>NW_028126038.1:0-496147 GCF_965194825.1 Balaenoptera physalus
TGTCTAAACTCTTCTCCATGGCTGGACCTCCAAATAATATTCCTTTATGTGCTAAGGGGTATCTAGAGAGTGGGATAGCTTTAATAACTACCCTAACACTAACGCGTACCCTAACCCTAACCCCTACCCTAACCATAACACGTACCCTAATCCTAACCAATACCCTAAACCGAGCCCTAACCCTAACCCTAACCCTAACCCTAACCCATACCCTACGCCGTACCCGAAGCCCTCCCCGAACCCGTACCCTAAGCCGTACCCTAAGCCGTACCCTAAGCCTAACCCTAACCCTAGGCTACCCTTGACTGCTTCTGCCTCCAATAGATTTCCTAAGCACTAGTGTTTTAAGGAACAGCTTAAAAAGAGAATCCTAATGTGATTTCTTTATAATGGGTGTGTTCCTTATCTTATCCTAGTGTCTAAACTCTTCTCCATGGCTGGACCCCCAAATAATATTCCTTTACGTGCTAAGGTGTATCTAGAGAGTGGGATAGGTTTAATAACTACCCTAACCCTAACGCGTACCCTAAACCTAACCCTAACATGTACCCTAATGCTAACCCGTACCCTAAACCGAGCCCTAACCCTAACACTAACCCTAACCCTAACCCTAACCCATACCCTACGCCGTGCCCGAAGCCCTCCCCGAACCCGTACCCTAAGCCGTACCCTAAGCCGTACTCTAAGCCTAACCCTAACCCTAGGCTACCCTTGACTGCTTCTGCCTCCAATAGATTTCCTAAGCACTAGTGTTTTAAGGAACAACTTAAAAAGAGAATCCTAATGTGATTTCTTTATAATGGGTGTGTTCCTTATCTTATCCTAGTGTCTAAACACTTCTCCATGGCTGGACCTCCAAATAATATTCCTTTACGTGCTAAGGGGTATCTAGAGTGTGGGATAGGTTTAATAACTACCCTAACACTAACGCGTACCCTAACCCTAACCCCTACCCTAACACTAACACGTACCCTAATCCTAACCAATACCCTAAACCGAGCCCTAACCCTAACACTAACCCTAACCCTAACCCTAACCCATACCCTACGCCGTACCCGAAGCCCTCCCCGAACGCGTACCCTACGCCGTACGCTAAGCCGTACCCTAAGCCGTACCCTAACCCTAGGCTACCCTTGACTGCTTCTGCCTCCAATAGATTTCCTAAGCACTAGTGTTTTAAAGGACAGCTTAAAAAGAGAATCCTAATGTGATTTCTTTATAATGGGTGTGTTCCTTATCTTATCCTAGTGTCTAAACTCTTCTCCATGGCTGGACCGCCAAATAATATTCCTTTACGTGCTAAGGGGTATCTAGAGAGTGGGTTAGGTATAATAACTACCCTAACACTAACGCGTACCCTAACCCTAACCCCTACCCTAACCCTAACACGTACCCTAATCCTAACCAATACCCTAAACCGAGCCCTAACCCTAACACTAACCCTAACCCTAACCCTAACCCATACCCTACGCCGTACCAGAAGCCCTCCCCGAACCCGTACCCTAAGCCGTACCCTAAGCCTAACCCTAAGCCTAACCCTAACCCTAGGCTACCCTTGAATGCTTCTGCCTCCAATAGATTTCCTAAGCACTAGTGTTTTAAGGAACAGCTTAAAAAGAGAATCCTAATGTGATTTCTTTATAATGGGTGTGTTCCTTATCTTATCCTAGTGTCTACACTCTTCTCCATGGCTGGACATCCAAATAATATTCCTTTACGTGCTAAGGGGTATCTAGAGAGTGGGATAGCTTTAATAACTACCCTAACACTAACGCGTACCCTAACCCTAACCCCTACCCTAACCATAACACGTACCCTAATCCTAACCAATACCCTAAACCGAGCCCTAACCCTAACACTAACCCTAACCCTAACCCATACCCTACGCCGTACCCGAAGCCCTCCCCGAACCCGTACCCTAAGCCGTACCCTAAGCCGTACCCTAAGCCTAACCCTAACCCTAGGCTACCCTTGACTGCTTCTGCCTCCAATAGATTTCCTAAGCACTAGTGTTTTAAGGAACAGCTTAAAAAGAGAATCCTAATGTGATTTCTTTATAATGGGTGTGTTCCTTATCTTATCCTAGTGTCTAAACTCTTCTCCATGGCTGGACCTCCAAATAATATTCCTTATGTGCTAAGGGGTATCTAGAGAGTGGGATAGCTTTAATAACTACCCTAACACTAACGCGTACCCTAACCCTATCCCCTACCCTAACCCTAACACGTACCCTAATCCTAACCAATACCCTAAACCGAGCCCTAACCCTAACACTAACCCTAACCCTAACCCTAACCCATACCCTACGCCGTACCCGAAGCCCTCCCCGAACCCGTACCCTAAGCCGTACCCTAAGCCGTACCCTAAGCCTAACCCTAACCCTAGGCTACCCTTGACTGCTTCTGCCTCCAATAGATTTCCTAAGCACTAGTGTTTTAAGGAACAGCTTAAAAAGAGAATCCTAATGTGATTTCTTTATAATGGGTGTGTTCCTTATCTTATCCTAGTGTCTAAACTCTTCTCCATGGCTGGACCCCCAAATAATATTCCTTTACGTGCTAAGGGGTATCTAGAGAGTGGGTTAGGTTTAATAACTACCCTAACACTAACGCGTACCCTAACCCTAAACCCAACCCTAACCCTAACACGTACACTAATCCTAACCAATACCCTATACCGAGCCCTAACCCTAACACTAACCCTAACCCTAACCCTAACCCATACCCTACGCCATACCAGAAGCCCTCCCCGAACCCGTACCCTAAGCCGTACCCTAAGCCTAACCCTAAGCCTAACCCTAACCCTAGGCTACCCTTGACTGCTTCTGCCTCCAATAGATTTCCTAAGCACTAGTGTTTTAAGGAACAGCTTAAAAAGAGAATCCTAATGGGATTTCTTTATAATGGGTGTGTTCCTTATCTTATCCTAGTGTCTAAACTCTTCTCCATGGCTGGACCTCCAAATAATATTCCTTTACGTGCTAAGGGGTATCTAGAGAGTGGGTTAGGTTTAATAACTACCCGAACACTAACGCGTACCCTAACCCTAACCCCTACCCTATCGCTAACACGTACCCTAATCCTAACCAATACCCTAAACCGAGCCCTAACCCTAACACTAACCCTAACCCTAACCCTACCCATACCCTACGCCGTACCAGAAGCCCTCCCCAAACCCGTACCCTAAGCCGTACCCTAAGCCGTACCCTAAGCCTAACCCTAACCCTAGGCTACCCTTGACTGCTTCTGCCTCCAATAGATTTCCTAAGCACTAGTGTTTTAAGGAACAGCTTAAAAAGAGAATCCTAATGTGATTTCTTTATAATGGGTGTGTTCCTTATCTTATCCTAGTGTCTAAACTCTTCTCCATGGCTGGACCTCCAAATAATATTCCTTTACGTGCTAAGGGGTATCTAGAGATTGGGATAGGTTTAATAACTACCCTAACACTAACGCGTACCCTAACCCTAACCCCTACCCTAACCCTAACACGTACCCTAATCCTAACCAATACCCTAAGCCGAGCCCTAAACCTAACACTAACCCTAACCCTAACCCTAACCCATACCCTAAGCCGTACCCGAAGCCCTCCCCAAACCCGTACCCTAAGCCGTACCCTAAGCCGTACCCTAAGCCTAACCCTAACCCTAGGCTACCCTTGACTGCTTCTGCCTCCAATAGATTTCCTAAGCACTAGTGTTTTAAGGAACAGCTTAAAAAGAGAATCCTAATGTGATTTCTTTATAATGGGTGTGTTCCTTATCTTATCCTAGTGTCTAAACTCTTCTCCATGGCTGGACCCCCAAATAATATTCCTTTACGTGCTAAGGGGTATCTAGAGAGTGGGATAGGTTTAATAACTACCCTAACCCTAACGCGTACCCTAACCCTATCCCCTACCCTAACCCTAACACGTACCCTAATCCTAACCCGTACCCTAAACCGAGCCCTAACCCTAACACTAACCCTAACCCTAACCCTAACCCATACCCTACGCCATACCCGAAGCCCTCCCCGAACCCGTACCCTAAGCCGTACCCTAAGCCGTACCCTAAGCCTAACCCTAACCCTAGGCTACCCTTGACTGCTTCTGCCTCCAATAGATTTCCTAAGCACTAGTGTTTTAAGGAACAGCTTAAAAAGAGAATCCTAATGTGATTTCTTTATAATGGGTGTGTTCCTTATCTTATCCTAGTGTCTAAACTCTTCTCCATGGCTGGACCTCCAAATAATATTCCTTTATGTGCTAAGGGGTATCTAGAGAGTGGGATAGCTTTAATAACTACCCTAACACTAACGCGTACCCTAACCCTAACCCCTACCCTAACCATAACACGTACCCTAATCCTAACCAATACCCTAAACCGAGCCCTAACCCTAACACTAACACTAACCCTAACCGTAACCCATACCCTACGCCGTACCCGAAGCCCTCCCCGAACCCGTACCCTAAGCCGTACCCTAAGCTGTACCCTAAGCCTAACCCTAACCCTAGGCTACCCTTGACTGCTTCTGCCTCCAATAGATTTCCTAAGCAGTAGTGTTTTAAGGAACAGCTTAAAAAGAGAATCCTATTGTGATTTCTTTATAATGGGTGTGTTCCTTATCTTATCCTAGTGTCTAAACTCTTCTCCATGGCTGGACCCCCAAATAATATTCCTTTACGTGCTAAGGTGTATCTAGAGAGTGGGATAGGTTTAATAACTAACCTAACCCTAACACGTACCCTAACCCTAACCCCTACTCTAACCCTAACATGTACCCTAATCCTAACCCGTACCCTAAACCGAGCCCTAACCCTAACACTAACCCTAACCCTAACCCTAACCCATACCCTACGCCGTACCCGAAGCCCTCCCCGAACCCGTACCCTAAACCGTACCCTAAGCCGTACCCTAAGCCTAACCCTAACCCTAGGCTACCCTTGACTGCTTCTTCCTCCAATAGATTTCCTAAGCACTAGTGTTTTAAGGAACAGCTTAAAAAGAGAATCCTAATGTGATTTCTTTATAATGGGTGTGTTCCTTATCTTATCCTAGTGTCTAAACTCTTCTCCATGGCTGGACCCCCAAATAATATTCCTTTACGTGCTAAGGGGTATCTAGAGAGTGGGATAGGTTTAATAACTACCCTAACCCTAACACGTACCCTAACCCTATCCCCTACCTTAACCCTAACTCGTACCCTAATCCTAACCCGTACCCTAAAACGAGCCCTAACCCTAACACTAACCCTAACCCTAACCCTAACCCATACCCTACGCCGTACCCGAAGCCCTCACCGAACCCGTACCCTAAGCCGTACCCTAAGCCTAACACTAAGCCTAACCCTAACCCTAGGCTACCCTTGACTGCTTCTGCCTCCAATAGATTTCCTAAGCACTAGTGTTTTAAGGAACAGCTTAAAAAGAGAATCCTAATGTGATTTCTTTATAATGGGTGTGTTCCTTATCTTATCCTAGTGTCTAAACTCTTCTCCATGGCTGGACCCCCAAATAATATTCCTTTACGTGCTAAGGGGTATCTAGAGAGTGGGATAGGTTTAATAACTACCCTAACCCTAACGCGTACCCTCACCCTAACCCCTACCCTAACCCTAACATGTACCCTAATCCTAACCCGTACCTTAAACCGAGCCCTAACCCTAACACTAACCCTAACCCTAACCCTAACCCATACCCTACGCCGTACCCGAAGCCCTCACCGAACCCGTACCCTAAGCCGTACCCTAAGCCTAACCCTAACCCTAGGCTACCCTTGACTGCTTCTGCCTCCAATAGATTTCCTAAGCACTAGTGTTTTAAGGAACATCTTAAAAAGAGAATCCTAATGTGATTTCTTTATAATGGGTGTGTTCCTTATCTTATCCTAGTGTCTAAACTCTTCTCCATGGCTGGACCTCCAAATAATATTCCTTTATGTGCTAAGGGGTATCTAGAGAGTGGGATAGCTTTAATAACTACCCTAACACTAACGCGTACCCTAACCCTAACCCCTACCCTAAACATAACACGTACCCTAATCCTAACCAATACCCTAAACCGAGCCCTAACCCTAACACTAACCCTAACCCTAACCCTAACCCATACCCTACGCCGTACCCGAAGCCCTCCCCGAACGGGTACCCTAAGCCGTACCCTAAGCCTAACCCTAACCCTAGGCTACCCTTGACTGCTTCTGCCTCCAATAGATTTCCTAAGCAGTAGTGTTTTAAGGAACAGCTTAAAAAGAGAATCCTATTGTGATTTCTTTATAATGGGTGTGTTCCTTATCTTATCCTAGTGTCTAAACTCTTCTCCATGGCTGGACCCCGAAATAATATTCCTTTACGTGCTAAGGGGTATCTAGAGAGTGGGATAGGTTTAATAACTACCCTAACCCTAACGCGTACCCTAACCCTATCCCCTACCCTAACCCTAACACGTACCCTAATCCTAACCCGTACCCTAAAACGAGCCCTAACCCTAACACTAACCCTAACCCTAACCCTATCCCATACCCTACGCCGTACCAGAAGCCCTCCCCGAACCCGTACCCTAAGCCGTACCCTAAGCCGTACCCTAAGCCTAACCCTAAGCCTAGGCTACCCTTGAATGCTTCTGCCTCCAATAGATTTCCTAAGCACTAGTGTTTTAAGGAACAGCTTAAAAAGAGAATCCTAATGTGATTTCTTTATAATGGGTGTGTTCCTTATCTTATCCTAGTGTCTAAACTCTTCTCCATGGCTGGACCTCCAAATAATATTCCTTTATGTGCTAAGGGGTATCTAGAGCGTGGGATAGCTTTAATAACTACCCTAACACTAACGCGTACCCTAACCCTAACCCCTACCCTATCGCTAACACGTACCCTAATCCTAACCAATACCCTAAACCGAGCCCTAACCCTAACCCTAACCCTAACCCTAACCCATACCCTACGCCGTACCCGAAGCCCTCCCCGAACCCGTACCCTAAGCCGTACCCTAAGCCGTACCCTAAGCCTAACCCTAACCCTAGGCTACCCTTGACTGCTTCTGCCTCCAATAGATTTCCTAAGCACTAGTGTTTTAAGGAACAGCTTAAAAAGAGAATCCTAATGTGATTTCTTTATAATGGGTGTGTTCCTTATCTTATCCTAGTGTCTAAACTCTTCTCCATGGCTGGACCCCCAAATAATATTCCTTTACGTGCTAAGGTGTATCTAGAGAGTGGGATAGGTTTAATAACTACCCTAACCCTAACGCGTACCCTAAACCTAACCCTAACATGTACCCTAATTCTAACCCGTACCCTAAACCGAGCCCTAACCCTAACACTAACCCTAACCCTAACCCTAACCCATACCCTACGCCGTGCCCGAAGCCCTCCCCGAACCCGTACCCTAAGCCGTACCCTAAGCCGTACTCTAAGCCTAACCCTAACCCTAGGCTACCCTTGACTGCTTCTGCCTCCAATAGATTTCCTAAGCACTAGTGTTTTAAGGAACAACTTAAAAAGAGAATCCTAATGTGATTTCTTTATAATGGGTGTGTTCCTTATCTTATCCTAGTGTCTAAACACTTCTCCATGGCTGGACCTCCAAATAATATTCCTTTACGTGCTAAGGGGTATCTAGAGTGTGGGATAGGTTTAATAACTACCCTAACACTAACGCGTACCCTAACCCTAACCCCTACCCTAACACTAACACGTACCCTAATCCTAACCAATACCCTAAACCGAGCCCTAACCCTAACACTAACCCTAACCCTAACCCTAACCCATACCCTACGCCGTACCCGAAGCCCTCCCCGAACCCGTACCCTACGCCGTACGCTAAGCCGTACCCTAAGCCGTACCCTAACCCTAGGCTACCCTTGACTGCTTCTGCCTCCAATAGATTTCCTAAGCACTAGTGTTTTAAAGGACAGCTTAAAAAGAGAATCCTAATGTGATTTCTTTATAATGGGTGTGTTCCTTATCTTATCCTAGTGTCTAAACTCTTCTCCATGGCTGGACCGCCAAATAATATTCCTTTACGTGCTAAGGGGTATCTAGAGAGTGGGTTAGGTTTAATAACTACCCTAACACTAACGCGTACCCTAACCCTAACCCCTACCCTAACCCTAACACGTACCCTAATCCTAACCAATACCCTAAACCGAGCCCTAACCCTAACACTAACCCTAACCCTAACCCTAACCCATACCCTACGCCGTACCAGAAGCCCTCCCCGAACCCGTACCCTAAGCCGTACCCTAAGCCTAACCCTAAGCCTAACCCTAACCCTAGGCTACCCTTGAATGCTTCTGCCTCCAATAGATTTCCTAAGCACTAGTGTTTTAAGGAACAGCTTAAAAAGAGAATCCTAATGTGATTTCTTTATAATGGGTGTGTTCCTTATCTTATCCTAGTGTCTAAACTCTTCTCCATGGCTGGACCTCCAAATAATATTCCTTTATGTGCTAAGGGGTATCTAGAGAGTGGGATAGCTTTAATAACTACCCTAACACTAACGCGTACCCTAACCCTAACCCCTACCCTAACCATAACACGTACCCTAATCCTAACCAATACCCTAAACCGAGCCCTAACCCTAACACTAACCCTAACCCTAACCCATACCCTACGCCGTACCCGAAGCCCTCCCCAAACCCGTACCCTAAGCCGTACCCTAAGCCGTACCCTAAGCCTAACCCTAACCCTAGGCTACCCTTGACTGCTTCTGCCTCCAATAGATTTCCTAAGCACTAGTGTTTTAAGGAACAGCTTAAAAAGAGAATCCTAATGTGATTTCTTTATAATGGGTGTGTTCCTTATCTTATCCTAGTGTCTAAACTCTTCTCCATGGCTGGACCTCCAAATAATATTCCTTATGTGCTAAGGGGTATCTAGAGAGTGGGATAGCTTTAATAACTACCCTAACACTAACGCGTACCCTAACCCTATCCCCTACCCTAACCCTAACACGTACCCTAATCCTAACCAATACCCTAAACCGAGCCCTAACCCTAACACTAACCCTAACCCTAACCCTAACCCATACCCTACGCCGTACCCGAAGCCCTCCCCGAACCCGTACCCTAAGCCGTACCCTAAGCCGTACCCTAAGCCTAACCCTAACCCTAGGCTACCCTTGACTGCTTCTGCCTCCAATAGATTTCCTAAGCACTAGTGTTTTAAGGAACAGCTTAAAAAGAGAATCCTAATGTGATTTCTTTATAATGGGTGTGTTCCTTATCTTATCCTAGTGTCTAAACTCTTCTCCATGGCTGGACCCCCAAATAATATTCCTTTACGTGCTAAGGGGTATCTAGAGAGTGGGTTAGGTTTAATAACTACCCTAACACTAACGCGTACCCTAACCCTAAACCCAACCCTAACCCTAACACGTACACTAATCCTAACCAATACCCTATACCGAGCCCTAACCCTAACACTAACCCTAACCCTAACCCTAACCCATACCCTACGCCATACCAGAAGCCCTCCCCGAACCCGTACCCTAAGCCGTACCCTAAGCCTAACCCTAAGCCTAACCCTAACCCTAGGCTACCCTTGACTGCTTCTGCCTCCAATAGATTTCCTAAGCACTAGTGTTTTAAGGAACAGCTTAAAAAGAGAATCCTAATGGGATTTCTTTATAATGGGTGTGTTCCTTATCTTATCCTAGTGTCTAAACTCTTCTCCATGGCTGGATCTCCAAATAATATTCCTTTACGTGCTAAGGGGTATCTAGAGAGTGGTTTAGGTTTAATAACTACCCTAACACTAACGCGTACCCTAACCCTAACCCCTACCCTATCGCTAACACGTACCCTAATCCTAACCAATACCCTAAACCGAGCCCTAACCCTAACACTAACCCTAACTCTAACCCTACCCATACCCTACGCCGTACCAGAAGCCCTCCCCGAACCCGTACCCTAAGCCGTACCCTAAGCCGTACCCTAAGCCTAACCCTAACCCTAGGCTACCCTTGACTGCTTCTGCCTCCAATAGATTTCCTAAGCACTAGTGTTTTAAGGAACAGCTTAAAAAGAGAATCCTAATGTGATTTCTTTATAATGGGTGTGTTCCTTATCTTATCCTAGTGTCTAAACTCTTCTCCATGGCTGGACCTCCAAATAATATTCCTTTACGTGCTAAGGGGT
Organism: Balaenoptera physalus; assembly: GCF_965194825.1. NCBI lineage: Eukaryota > Metazoa > Chordata > Mammalia > Artiodactyla > Balaenopteridae > Balaenoptera > Balaenoptera physalus. The sequence goes on from NW_028126038.1 coordinate 10,113, forward strand.
ATCTAGAGATTGGGATAGGTTTAATAACTACCCTAACACTAACGCGTACCCTAACCCTAACCCCTACCCTAACCCTAACACGTACCCTAATCCTAACCAATACCCTAAGCCGAGCCCTAAACCTAACACTAACCCTAACCCTAACCCTAACCCATACCCTAAGCCGTACCCGAAGCCCTCCCCAAACCCGTACCCTAAGCCGTACCCTAAGCCGTACCCTAAGCCTAACCCTAACCCTAGGCTACCCTTGACTGCTTCTGCCTCCAATAGATTTCCTAAGCACTAGTGTTTTAAGGAACAGCTTAAAAAGAGAATCCTAATGTGATTTCTTTATAATGGGTGTGTTCCTTATCTTATCCTAGTGTCTAAACTCTTCTCCATGGCTGGACCCCCAAATAATATTCCTTTACGTGCTAAGGGGTATCTAGAGAGTGGGATAGTTTTAATAACTACCCTAACCCTAACGCGTACCCTAACCCTATCCCCTACCCTAACCCTAACACGTACCCTAATCCTAACCTGTACCCTAAACCGAGCCCTAACCCTAACACTAACCCTAACCCTAACCCTAACCCATACCCTACGCCATACCCGAAGCCCTCCCCGAACCCGTACCCTAAGCCGTACCCTAAGCCGTACCCTAAGCCTAACCCTAACCCTAGGCTACCCTTGACTGCTTCTGCCTCCAATAGATTTCCTAAGCACTAGTGTTTTAAGGAACAGCTTAAAAAGAGAATCCTAATGTGATTTCTTTATAATGGGTGTGTTCCTTATCTTATCCTAGTGTCTAAACTCTTCTCCATGGCTGGACCTCCAAATAATATTCCTTTATGTGCTAAGGGGTATCTAGAGAGTGGGATAGCATTAATAACTACCCTAACACTAACGCGTACCCTAACCCTAACCCCTACCCTAACCATAACACGTACCATAATCCTAACCAATACCCTAAACCGAGCCCTAACCCTAACACTAACCCTAACCCTAACCGTAACCCATACCCTACGCCGTACCCGAAGCCCTCCCCGAACCCGTACCCTAAGCCGTACCCTAAGCCGTACCCTAAGCCTAACCCTAACCCTAGGCTACCCTTGACTGCTTCTGCCTCCAATAGATTTCCTAAGCAGTAGTGTTTTAAGGAACAGCTTAAAAAGAGAATCCTATTGTGATTTCTTTATAATGGGTGTGTTCCTTATCTTATCCTAGTGTCTAAACTCTTCTCCATGGCTGGACCCCCAAATAATATTCCTTTACGTGCTAAGGTGTATCTAGAGAGTGGGATAGGTTTAATAACTAACCTAACCCTAACGCGTACCCTAACCCTAACCCCTACTCTAACCCTAACATGTACCCTAATCCTAACCCGTACCCTAAACCGAGCCCTAACCCTAACACTAACCCTAACCCTAACCCTAACCCATACCCTACGCCGTACCCAAAGCCCTCCCCGAACCCGTACCCTAAACCGTACCCTAAGCCGTACCCTAAGCCTAACCCTAACCCTAGGCTACCCTTGACTGCTTCTTCCTCCAATAGATTTCCTAAGCACTAGTGTTTTAAGGAACAGCTTAAAAAGAGAATCCTAATGTGATTTCTTTATAATGGGTGTGTTCCTTATCTTATCCTAGTGTCTAAACTCTTCTCCATGGCTGGACCCCCAAATAATATTCCTTTACGTGCTAAGGGGTATCTAGAGAGTGGGATAGGTTTAATAACTACCCTAACCTTAACACGTACCCTAACCCTATCCCCTACCTTAACCCTAACTCGTACCCTAATCCTAACCCGTACCCTAAAACGAGCCCTAACCCTAACACTAACCCTAACCCTAACCCTAACCCATACCCTACGCCGTACCCGAAGCCCTCACCGAACCCGTACCCTAAGCCGTACCCTAAGCCTAACCCTAAGCCTAACCCTAACCCTAGGCTACCCTTGACTGCTTCTGCCTCCAATAGATTTCCTAAGCACTAGTGTTTTAAGGAACAGCTTAAAAAGAGAATCCTAATGTGATTTCTTTATAATGGGTGTGTTCCTTATCTTATCCTAGTGTCTAAACTCTTCTCCATGGCTGGACCCCCAAATAATATTCCTTTACGTGCTAAGGGGTATCTAGAGAGTGGGATAGGTTTAATAACTACCCTAACCCTAACGCGTACCCTAACCCTAACCCCTACCCTAACCCTAACATGTACCCTAATCCTAACCCGTACCTTAAACCGAGCCCTAACCCTAACACTAACCCTAACCCTAACCCTAACCCATACCCTACGCCGTACCCGAAGCCCTCACCGAACCCGTACCCTAAGCCGTACCCTAAGCCTAACCCTAACCCTAGGCTACCCTTGACTGCTTCTGCCTCCAATAGATTTCCTAAGCACTAGTGTTTTAAGGAACATCTTAAAAAGAGAATCCTAATGTGATTTCTTTATAATGGGTGTGTTCCTTATCTTATCCTAGTGTCTAAACTCTTCTCCATGGCTGGACCTCCAAATAATATTCCTTTATGTGCTAAGGGGTATCTAGAGAGTGGGATAGCTTTAATAACTACCCTAACACTAACGCGTACCCTAACCCTAACCCCTACCCTAACCATAACACGTACCCTAATCCTAACCAATACCCTAAACCGAGCCCTAACCCTAACACTAACCCTAACCCTAACCCTAACCCATACCCTACGCCGTACCCGAAGCCCTCCCCGAACGGGTACCCTAAGCCGTACCCTAAGCCTAACCCTAACCCTAGGCTACCCTTGACTGCTTCTGCCTCCAATAGATTTCCGAAGCAGTAGTGTTTTAAGGAACAGCTTAAAAAGAGAATCCTATTGTGATTTCTTTATAATGGGTGTGTTCCTTATCTTATCCTAGTGTCTAAACTCTTCTCCATGGCTGGACCCCGAAATAATATTCCTTTACGTGCTAAGGGGTATCTAGAGAGTGGGATAGGTTTAATAACTACCCTAACCCTAACGCGTACCCTAACCCTATCCCCTACCCTAACCCTAACACGTACCCTAATCCTAACCCGTACCCTAAAACGAGCCCTAACCCTAACACTAACCCTAACCCTAACCCTAACCCATACCCTACGCCGTACCAGAAGCCCTCCCCGAACCCGTACCCTAAGCCGTACCCTAAGCCGTACCCTAAGCCTAACCCTAAGCCTAGGCTACCCTTGAATGCTTCTGCCTCCAATAGATTTCCTAAGCACTAGTGTTTTAAGGAACAGCTTAAAAAGAGAATCCTAATGTGATTTCTTTATAATGGGTGTGTTCCTTATCTTATCCTAGTGTCTAAACTCTTCTCCATGGCTGGACCTCCAAATAATATTCCTTTATGTGCTAAGGGGTATCTAGAGAGTGGGATAGCTTTAATAACTACCCTAACACTAACGCGTACCCTAACCCTAACCCCTACCCTAACCATAACACGTACCCTAATCCTAACCAATACCCTAAACCGAGCCCTAACCCTAACACTAACCCTAACCCTAACCCATACCCTACGCCGTACCCGAAGCCCTCCCCGAACCCGTACCCTAAGCCGTACCCTAAGCCGTACCCTAAGCCTAACCCTAACCCTAGGCTACCCTTGACTGCTTCTGCCTCCAATAGATTTCCTAAGCACTAGTGTTTTAAGGAACAGCTTAAAAAGAGAATCCTAATGTGATTTCTTTATAATGGGTGTGTTCCTTATCTTATCCTAGTGTCTAAACTCTTCTCCATGGCTGGACCTCCAAATAATATTCCTTATGTGCTAAGGGGTATCTAGAGAGTGGGATAGCTTTAATAACTACCCTAACACTAACGCGTACCCTAACCCTAACCCCTACCCTAACCCTAACACGTACCCTAATCCTAACCAATACCCTAAACCGAGCCCTAACCCTAACACTAACCCTAACACTAACCCTAACCCATACCCTACGCCGTACCCGAAGCCCTCCCCGAACCCGTACCCTAAGCCGTACCCTAAGCCGTACCCTAAGCCTAACCCTAACCCTAGGCTACCCTTGACTGCTTCTGCCTCCAATAGATTTCCTAAGCACTAGTGTTTTAAGGAACAGCTTAAAAAGAGAATCCTAATGTGATTTCTTTATAATGGGTGTGTTCCTTATCTTATCCTAGTGTCTAAACTCTTCTCCATGGCTGGACCCCCAAATAATATTCCTTTACGTGCTAAGGGGTATCTAGAGAGTCGGTTAGGTTTAATAACTACCCTAACACTAACGCGTACCCTAACCCTAAACCCTACCCTAACCCTAACACGTACCCTAATCCTAACCAATACCCTATACCGAGCCCTAACCCTAACACTAACCCTAACCCTAACCCTAACCCATACCCTACGCCATACCAGAAGCCCTCCCCGAACCCGTACCCTAAGCCGTACCCTAAGCCTAACCCTAAGCCTAACCCTAACCCTAGGCTACCCTTGACTGCTTCTGCCTCCAATAGATTTCCTAAGCACTAGTGTTTTAAGGAACAGCTTAAAAAGAGAATCCTAATGTGATTTCTTTATAATGGGTGTGTTCCTTATCTTATCCTAGTGTCTAAACTCTTCTCCATGGCTGGACCTCCAAATAATATTCCTTTACGTGCTAAGGGGTATCTAGAGAGTGGGTTAGGTTTAATAACTACCCTAACACTAACGCGTACCCTAACCCTAACCCCTACCCTATCGCTAACACGTACCCTAATCCTAACCAATACCCTAAACCGAGCCCTAACCCTAACACTAACCCTAACCCTAACCCTAAACCATACCCTACGCCGTACCAGAAGCCCTCCCCGAACCCGTACCCTAAGCCGTACCCTAAGCCGTACCCTAAGCCTAACCCTAACCCTAGGCTACCCTTGACTGCTTCTGCCTCCAATAGATTTCCTAAGCACTAGTGTTTTAAGGAACAGCTTAAAAAGAGAATCCTAATGTGATTTCTTTATAATGGGTGTGTTCCTTATCTTATCCTAGTGTCTAAACTCTTCTCCATGGCTGGACCTCCAAATAATATTCCTTTACGTGCTAAGGGGTATCTAGAGATTGGGATAGGTTTAATAACTACCCTAACACTAACGCGTACCCTAACCCTAACCCCTACCCTAACCCTAACACGTACCCTAATCCTAACCAATACCCTAAGCCGAGCCCTAACCCTAACACTAACCCTAACCCTAACCCTAACCCATACCCTACGCCATACCAGAATCCCTCCCCGAACCCATACCCTAAGCCGTACCCTAAGCCTAACCCTAAGCCTAACCCTAACCCTAGGCTACCCTTGACTGCTTCTGCCTCCAATAGATTTCCTAAGCACTAGTGTTTTAAGGAACAGCTTAAAAAGAGAATCCTAATGTGATTTCTTTATAATGGGTGTGTTCCTTATCTTATCCTAGTGTCTAAACTCTTCTCCATGACTGGACCTCCAAATAATATTCCATTACGTGCTAAGGGGTATCTAGAGAGTGGGTTAGGTTTAATAACTACCCTAACACTAACGCGTACCCTAACCCTAACCCCTACCCTATCGCTAACACGTACCCTAATCCTAACCAATACCCTAAACCGAGCCCTAACCCTAACACTAACCCTAACCCTAACCCTAACCCATACCCTACGCCGTACCAGAAGCCCTCCCCGAACCCGTACCCTAAGCCGTACCCTAAGCCGTACCCTAAGCCTAACCCTAACCCTAGGCTACCCTTGACTGCTTCTGCCTCCAATAGATTTCCTAAGCACTAGTGTTTTAAGGAACAGCTTAAAAAGAGAATCCTAATGTGATTTCTTTATAATGGGTGTGTTCCTTATCTTATCCTAGTGTCTAAACTCTTCTCCATGGCTGGACCTCCAAATAATATTCCTTTACGTGCTAAGGGGTATCTAGAGATTGGGATAGGTTTAATAACTACCCTAACACTAACGCGTACCCTATCTCTAACCCCTACCCTAACCCTAACACGTACCCTAATCCTAACCAATACCCTAAGCCGAGCCCTAACCCTAACACTAACCCTAACCCTAACCCTAACCCATACCCTAAGCCGTACCCGAAGCCCTCCCCAAACCCGTACCCTAAGCCGTACCCTAAGCCGTACCCTAAGCCTAACCCTAACCCTAGGCTACCCTTGACTGCTTCTGCCTCCAATAGATTTCCTAAGCACTAGTGTTTTAAGGAACAGCTTAAAAAGAGAATCCTAATGTGATTTCTTTATAATGGGTGTGTTCCTTATCTTATCCTAGTGTCTAAACTCTTCTCCATGGCTGGACCCCCAAATAATATACCTTTACGTGCTAAGGGGTATCTAGAGAGTGGGATAGGTTTAATAACTACCCTAACCCTAACGCGTACCCTAACCCTATCCCCTACCCTAACCCTAACACGTACCCTAATCCTAACCCGTACCCTAAACCGAGCCCTAACCCTAACACTAACCCTAACCCTAACCCTAACCCATACCCTACGCCATACCCGAAGCCCTCCCCGAACCCGTACCCTAAGCCGTACCCTAAGCCGTACCCTAAGCCTAACCCTAACCCTAGGCTACCCTTGACTGCTTCTGCCTCCAATAGATTTCCTAAGCACTAGTGTTTTAAGGAACAGCTTAAAAAGAGAATCCTAATGTGATTTCTTTATAATGGGTGTGTTCCTTATCTTATCCTTGTGTCTAAACTCTTCTCCATGGCTGGACCTCCAAATAATATTCCTTTATGTGCTAAGGGGTATCTAGAGAGTGGGATAGCTTTAATAACTACCCTAACACTAACGCGTACCCTAACCCTAACCCCTACCCTAACCATAACACGTACCCTAATCCTAACCAATACCCTAAACCGAGCCCTAACCCTAACACTAACCCTAACCCTAACCCTAACCCATACCCTACGCCGTACCAGAAGCCCTCCCCGAACCCGTACCCTAAGCCGTACCCTAAGCCTAACCCTAAGCCTAACCCTAACCCTAGGCTACCCTTGAATGCTTCTGCCTCCAATAGATTTCCTAAGCACTAGTGTTTTAAGGAACAGCTTAAAAAGAGAATCCTAATGTGATTTCTTTATAATGGGTGTGTTCCTTATCTTATCCTAGTGTCTAAACTCTTCTCCATGGCTGGACCTCCAAATAATATTCCTTTATGTGCTAAGGGGTATCTAGAGAGTGGGATAGCTTTAATAACTACCCTAACACTAACGCGTACCCTAACCCTAACCCCTACCCTAACCATAACACGTACCCTAATCCTAACCAATACCCTAAACCGAGCCCTAACCCTAACACTAACCCTAACCCTAACCCATACCCTACGCCGTACCCGAAGCCCTCCCCGAACCCGTACCCTAAGCCGTACCCTAAGCCGTACCCTAAGCCTAACCCTAACCCTAGGCTACCCTTGACTGCTTCTGCCTCCAATAGATTTCCTAAGCACTAGTGTTTTAAGGAACAGCTTAAAAAGAGAATCCTAATGTGATTTCTTTATAATGGGTGTGTTCCTTATCTTATCCTAGTGTCTAAACTCTTCTCCATGGCTGGACCTCCAAATAATATTCCTTATGTGCTAAGGGGTATCTAGAGAGTGGGATAGCTTTAATAACTACCCTAACACTAACGCGTACCCTAACCCTAACCCCTACCCTAACCCTAACACGTACCCTAATCCTAACCAATACCCTAAACCGAGCCCTAACCCTAACACTAACCCTAACCCTAACCCTAACCCATACCCTACGCCGTACCCGAAGCCCTCCCCGAACCCGTACCCTAAGCCGTACCCTAAGCCGTACCCTAAGCCTAACCCTAACCCTAGGCTACCCTTGACTGCTTCTGCCTCCAATAGATTTCCTAAGCACTAGTGTTTTAAGAAACAGCTTAAAAAGAGAATCCTAATGTGATTTCTTTATAATGGGTGTGTTCCTTATCTTATCCTAGTGTCTAAACTCTTCTCCATGGCTGGACCCCCAAATAATATTCCTTTACGTGCTAAGGGGTATCTAGAGAGTGGGTTAGGTTTAATAACTACCCTAACACTAACGCGTACCCTAACCCTAAACCCTACCCTAACCCTAACACGTACCCTAATCCTAACCAATACCCTATACCGAGCCCTAACCCTAACACTAACCCTAACCCTAACCCTAACCCATACCCTACGCCATACCAGAAGCCCTCCCCGAACCCGTACCCTAAGCCGTACCCTAAGCCTAACCCTAAGCCTAACCCTAACCCTAGGCTACCCTTGACTGCTTCTGCCTCCAATAGATTTCCTAAGCACTAGTGTTTTAAGGAACAGCTTAAAAAGAGAATCCTAATGTGATTTCTTTATAATGGGTGTGTTCCTTATCTTATCCTAGTGTCTAAACTCTTCTCCATGGCTGGACCTCCAAATAATATTCCTTTACGTGCTAAGGGGTATCTAGAGAGTGGGTTAGGTTTAATAACTACCCTAACACTAACGCGTACCCTAACCCTAACCCCTAACCTATCGCTAACACGTACCCTAATCCTAACCAATACCCTAAACCGAGCCCTAACCCTAACACTAACCCTAACCCTTACCCTAACCCATACCCTACGCCGTACCAGAAGCCCTCCCCGAACCCGTACCCTAAGCCGTACCCTAAGCCGTACCCTAAGCCTAACCCTAACCCTAGGCTACCCTTGACTGCTTCTGCCTCCAATAGATTTCCTAAGCACTAGTGTTTTAAGGAACAGCTTAAAAAGAGAATCCTAATGTGATTTCTTTATAATGGGTGTGTTCCTTATCTTATCCTAGTGTCTAAACTCTTCTCCATGGCTGGACCTCCAAATAATATTCCTTTACGTGCTAAGGGGTATCGAGAGATTGGGATAGGTTTAATAACTACCCTAACACTAACGCGTACCCTAACCCTAACCCCTACCCTAACCCTAACACGTACCCTAATCCTAACCAATACCCTAAGCCGAGCCCTAAACCTAACACTAACCCTAACCCTAACCCTAACCCATACCCTAAGCCGTACCCGAAGCCCTCCCCAAACCCGTACCCTAAGCCGTACCCTAAGCCGTACCCTAAGCCTAACCCTAACCCTAGGCTACCCTTGACTGCTTCTGCCTCCAATAGATTTCCTAAGCACTAGTGTTTTAAGGAACAGCTTAAAAAGAGAATCCTAATGTGATTTCTTTATAATGGGTGTGTTCCGTATCTTATCCTAGTGTCTAAACTCTTCTCCATGGGTGGACCCCCAAATAATATTCCTTTACGTGCTAAGGGGTATCTAGAGAGTGGGATAGGTTTAATAACTACCCTAACCCTAACGCGTACCCTAACCCTATCCCCTACCCTAACCCTAACACGTACCCTAATCCTAACCCGTACCCTAAACCGAGCCCTAACCCTAACACTAACCTTAACCCTAACCCTAACCCATACCCTACGCCATACCCGAAGCCCTCCCCGAACCCGTACCCTAAGCCGTACCCTAAGCCGTACCCTAAGCCTAACCCTAACCCTAGGCTACCCTTGACTGCTTCTGCCTCCAATAGATTTCCTAAGCACTAGTGTTTTAAGGAACAGCTTAAAAAGAGAATCCTAATGTGATTTCTTTATAATGGGTGTGTTCCTTATCTTATCCTAGTGTCTAAACTCTTCTCCATGGCTGGACCTCCAAATAATATTCCTTTATGTGCTAAGGGGTATCTAGAGAGTGGGATAGTTTTAATAACTACCCTAACACTAACGCGTACCCTAACCCTAACCCCTACCCTAACCATAACACGTACCCTAATCCTAACCAATACCCTAAACCGAGCCCTAACCCTAACACTAACCCTAACCCTAACCCTAACCCATACCCTACGCCGTACCCGAAGCCCTCCCCGAACCCGTACCCTAAGCCGTACCCTAAGCCGTACCCTAAGCCTAACCCTAACCCTAGGCTACCCTTGACTGCTTCTGCCTCCAATAGACTTCCTAAGCACTAGTGTTTTAAGGAACAGCTTAAAAAGAGAATCCTATTGCGATTTCTTTATAATGGGTGTGTTCCTTATCTTATCCTAGTGTCTAAACTCTTCTCCATGGGTGGACCCCCAAATAATATTCCTTTACGTGCTAAGGGGTATCTAGAGAGTGGGATAGGTTTAATAACTACCCTAACCCTAACGCGTACCCTAACCCTAACCCCTACCCTAACCCTAACATGTACCCTAATCCTAACCCGTACCTTAAACCGAGCCCTAACCCTAACACTAACCCTAACCCTAACCCTAACCCATACCCTACGCCGTACCCGAAGCCCTCACCGAACCCGTACCCTAAGCCGTACCCTAAGCCTAACCCTAACCCTAGGCTACCCTTGACTGCTTCTGCCTCCAATAGATTTCCTAAGCACTAGTGTTTTAAGGAACATCTTAAAAAGAGAATCCTAATGTGATTTCTTTATAATGGGTGTGTTCCTTATCTTATCCTAGTGTCTAAACTCTTCTCCGTGGCTGGACCTCCAAATAATATTCCTTTATGTGCTAAGGGGTATCTAGAGAGTGGGATAGCTTTAATAACTACCCTAACACTAACGCGTACCCTAACCCTAACCCCTACCCTAAACATAACACGTACCCTAATCCTAACCAATACCCTAAACCGAGCCCTAACCCTAACACTAACCCTAACCCTAACCCTAACCCATACCCTACGCCGTACCCGAAGCCCTCCCCGAACCCGTACCCTAAGCCGTACCCTAAGCCTAACCCTAACCCTAGGCTACCCTTGACTGCTTCTGCCTCCAATAGATTTCCTAAGCAGTAGTGTTTTAAGGAACAGCTTAAAAAGAGAATCCTATTGTGATTTCTTTATAATGGGTGTGTTCCTTATCTTATCCTAGTGTCTAAACTCTTCTCCATGGCTGGACCCCGAAATAATATTCCTTTACGTGCTAAGGGGTATCTAGAGAGTGGGTTAGGTTTAATAACTACCCTAACACTAACGCGTACCCTAACCCTAAACCCTACCCTAACCCTAACACGTACCCTAATCCTAACCCGTACCCTAAAACGAGCCCTAACCCTAACACTAACCCTAACCCTAACCCTAACCCATACCCTACGCCGTACCCGAAGCCCTCACCGAACCCGTACCCTAAGCCTAACCCTAAGCCTAACCCTAACCCTAGGCTACCCTTGACTGCTTCTGCCTCCAATAGATTTCCTAAGCACTAGTGTTTTAAGGAACAGCTTAAAAAGAGAATCCTAATGTGATTTCTTTATAATGGGTGTGTTCCTTATCTTATCCTAGTGTCTAAACTCTTCTCCATGGCTGGACCTCCAAATAATATTCCTTTACGTGCTAAGGGGTATCTAGAGAGTGGGTTAGGTTTAATAACTACCCTAACACTAACGCGTACCCTAACCCTAACCCCTACCCTATCGCTAACACGTACCCTAATCCTAACCAATACCCTAAACCGAGCCCTAACCCTAACACTAACCCTAACCCTAACCCTAACCCATACCCTACGCCGTACCAGAAGCCCTCCCCGAACCCGTACCCTAAGCCGTACCCTAAGCCGTACCCTAAGCCTAACCCTAACCCTAGGCTACCCTTGACTGCTTCTGCCTCCAATAGATTTCCTAAGCACTAGTGTTTTAAGGAACAGCTTAAAAAGAGAATCCTAATGTGATTTCTTTATAATGGGTGTGTTCCGTATCTTATCCTAGTGTCTAAACTCTTCTCCATGGCTGGACCCCCAAATAATATTCCTTTACGTGCTAAGGGGTATCTAGTGAGTGGGTTAGGTTTAATAACTACCCTAACCCTAACGCGTACCCTAACCCTATCCCCTACCCTAACCCTAACACGTACCCTAATCCTAACCCGTACCCTAAACCGAGCCCTAACCCTAACATTAACCCTAACCCTAACCCTAACCCATACCCTACGCCATACCCGAAGCCCTCCCCGAACCCGTACCCTAAGCCGTACCCTAAGCCGTACCCTAAGCCTAACCCTAACCCTAGGCTACCCTTGACTGCTTCTGCCTCCAATAGATTTCCTAAGCACTAGTGTTTTAAGGAACAGCTTAAAAAGAGAATCCTAATGTGATTTCTTTATAATGGGTGTGTTCCTTATCTTATCCTAGTGTCTAAACTCTTCTCCATGGCTGGACCTCCAAATAATATTCCTTTATGTGCTAAGGGGTATCTAGAGAGTGGGATAGTTTTAATAACTACCCTAACACTAACGCGTACCCTAACCCTAACCCCTATCCTAACCATAACACGTACCCTAATCCTAACCAATACCCTAAACCGAGCCCTAACCCTAACACTAACCCTAACCCTAACCCTAACCCATACCCTACGCCGTACCCGAAGCCCTCCCCGAACCCGTACCCTAAGCCGTACCCTAAGCCGTACCCTAAGCCTAACCCTAACCCTAGGCTACCCTTGACTGCTTCTGCCTCCAATAGATTTCCTAAGCACTAGTGTTTTAAGGAACAGCTTAAAAAGAGAATCCTAATGTGATTTCTTTATAATGGGTGTGTTCCTTATCTTATCCTAGTGTCTAAACTCTTCTCCATGGCTGGACCTCCAAATAATATTCCTTTACGTGCTAAGGGGTATCTAGAGAGTGGGTTAGGTTTAATAACTACCCTAACACTAACGCGTACCCTAACCCTAACCCCTACCCTATCGCTAACACGTACCCTAATCCTAACCAATACCCTAAACCGAGCCCTAACCCTAACACTAACCCTAACCCTAACCCTAAACCATACCCTACGCCGTACCAGAAGCCCTCCCCGAACCCGTACCCTAAGCCGTACCCTAAGCCGTACCCTAAGCCTAACACTAACCCTAGGCTACCCTTGACTGCTTCTGCCTCCAATAGATTTCCTAAGCACTAGTGTTTTAAGGAACAGCTTAAAAAGAGAATCCTAATGTGATTTCTTTATAATGGGTGTGTTCCTTATCTTATCCTAGTGTCTAAACACTTCTCCATGGCTGGACCTCCAAATAATATTCCTTTACGTGCTAAGGGGTATCTAGAGTGTGGGATAGGTTTAATAACTACCCTAACACTAACGCGTACCCTAACCCTAACCCCTACCCTAACACTAACACGTACCCTAATCCTAACCAATACCCTAAACCGAGCCCTAACCCTAACACTAACCCTAACCCTAACCCTAACCCATACCCTACGCCGTACCCGAAGCCCTCCCCGAACCCGTACCCTACGCCGTACGCTAAGCCGTACCCTAAGCCGTACCCTAACCCTAGGCTACCCTTGACTGCTTCTGCCTCCAATAGATTTCCTAAGCACTAGTGTTTTAAAGGACAGCTTAAAAAGAGAATCCTAATGTGATTTCTTTATAATGGGTGTGTTCCTTATCTTATCCTAGTGTCTAAACTCTTCTCCATGGCTGGACCGCCAAATAATATTCCTTTACGTGCTAAGGGGTATCTAGAGAGTGGGTTAGGTTTAATAACTACCCTAACACTAACGCGTACACTAACCCTAACCCCTACCCTAACCCTAACACGTACCCTAATCCTAACCAATACCCTAAACCGAGCCCTAACCCTAACACTAACCCTAACCCTAACCCTAACCCATACCCTACGCCGTACCAGAAGCCCTCCCCGAACCCGTACCCTAAGCCGTACCCTAAGCCGTACCCTAAGCCTAACCCTAACCCTAGGCTACCCTTGACTGCTTCTGCCTCCAATAGATTTCCTAAGCACTAGTGTTTTAAGGAACAGCTTAAAAAGAGAATCCTAATGTGATTTCTTTATAATGGGTGTGTTCCTTATCTTATCCTAGGGTCTAAACTCTTCTCCATGGCTGGACCCCCAAATAATATTCCTTTACGTGCTAAGGGGTATCTAGTGAGTGGGTTAGGTTTAATAACTACCCTAACCCTAACGCGTACCCTAACCCTATCCCCTACCCTAACCCTAACACGTACCCTAATCCTAACCCGTACCCTAAACCGAGCCCTAACCCTAACATTAACCCTAACCCTAACCCTAACCCATACCCTACGCCATACCCGAAGCCCTCCCCGAACCCGTACCCTAAGCCGTACCCTAAGCCGTACCCTAAGCCTAACCCTAACCCTAGGCTACCCTTGACTGCTTCTGCCTCCAATAGATTTCCTAAGCACTAGTGTTTTAAGGAACAGCTTAAAAAGAGAATCCTAATGTGATTTCTTTATAATGGGTGTGTTCCTTATCTTATCCTAGTGTCTAAACTCTTCTCCATGGCTGGACCTCCAAATAATATTCCTTTATGTGCTAAGGGGTATCTAGAGAGTGGGATAGTTTTAATAACTACCCTAACACTAACGCGTACCCTAACCCTAACCCCTATCCTAACCATAACACGTACCCTAATCCTAACCAATACCCTAAACCGAGCCCTAACCCTAACACTAACCCTAACCCTAACCCTAACCCATACCCTACGCCGTACCCGAAGCCCTCCCCGAACCCGTACCCTAAGCCGTACCCTAAGCCGTACCCTAAGCCTAACCCTAACCCTAGGCTACCCTTGACTGCTTCTGCCTCCAATAGATTTCCTAAGCACTAGTGTTTTAAGGAACAGCTTAAAAAGAGAATCCTAATGTGATTTCTTTATAATGGGTGTGTTCCTTATCTTATCCTAGTGTCTAAACTCTTCTCCATGGCTGGACCTCCAAATAATATTCCTTTACGTGCTAAGGGGTATCTAGAGAGTGGGTTAGGTTTAATAACTACCCTAACACTAACGCGTACCCTAACCCTAACCCCTACCCTATCGCTAACACGTACCCTAATCCTAACCAATACCCTAAACCGAGCCCTAACCCTAACACTAACCCTAACCCTAACCCTAAACCATACCTTACGCCGTACCAGAAGCCCTCCCCGAACCCGTACCCTAAGCCGTACCCTAAGCCGTACCCTAAGCCTAACCCTAACCCTAGGCTACCCTTGACTGCTTCTGCCTCCAATAGATTTCCTAAGCACTAGTGTTTTAAGGAACAGCTTAAAAAGAGAATCCTAATGTGATTTCTTTATAATGGGTGTGTTCCTTATCTTATCCTAGTGTCTAAACACTTCTCCATGGCTGGACCTCCAAATAATATTCCTTTACGTGCTAAGGGGTATCTAGAGTGTGGGATAGGTTTAATAACTACCCTAACACTAACGCGTACCCTAACCCTAACCCCTACCCTAACACTAACACGTACCCTAATCCTAACCAATACCCTAAACCGAGCCCTAACCCTAACACTAACCCTAACCCTAACCCTAACCCATACCCTACGCCGTACCCGAAGCCCTCCCCGAACCCGTACCCTACGCCGTACGCTAAGCCGTACCCTAAGCCGTACCCTAACCCTAGGCTACCCTTGACTGCTTCTGCCTCCAATAGATTTCCTAAGCACTAGTGTTTTAAAGGACAGCTTAAAAAGAGAATCCTAATGTGATTTCTTTATAATGGGTGTGTTCCTTATCTTATCCTAGTGTCTAAACTCTTCTCCATGGCTGGACCGCCAAATAATATTCCTTTACGTGCTAAGGGGTATCTAGAGAGTGGGTTAGGTTTAATAACTACCCTAACACTAACGCGTACACTAACCCTAACCCCTACCCTAACCCTAACACGTACCCTAATCCTAACCAATACCCTAAACCGAGCCCTAACCCTAACACTAACCCTAACCCTAACCCTAACCCATACCCTACGCCGTACCAGAAGCCCTCCCCGAACCCGTACCCTAAGCCGTACCCTAAGCCTAACCCTAAGCCTAACCCTAACCCTAGGCTACCCTTGAATGCTTCTGCCTCCAATAGATTTCCTAAGCACTAGTGTTTTAAGGAACAGCTTAAAAAGAGAATCCTAATGTGATTTCTTTATAATGGGTGTGTTCCTTATCTTATCCTAGTGTCTAAACTCTTCTCCATGGCTGGACCTCCAAATAATATTCCTTTATGTGCTAAGGGGTATCTAGAGAGTGGGATAGCTTTAATAACTACCCTAACACTAACGCGTACCCTAACCCTAACCCCTACCCTAACCATAACACGTACCCTAATCCTAACCAATACCCTAAACCGAGCCCTAACCCTAACACTAACCCTAACCCTAACCCATACCCTACGCCGTACCCGAAGCCCTCCCCAAACCCGTACCCTAAGCCGTACCCTAAGCCGTACCCTAAGCCTAACCCTAACCCTAGGCTACCCTTGACTGCTTCTGCCTCCAATAGATTTCCTAAGCACTAGTGTTTTAAGGAACAGCTTAAAAAGAGAATCCTAATGTGATTTCTTTATAATGGGTGTGTTCCTTATCTTATCCTAGTGTCTAAACTCTTCTCCATGGCTGGACCTCCAAATAATATTCCTTATGTGCTAAGGGGTATCTAGAGAGTGGGATAGCTTTAATAACTACCCTAACACTAACGCGTACCCTAACCCTATCCCCTACCCTAACCCTAACACGTACCCTAATCCTAACCAATACCCTAAACCGAGCCCTAACCCTAACACTAACCCTAACCCTAACCCTAACCCATACCCTACGCCGTACCCGAAGCCCTCCCCGAACCCGTAACCTAAGCCGTACCCTAAGCCGTACCCTAAGCCTAACCCTAACCCTAGGCTACCCTTGACTGCTTCTGCCTCCAATAGATTTCCTAAGCACTAGTGTTTTAAGGAACAGCTTAAAAAGAGAATCCTAATGTGATTTCTTTATAATGGGTGTGTTCCTTATCTTATCCTAGTGTCTAAACTCTTCTCCATGGCTGGACCCCCAAATAATATTCCTTTACGTGCTAAGGGGTATCTAGAGAGTGGGTTAGGTTTAATAACTACCCTAACACTAACTCGTACCCTAACCCTAAACCCAACCCTAACCCTAACACGTACACTAATCCTAACCAATACCCTATACCGAGCCCTAACCCTAACACTAACCCTAACCCTAACCCTAACCCATACCCTACGCCATACCAGAAGCCCTCCCCGAACCCGTACCCTAAGCCGTACCCTAAGCCTAACCCTAAGCCTAACCCTAACCCTAGGCTACCCTTGACTGCTTCTGCCTCCAATAGATTTCCTAAGCACTAGTGTTTTAAGGAACAGCTTAAAAAGAGAATCCTAATGGGATTTCTTTATAATGGGTGTGTTCCTTATCTTATCCTAGTGTCTAAACTCTTCTCCATGGCTGGATCTCCAAATAATATTCCTTTACGTGCTAAGGGGTATCTAGAGAGTGGGTTAGGTTTAATAACTACCCTAACACTAACGCGTACCCTAACCCTAACCCCTACCCTATCGCTAACACGTACCCTAATCCTAACCAATACCCTAAACCGAGCCCTAACCCTAACACTAACCCTAACTCTAACCCTACCCATACCCTACGCCGTACCAGAAGCCCTCCCCGAACCCGTACCCTAAGCCGTACCCTAAGCCGTACCCTAAGCCTAACCCTAACCCTAGGCTACCCTTGACTGCTTCTGCCTCCAATAGATTTCCTAAGCACTAGTGTTTTAAGGAACAGCTTAAAAAGAGAATCCTAATGTGATTTCTTTATAATGGGTGTGTTCCTTATCTTATCCTAGTGTCTAAACTCTTCTCCATGGCTGGACCTCCAAATAATATTCCTTTACGTGCTAAGGGGTATCTAGAGATTGGGATAGGTTTAATAACTACCCTAACACTAACGCGTACCCTAACCCTAACCCCTACCCTAACCCTAACACGTACCCTAATCCTAACCAATACCCTAAGCCGAGCCCTAAACCTAACACTAACCCTAACCCTAACCCTAACCCATACCCTAAGCCGTACCCGAAGCCCTCCCCAAACCCGTACCCTAAGCCGTACCCTAAGCCGTACCCTAAGCCTAACCCTAACCCTAGGCTACCCTTGACTGCTTCTGCCTCCAATAGATTTCCTAAGCACTAGTGTTTTAAGGAACAGCTTAAAAAGAGAATCCTAATGTGATTTCTTTATAATGGGTGTGTTCCTTATCTTATCCTAGTGTCTAAACTCTTCTCCATGGCTGGACCCCCAAATAATATTACTTTACGTGCTAAGGGGTATCTAGAGAGTGGGATAGTTTTAATAACTACCCTAACCCTAACGCGTACCCTAACCCTATCCCCTACCCTAACCCTAACACGTACCCTAATCCTAACCTGTACCCTAAACCGAGCCCTAACCCTAACACTAACCCTAACCCTAACCCTAACCCATACCCTACGCCATACCCGAAGCCCTCCCCGAACCCGTACCCTAAGCCGTACCCTAAGCCGTACCCTAAGCCTAACCCTAACCCTAGGCTACCCTTGACTGCTTCTGCCTCCAATAGATTTCCTAAGCACTAGTGTTTTAAGGAACAGCTTAAAAAGAGAATCCTAATGTGATTTCTTTATAATGGGTGTGTTCCTTATCTTATCCTAGTGTCTAAACTCTTCTCCATGGCTGGACCTCCAAATAATATTCCTTTATGTGCTAAGGGGTATCTAGAGAGTGGGATAGCATTAATAACTACCCTAACACTAACGCGTACCCTAACCCTAACCCCTACCCTAACCATAACACGTACCATAATCCTAACCAATACCCTAAACCGAGCCCTAACCCTAACACTAACCCTAACCCTAACCGTAACCCATACCCTACGCCGTACCCGAAGCCCTCCCCGAACCCGTACCCTAAGCCGTACCCTAAGCCGTACCCTAAGCCTAACCCTAACCCTAGGCTACCCTTGACTGCTTCTGCCTCCAATAGATTTCCTAAGCAGTAGTGTTTTAAGGAACAGCTTAAAAAGAGAATCCTATTGTGATTTCTTTATAATGGGTGTGTTCCTTATCTTATCCTAGTGTCTAAACTCTTCTCCATGGCTGGACCCCCAAATAATATTCCTTTACGTGCTAAGGTGTATCTAGAGAGTGGGATAGGTTTAATAACTAACCTAACCCTAACGCGTACCCTAACCCTAACCCCTACTCTAACCCTAACATGTACCCTAATCCTAACCCGTACCCTAAACCGAGCCCTAACCCTAACACTAACCCTAACCCTAACCCTAACCCATACCCTACGCCGTACCCAAAGCCCTCCCCGAACCCGTACCCTAAACCGTACCCTAAGCCGTACCCTAAGCCGTACCCTAACCCTAGGCTACCCTTGACTGCTTCTGCCTCCAATAGATTTCCTAAGCACTAGTGTTTTAAGGAACAGCTTAAAAAGAGAATCCTAATGTGATTTCTTTATAATGGGTGTGTTCCTTATCTTATCCTAGTGTCTAAACTCTTCTCCATGGCTGGACCCCCAAATAATATTCCTTTACGTGCTAAGGGGTATCTAGAGAGTGGGATAGGTTTAATAACTACCCTAACCCTAACACGTACCCTAACCCTATCCCCTACCTTAACCCTAACTCGTACCCTAATCCTAACCCGTACCCTAAAACGAGCCCTAACCCTAACACTAACCCTAACCCTAACCCTAACCCATACCCTACGCCGTACCCGAAGCCCTCACCGAACCCGTACCCTAAGCCGTACCCTAAGCCTAACCCTAAGCCTAACCCTAACCCTAGGCTACCCTTGACTGCTTCTGCCTCCAATAGATTTCCTAAGCACTAGTGTTTTAAGGAACAGCTTAAAAAGAGAATCCTAATGTGATTTCTTTATAATGGGTGTGTTCCTTATCTTATCCTAGGGTCTAAACTCTTCTCCATGGCTGGACCCCCAAATAATATTCCTTTACGTGCTAAGGGGTATCTAGAGAGTGGGATAGGTTTAATAACTACCCTAACCCTAACGCGTACCCTAACCCTAACCCCTACCCTAACCCTAACATGTACCCTAATCCTAACCCGTACCTTAAACCGAGCCCTAACCCTAACACTAACCCTAACCCTAACCCTAACCCATACCCTACGCCGTACCCGAAGCCCTCACCGAACCCGTACCCTAAGCCGTACCCTAAGCCTAACCCTAACCCTAGGCTACCCTTGACTGCTTCTGCCTCCAATAGATTTCCTAAGCACTAGTGTTTTAAGGAACATCTTAAAAAGAGAATCCTAATGTGATTTCTTTATAATGGGTGTGTTCCTTATCTTATCCTAGTGTCTAAACTCTTCTCCATGGCTGGACCTCCAAATAATATTCCTTTATGTGCTAAGGGGTATCTAGAGAGTGGGATAGCTTTAATAACTACCCTAACACTAACGCGTACCCTAACCCTAACCCCTACCCTAACCATAACACGTACCCTAATCCTAACCAATACCCTAAACCGAGCCCTAACCCTAACACTAACCCTAACCCTAACCCTAACCCATACCCTACGCCGTACCCGAAGCCCTCCCCGAACGGGTACCCTAAGCCGTACCCTAAGCCTAAACCTAACCCTAGGCTACCCTTGACTGCTTCTGCCTCCAATAGATTTCCTAAGCAGTAGTGTTTTAAGGAACAGCTTAAAAAGAGAATCCTATTGTGATTTCTTTATAATGGGTGTGTTCCTTATCTTATCCTAGTGTCTAAACTCTTCTCCATGGCTGGACCCCGAAATAATATTCCTTTACGTGCTAAGGGGTATCTAGAGAGTGGGATAGGTTTAATAACTACCCTAACCCTAACGCGTACCCTAACCCTATCCCCTACCCTAACCCTAACACGTACCCTAATCCTAACCCGTACCCTAAAACGAGCCCTAACCCTAACACTAACCCTAACCCTAACCCTAACCCATACCCTACGCCGTACCAGAAGCCCTCCCCGAACCCGTACCCTAAGCCGTACCCTAAGCCGTACCCTAAGCCTAACCCTAAGCCTAGGCTACCCTTGAATGCTTCTGCCTCCAATAGATTTCCTAAGCACTAGTGTTTTAAGGAACAGCTTAAAAAGAGAATCCTAATGTGATTTCTTTATAATGGGTGTGTTCCTTATCTTATCCTAGTGTCTAAACTCTTCTCCATGGCTGGACCTCCAAATAATATTCCTTTATGTGCTAAGGGGTATCTAGAGAGTGGGATAGCTTTAATAACTACCCTAACACTAACGCGTACCCTAACCCTAACCCCTACCCTAACCATAACACGTACCCTAATCCTAACCAATACCCTAAACCGAGCCCTAACCCTAACACTAACCCTAACCCTAACCCATACCCTACGCCGTACCCGAAGCCCTCCCCGAACCCGTACCCTAAGCCGTACCCTAAGCCGTACCCTAAGCCTAACCCTAACCCTAGGCTACCCTTGACTGCTTCTGCCTCCAATAGATTTCCTAAGCACTAGTGTTTTAAGGAACAGCTTAAAAAGAGAATCCTAATGTGATTTCTTTATAATGGGTGTGTTCCTTATCTTATCCTAGTGTCTAAACTCTTCTCCATGGCTGGACCTCCAAATAATATTCCTTATGTGCTAAGGGGTATCTAGAGAGTGGGATAGCTTTAATAACTACCCTAACACTAACGCGTACCCTAACCCTAACCCCTACCCTAACCCTAACACGTACCCTAATCCTAACCAATACCCTAAACCGAGCCCTAACCCTAACACTAACCCTAACACTAACCCATACCCTACGCCGTACCCGAAGCCCTCCCCGAACCCGTACCCTAAGCCGTACCCTAAGCCGTACCCTAAGCCTAACCCTAACCCTAGGCTACCCTTGACTGCTTCTGCCTCCAATAGATTTCCTAAGCACTAGTGTTTTAAGGAACAGCTTAAAAAGAGAATCCTAATGTGATTTCTTTATAATGGGTGTGTTCCTTATCTTATCCTAGTGTCTAAACTCTTCTCCATGGCTGGACCTCCAAATAATATTCCTTATGTGCTAAGGGGTATCTAGAGAGTGGGATAGCTTTAATAACTACCCTAACACTAACGCGTACCCTAACCCTAACCCCTACCCTAACCCTAACACGTACCCTAATCCTAACCAATACCCTAAACCGAGCCCTAACCCTAACACTAACCCTAACACTAACCCTAACCCATACCCTACGCCGTACCCGAAGCCCTCCCCGAACCCGTACCCTAAGCCGTACCCTAAGCCGTACCCTAAGCCTAACCCTAACCCTAGGCTACCCTTGACTGCTTCTGCCTCCAATAGATTTCCTAAGCACTAGTGTTTTAAGGAACAGCTTAAAAAGAGAATCCTAATGTGATTTCTTTATAATGGGTGTGTTCCTTATCTTATCCTAGTGTCTAAACTCTTCTCCATGGCTGGACCCCCAAATAATATTCCTTTACGTGCTAAGGGGTATCTAGAGAGTCGGTTAGGTTTAATAACTACCCTAACACTAACGCGTACCCTAACCCTAAACCCTACCCTAACCCTAACACGTACCCTAATCCTAACCAATACCCTATACCGAGCCCTAACCCTAACACTAACCCTAACCCTAACCCTAACCCATACCCTACGCCATACCAGAAGCCCTCCCCGAACCCGTACCCTAAGCCGTACCCTAAGCCTAACCCTAAGCCTAACCCTAACCCTAGGCTACCCTTGACTGCTTCTGCCTCCAATAGATTTCCTAAGCACTAGTGTTTTAAGGAACAGCTTAAAAAGAGAATCCTAATGTGATTTCTTTATAATGGGTGTGTTCCTTATCTTATCCTAGTGTCTAAACTCTTCTCCATGGCTGGACCTCCAAATAATATTCCTTTACGTGCTAAGGGGTATCTAGAGAGTGGGTTAGGTTTAATAACTACCCTAACACTAACGCGTACCCTAACCCTAACCCCTACCCTATCGCTAACACGTACCCTAATCCTAACCAATACCCTAAACCGAGCCCTAACCCTAACACTAACCCTAACCCTAACCCTAAACCATACCCTACGCCGTACCAGAAGCCCTCCCCGAACCCGTACCCTAAGCCGTACCCTAAGCCGTACCCTAAGCCTAACCCTAACCCTAGGCTACCCTTGACTGCTTCTGCCTCCAATAGATTTCCTAAGCACTAGTGTTTTAAGGAACAGCTTAAAAAGAGAATCCTAATGTGATTTCTTTATAATGGGTGTGTTCCTTATCTTATCCTAGTGTCTAAACTCTTCTCCATGGCTGGTCCTCCAAATAATATTCCTTTACGTGCTAAGGGGTATCTAGAGATTGGGATAGGTTTAATAACTACCCTAACACTAACGCGTACCCTAACCCTAACCCCTACCCTAACCCTAACACGTACCCTAATCCTAACCAATACCCTAAGCCGAGCCCTAACCCTAACACTAACCCTAACCCTAACCCTAACCCATACCCTACGCCATACCAGAATCCCTCCCCGAACCCGTACCCTAAGCCGTACCCTAAGCCTAACCCTAAGCCTAACCCTAACCCTAGGCTACCCTTGACTGCTTCTGCCTCCAATAGATTTCCTAAGCACTAGTGTTTTAAGGAACAGCTTAAAAAGAGAATCCTAATGTGATTTCTTTATAATGGGTGTGTTCCTTATCTTATCCTAGTGTCTAAACTCTTCTCCATGGCTGGACCTCCAAATAATATTCCATTACGTGCTAAGGGGTATCTAGAGAGTGGGTTAGGTTTAATAACTACCCTAACACTAACGCGTACCCTAACCCTAACCCCTACCCTATCGCTAACACGTACCCTAATCCTAACCAATACCCTAAACCGAACCCTAACCCTAACACTAACCCTAACCCTAACCCTAACCCATACCCTACGCCGTACCAGAAGCCCTCCCCGAACCCGTACCCTAAGCCGTACCCTAAGCCGTACCCTAAGCCTAACCCTAACCCTAGGCTACCCTTGACTGCTTCTGCCTCCAATAGATTCCCTAAGCACTAGTGTTTTAAGGAACAGCTTAAAAAGAGAATCCTAATGTGATTTCTTTATAATGGGTGTGTTCCTTATCTTATCCTAGTGTCTAAACTCTTCTCCATGGCTGGACCTCCAAATAATATTCCTTTACGTGCTAAGGGGTATCTAGAGATTGGGATAGGTTTAATAACTACCCTAACACTAACGCGTACCCTATCCCTAACCCCTACCCTAACCCTAACACGTACCCTAATCCTAACCAATACCCTAAGCCGAGCCCTAACCCTAACACTAACCCTAACCCTAACCCTAACCCATACCCTAAGCCGTACCCGAAGCCCTCCCCAAACCCGTACCCTAAGCCGTACCCTAAGCCGTACCCTAAGCCTAACCCTAACCCTAGGCTACCCTTGACTGCTTCTGCCTCCAATAGATTTCCTAAGCACTAGTGTTTTAAGGAACAGCTTAAAAAGAGAATCCTAATGTGATTTCTTTATAATGGGTGTGTTCCTTATCTTATCCTAGTGTCTAAACTCTTCTCCATGGCTGGACCCCCAAATAATATACCTTTACGTGCTAAGGGGTATCTCGAGAGTGGGATAGGTTTAATAACTACCCTAACCCTAACGCGTACCCTAACCCTATCCCCTACCCTAACCCTAACACGTACCCTAATCCTAACCCGTACCCTAAACCGAGCCCTAACCCTAACACTAACCCTAACCCTAACCCTAACCCATACCCTACGCCATACCCGAAGCCCTCCCCGAACCCGTACCCTAAGCCGTACCCTAAGCCGTACCCTAAGCCTAACCCTAACCCTAGGCTACCCTTGACTGCTTCTGCCTCCAATAGATTTCCTAAGCACTAGTGTTTTAAGGAACAGCTTAAAAAGAGAATCCTAATGTGATTTCTTTATAATGGGTGTGTTCCTTATCTTATCCTTGTGTCTAAACTCTTCTCCATGGCTGGACCTCCAAATAATATTCCTTTATGTGCTAAGGGGTATCTAGAGAGTGGGATAGCTTTAATAACTACCCTAACACTAACGCGTACCCTAACCCTAACCCCTACCCTAACCATAACACGTACCCTAATCCTAACCAATACCCTAAACCGAGCCCTAACCCTAACACTAACCCTAACCCTAACCCTAACCCATACCCTACGCCGTACCAGAAGCCCTCCCCGAACCCGTACCCTAAGCCGTACCCTAAGCCTAACCCTAAGCCTAACCCTAAGCCTAGGCTACCCTTGAATGCTTCTGCCTCCAATAGATTTCCTAAGCACTAGTGTTTTAAGGAACAGCTTAAAAAGAGAATCCTAATGTGATTTCTTTATAATGGGTGTGTTCCTTATCTTATCCTAGTGTCTAAACTCTTCTCCATGGCTGGACCTCCAAATAATATTCCTTTATGTGCTAAGGGGTATCTAGAGAGTGGGATAGCTTTAATAACTACCCTAACACTAACGCGTACCCTAACCCTAACCCCTACCCTAACCATAACACGTACCCTAATCCTAACCAATACCCTAAACCGAGCCCTAACCCTAACACTAACCCTAACCCTAACCCATACCCTACGCCGTACCCGAAGCCCTCCCCGAACCCGTACCCTAAGCCGTACCCTAAGCCGTACCCTAAGCCTAACCCTAACCCTAGGCTACCCTTGACTGCTTCTGCCTCCAATAGATTTCCTAAGCACTAGTGTTTTAAGGAACAGCTTAAAAAGAGAATCCTAATGTGATTTCTTTATAATGGGTGTGTTCCTTATCTTATCCTAGTGTCTAAACTCTTCTCCATGGCTGGACCTCCAAATAATATTCCTTATGTGCTAAGGGGTATCTAGAGAGTGGGATAGCTTTAATAACTACCCTAACACTAACGCGTACCCTAACCCTAACCCCTACCCTAACCCTAACACGTACCCTAATCCTAACCAATACCCTAAACCGAGCCCTAACCCTAACACTAACCCTAACCCTAACCCTAACCCATACCCTACGCCGTACCCGAAGCCCTCCCCGAACCCGTACCCTAAGCCGTACCCTAAGCCGTACCCTAAGCCTAACCCTAACCCTAGGCTACCCTTGACTGCTTCTGCCTCCAATAGATTTCCTAAGCACTAGTGTTTTAAGAAACAGCTTAAAAAGAGAATCCTAATGTGATTTCTTTATAATGGGTGTGTTCCTTATCTTATCCTAGTGTCTAAACTCTTCTCCATGGCTGGACCCCCAAATAATATTCCTTTACGTGCTAAGGGGTATCTAGAGAGTGGGTTAGGTTTAATAACTACCCTAACACTAACGCGTACCCTAACCCTAAACCCTACCCTAACCCTAACACGTACCCTAATCCTAACCAATACCCTATACCGAGCCCTAACCCTAACACTAACCCTAAACCTAACCCTAACCCATACCCTACGCCATACCAGAAGCCCTCCCCGAACCCGTACCCTAAGCCGTACCCTAAGCCTAACCCTAAGCCTAACCCTAACCCTAGGCTACCCTTGACTGCTTCTGCCTCCAATAGATTTCCTAAGCACTAGTGTTTTAAGGAACAGCTTAAAAAGAGAATCCTAATGTGATTTCTTTATAATGGGTGTGTTCCTTATCTTATCCTAGTGTCTAAACTCTTCTCCATGGCTGGACCTCCAAATAATATTCCTTTACGTGCTAAGGGGTATCTAGAGAGTGGGTTAGGTTTAATAACTACCCTAACACTAACGCGTACCCTAACCCTAACCCCTAACCTATCGCTAACACGTACCCTAATCCTAACCAATACCCTAAACCGAGCCCTAACCCTAACACTAACCCTAACCCTTACCCTAACCCATACCCTACGCCGTACCAGAAGC
This sequence comes from Balaenoptera physalus, assembly GCF_965194825.1. NCBI lineage: Eukaryota > Metazoa > Chordata > Mammalia > Artiodactyla > Balaenopteridae > Balaenoptera > Balaenoptera physalus. The sequence continues at coordinate 36,748 of NW_028126038.1, forward strand.
CCTCCCCGAACCCGTACCCTAAGCCGTACCCTAAGCCGTACCCTAAGCCTAACCCTAACCCTAGGCTACCCTTGACTGCTTCTGCCTCCAATAGATTTCCTAAGCACTAGTGTTTTAAGGAACAGCTTAAAAAGAGAATCCTAATGTGATTTCTTTATAATGGGTGTGTTCCTTATCTTATCCTAGTGTCTAAACTCTTCTCCATGGCTGGACCTCCAAATAATATTCCTTTACGTGCTAAGGGGTATCGAGAGATTGGGATAGGTTTAATAACTACCCTAACACTAACGCGTACCCTAACCCTAACCCCTACCCTAACCCTAACACGTACCCTAATCCTAACCAATACCCTAAGCCGAGCCCTAAACCTAACACTAACCCTAACCCTAACCCTAACCCATACCCTAAGCCGTACCCGAAGCCCTCCCCAAACCCGTACCCTAAGCCGTACCCTAAGCCGTACCCTAAGCCTAACCCTAACCCTAGGCTACCCTTGACTGCTTCTGCCTCCAATAGATTTCCTAAGCACTAGTGTTTTAAGGAACAGCTTAAAAAGAGAATCCTAATGTGATTTCTTTATAATGGGTGTGTTACTTATCTTATCCTAGTGTCTAAACTCTTCTCCATGGCTGGACCCCCAAATAATATTCCTTTACGTGCTAAGGTGTATCTAGAGAGTGGGATAGGTTTAATAACTAACCTAACCCTAACGCGTACCCTAACCCTAACCCCTACTCTAACCCTAACATGTACCCTAATCCTAACCCGTACCCTAAACCGAGCCCTAACCCTAACACTAACCCTAACCCTAACCCTAACCCATACCCTACGCCGTACCCAAAGCCCTCCCCGAACCCGTACCCTAAACCGTACCCTAAGCCGTACCCTAAGCCTAACCCTAACCCTAGGCTACCCTTGACTGCTTCTTCCTCCAATAGATTTCCTAAGCACTAGTGTTTTAAGGAACAGCTTAAAAAGAGAATCCTAATGTGATTTCTTTATAATGGGTGTGTTCCTTATCTTATCCTAGTGTCTAAACTCTTCTCCATGGCTGGACCCCCAAATAATATTCCTTTACGTGCTAAGGGGTATCTAGAGAGTGGGATAGGTTTAATAACTACCCTAACCCTAACACGTACCCTAACCCTATTCCCTACCCTAACCCTAACTCGTACCCTAATCCTAACCCGTACCCTAAAACGAGCCCTAACCCTAACACTAACCCTAACCCTAACCCTAACCCATACCCTACGCCGTACCCGAAGCCCTCCCCGAACCCGTACCCTAAGCCGTACCCTAAGCCTAACCCTAACCCTAGGCTACCCTTGACTGCTTCTGCCTCCAATAGATTTCCTAAGCAGTAGTGTTTTAAGGAACAGCTTAAAAAGAGAATCCTATTGTGATTTCTTTATAATGGGTGTGTTCCTTATCTTATCCTAGTGTCTAAACTCTTCTCCATGGCTGGACCCCGAAATAATATTCCTTTACGTGCTAAGGGGTATCTAGAGAGTGGGTTAGGTTTAATAACTACCCTAACACTAACGCGTACCCTAACCCTAAACCCTACCCTAACCCTAACACGTACCCTAATCCTAACCCGTACCCTAAAACGAGCCCTAACCCTAACACTAACCCTAACCCTAACCCTAACCCATACCCTACGCCGTACCCGAAGCCCTCACCGAACCCGTACCCTAAGCCTAACCCTAAGCCTAACCCTAACCCTAGGCTACCCTTGACTGCTTCTGCCTCCAATAGATTTCCTAAGCACTAGTGTTTTAAGGAACAGCTTAAAAAGAGAATCCTAATGTGATTTCTTTATAATGGGTGTGTTCCTTATCTTATCCTAGTGTCTAAACTCTTCTCCATGGCTGGACCTCCAAATAATATTCCTTTACGTGCTAAGGGGTATCTAGAGATTGGGATAGGTTTAATAACTACCCTAACACTAACGCGTACCCTAACCCTAACGCCTACCCTAACCCTAACACGTACCCTAATCCTAACCAATACCCTAAGCCGAGCCCTAACCCTAACACTAACCCTAACCCTAACCCTAACCCATACCCTACGCCATACCAGAATCCCTCCCCGAACCCGTACCCTAAGCCGTACCCTAAGCCTAACCCTAAGCCTAACCCTAACCCTAGGCTACCCTTGACTGCTTCTGCCTCCAATAGATTTCCTAAGCACTAGTGTTTTAAGGAACAGCTTAAAAAGAGAATCCTAATGTGATTTCTTTATAATGGGTGTGTTCCTTATCTTATCCTAGTGTCTAAACTCTTCTCCATGGCTGGACCTCCAAATAATATTCCATTACGTGCTAAGGGGTATCTAGAGAGTGGGTTAGGTTTAATAACTACCCTAACACTAACGCGTACCCTAACCCTAACCCCTACCCTATCGCTAACACGTACCCTAATCCTAACCAATACCCTAAACCGAGCCCTAACCCTAACACTAACCCTAACCCTAACCCTAACCCATACCCTACGCCGTACCAGAAGCCCTCCCCGAACCCGTACCCTAAGCCGTACCCTAAGCCGTACCCTAAGCCTAACCCTAACCCTAGGCTACCCTTGACTGCTTCTGCCTCCAATAGATTTCCTAAGCACTAGTGTTTTAAGGAACAGCTTAAAAAGAGAATCCTAATGTGATTTCTTTATAATGGGTGTGTTCCTTATCTTATCCTAGTGTCTAAACTCTTCTCCATGGCTGGACCTCCAAATAATATTCCTTTACGTGCTAAGGGGTATCTAGAGATTGGGATAGGTTTAATAACTACCCTAACACTAACGCGTACCCTATCCCTAACCCCTACCCTAACCCTAACACGTACCCTAATCCTAACCAATACCCTAAGCCGAGCCCTAACCCTAACACTAACCCTAACCCTAACCCTAACCCATACCCTAAGCCGTACCCGAAGCCCTCCCCAAACCCATACCCTAAGCCGTACCCTAAGCCGTACCCTAAGCCTAACCCTAACCCTAGGCTACCCTTGACTGCTTCTGCCTCCAATAGATTTCCTAAGCACTAGTGTTTTAAGGAACAGCTTAAAAAGAGAATCCTAATGTGATTTCTTTATAATGGGTGTGTTCCTTATCTTATCCTAGTGTCTAAACTCTTCTCCATGGCTGGACCCCCAAATAATATACCTTTACGTGCTAAGGGGTATCTAGAGAGTGGGATAGGTTTAATAACTACCCTAACCCTAACGCGTACCCTAACCCTATCCCCTACCCTAACCCTAACACGTACCCTAATCCTAACCCGTACCCTAAACCGAGCCCTAACCCTAACACTAACCCTAACCCTAACCCTAACCCATACCCTACGCCATACCCGAAGCCCTCCCCGAACCCGTACCCTAAGCCGTACCCTAAGCCTAACCCTAAGCCTAACCCTAACCCTAGGCTACCCTTGACTGCTTCTGCCTCCAATAGATTTCCTAAGCACTAGTGTTTTAAGGAACAGCTTAAAAAGAGAATCCTAATGTGATTTCTTTATAATGGGTGTGTTCCTTATCTTATCCTAGTGTCTAAACTCTTCTCCATGGCTGGACCTCCAAATAATATTCCTTTACGTGCTAAGGGGTATCGAGAGATTGGGATAGGTTTAATAACTACCCTAACACTAACGCGTACCCTAACCCTAACCCCTACCCTAACCCTAACACGTACCCTAATCCTAACCAATACCCTAAGCCGAGCCCTAAACCTAACACTAACCCTAACCCTAACCCTAACCCATACCCTAAGCCGTACCCGAAGCCCTCCCCAAACCCGTACCCTAAGCCGTACCCTAAGCCGTACCCTAAGCCTAACCCTAACCCTAGGCTACCCTTGACTGCTTCTGCCTCCAATAGATTTCCTAAGCACTAGTGTTTTAAGGAACAGCTTAAAAAGAGAATCCTAATGTGATTTCTTTATAATGGTTGTGTTCCTTATCTTATCCTAGTGTCTAAACTCTTCTCCATGGCTGGACCCCCAAATAATATTCCTTTACGTGCTAAGGTGTATCTAGAGAGTGGGATAGGTTTAATAACTAACCTAACCCTAACGCGTACCCTAACCCTAACCCCTACTCTAACCCTAACATGTACCCTAATCCTAACCCGTACCCTAAACCGAGCCCTAACCCTAACACTAACCCTAACCCTAACCCTAACCCATACCCTACGCCGTACCCAAAGCCCTCCCCGAACCCGTACCCTAAACCGTACCCTAAGCCGTACCCTAAGCCTAACCCTAACCCTAGGCTACCCTTGACTGCTTCTTCCTCCAATAGATTTCCTAAGCACTAGTGTTTTAAGGAACAGCTTAAAAAGAGAATCCTAATGTGATTTCTTTATAATGGGTGTGTTCCTTATCTTATCCTAGTGTCTAAACTCTTCTCCATGGCTGGACCCCCAAATAATATTCCTTTACGTGCTAAGGGGTATCTAGAGAGTGGGATAGGTTTAATAACTACCCTAACCCTAACACGTACCCTAACCCTATTCCCTACCCTAACCCTAACTCGTACCCTAATCCTAACCCGTACCCTAAAACGAGCCCTAACCCTAACACTAACCCTAACCCTAACCCTAACCCATACCCTACGCCGTACCCGAAGCCCTCCCCGAACCCGTACCCTAAGCCGTACCCTAAGCCTAACCCTAAGCCTAACCCTAACCCTAGGCTACCCTTGACTGCTTCTGCCTCCAATAGATTTCCTAAGCACTAGTGTTTTAAGGAACAGCTTAAAAAGAGAATCCTAATGTGATTTCTTTATAATGGGTGTGTTCCGTATCTTATCCTAGTGTCTAAACTCTTCTCCATGGGTGGACCCCCAAATAATATTCCTTTACGTGCTAAGGGTTATCTAGAGAGTGGGATAGGTTTAATAACTACCCTAACCCTAACGCGTACCCTAACCCTATCCCCTACCATAACCCTAACACGTACCCTAATCCTAACCCGTACCCTAAACCGAGCCCTAACCCTAACACTAACCTTAACCCTAACCCTAACCCATACCCTACGCCATACCCGAAGCCCTCCCCGAACCCGTACCCTAAGCCGTACCCTAAGCCGTACCCTAAGCCTAACCCTAACCCTAGGCTACCCTTGACTGCTTCTGCCTCCAATAGATTTCCTAAGCACTAGTGTTTTAAGGAACAGCTTAAAAAGAGAATCCTAATGTGATTTCTTTATAATGGGTGTGTTCCTTATCTTATCCTAGTGTCTAAACTCTTCTCCATGGCTGGACCTCCAAATAATATTCCTTTATGTGCTAAGGGGTATCTAGAGAGTGGGATAGTTTTAATAACTACCCTAACACTAACGCGTACCCTAACCCTAACCCCTACCCTAACCATAACACGTACCCTAATCCTAACCAATACCCTAAACCGAGCCCTAACCCTAACACTAACCCTAACCCTAACCCTAACCCATACCCTACGCCGTACCCGAAGCCCTCCCCGAACCCGTACCCTAAGCCGTACCCTAAGCCGTACCCTAAGCCTAACCCTAACCCTAGGCTACCCTTGACTGCTTCTGCCTCCAATAGACTTCCTAAGCACTAGTGTTTTAAGGAACAGCTTAAAAAGAGAATCCTATTGCGATTTCTTTATAATGGGTGTGTTCCTTATCTTATCCTAGTGTCTAAACTCTTCTCCATGGGTGGACCCCCAAATAATATTCCTTTACGTGCTAAGGTGTATCTAGAGAGTGGGATAGGTTTAATAACTACCCTAACCCTAACGCGTACCCTAACCCTAACCCCTACCCTAACCCTAACATGTACCCTAATCCTAACCCGTACCTTAAACCGAGCCCTAACCCTAACACTAACCCTAACCCTAACCCTAACCCATACCCTACGCCGTACCCGAAGCCCTCACCGAACCCGTACCCTAAGCCGTACCCTAAGCCTAACCCTAACCCTAGGCTACCCTTGACTGCTTCTGCCTCCAATAGATTTCCTAAGCACTAGTGTTTTAAGGAACATCTTAAAAAGAGAATCCTAATGTGATTTCTTTATAATGGGTGTGTTCCTTATCTTATCCTAGTGTCTAAACTCTTCTCCATGGCTGGACCTCCAAATAATATTCCTTTATGTGCTAAGGGGTATCTAGAGAGTGGGATAGCTTTAATAACTACCCTAACACTAACGCGTACCCTAACCCTAACCCCTACCCTAAACATAACACGTACCCTAATCCTAACCAATACCCTAAACCGAGCCCTAACCCTAACACTAACCCTAACCCTAACCCTAACCCATACCCTACGCCGTACCCGAAGCCCTCCCCGAACCCGTACCCTAAGCCGTACCCTAAGCCTAACCCTAACCCTAGGCTACCCTTGACTGCTTCTGCCTCCAATAGATTTCCTAAGCAGTAGTGTTTTAAGGAACAGCTTAAAAAGAGAATCCTATTGTGATTTCTTTATAATGGGTGTGTTCCTTATCTTATCCTAGTGTCTAAACTCTTCTCCATGGCTGGACCCCGAAATAATATTCCTTTACGTGCTAAGGGGTATCTAGAGAGTGGGTTAGGTTTAATAACTACCCTAACACTAACGCGTACCCTAACCCTAAACCCTACCCTAACCCTAACACGTACCCTAATCCTAACCCGTACCCTAAAACGAGCCCTAACCCTAACACTAACCCTAACCCTAACCCTAACCCATACCCTACGCCGTACCCGAAGCCCTCACCGAACCCGTACCCTAAGCCTAACCCTAAGCCTAACCCTAACCCTAGGCTACCCTTGACTGCTTCTGCCTCCAATAGATTTCCTAAGCACTAGTGTTTTAAGGAACAGCTTAAAAAGAGAATCCTAATGTGATTTCTTTATAATGGGTGTGTTCCTTATCTTATCCTAGTGTCTAAACTCTTCTCCATGGCTGGACCTCCAAATAATATTCCATTACGTGCTAAGGGGTATCTAGAGAGTGGGTTAGGTTTAATAACTACCCTAACACTAACGCGTACCCTAACCCTAACCCCTACCCTATCGCTAACACGTACCCTAATCCTAACCAATACCCTAAACCGAGCCCTAACCCTAACACTAACCCTAACCCTAACCCTAACCCATACCCTACGCCGTACCAGAAGCCCTCCCCGAACCCGTACCCTAAGCCGTACCCTAAGCCGTACCCTAAGCCTAACCCTAACCCTAGGCTACCCTTGACTGCTTCTGCCTCCAATAGATTTCCTAAGCACTAGTGTTTTAAGGAACAGCTTAAAAAGAGAATCCTAATGTGATTTCTTTATAATGGGTGTGTTCCTTATCTTATCCTAGTGTCTAAACTCTTCTCCATGGCTGGACCTCCAAATAATATTCCTTTACGTGCTAAGGGGTATCTAGAGATTGGGATAGGTTTAATAACTACCCTAACACTAACGCGTACCCTATCCCTAACCCCTACCCTAACCCTAACACGTACCCTAATCCTAACCAATACCCTAAGCCGAGCCCTAACCCTAACACTAACCCTAACCCTAACCCTAACCCATACCCTAAGCCGTACCCGAAGCCCTCCCCAAACCCATACCCTAAGCCGTACCCTAAGCCGTACCCTAAGCCTAACCCTAACCCTAGGCTACCCTTGACTGCTTCTGCCTCCAATAGATTTCCTAAGCACTAGTGTTTTAAGGAACAGCTTAAAAAGAGAATCCTAATGTGATTTCTTTATAATGGGTGTGTTCCTTATCTTATCCTAGTGTCTAAACTCTTCTCCATGGCTGGACCCCCAAATAATATACCTTTACGTGCTAAGGGGTATCTAGAGAGTGGGATAGGTTTAATAACTACCCTAACCCTAACGCGTACCCTAACCCTATCCCCTACCCTAACCCTAACACGTACCCTAATCCTAACCCGTACCCTAAACCGAGCCCTAACCCTAACACTAACCCTAACCCTAACCCTAACCCATACCCTACGCCATACCCGAAGCCCTCACCGAACCCGTACCCTAAGCCGTACCCTAAGCCTAACCCTAAGCCTAACCCTAACCCTAGGCTACCCTTGACTGCTTCTGCCTCCAATAGATTTCCTAAGCACTAGTGTTTTAAGGAACAGCTTAAAAAGAGAATCCTAATGTGATTTCTTTATAATGGGTGTGTTCCTTATCTTATCCTAGTGTCTAAACTCTTCTCCATGGCTGGACCTCCAAATAATATTCCTTTACGTGCTAAGGGGTATCGAGAGATTGGGATAGGTTTAATAACTACCCTAACACTAACGCGTACCCTAACCCTAACCCCTACCCTAACCCTAACACGTACCCTAATCCTAACCAATACCCTAAGCCGAGCCCTAAACCTAACACTAACCCTAACCCTAACCCTAACCCATACCCTAAGCCGTACCCGAAGCCCTCCCCAAACCCGTACCCTAAGCCGTACCCTAAGCCGTACCCTAAGCCTAACCCTAACCCTAGGCTACCCTTGACTGCTTCTGCCTCCAATAGATTTCCTAAGCACTAGTGTTTTAAGGAACAGCTTAAAAAGAGAATCCTAATGTGATTTCTTTATAATGGTTGTGTTCCTTATCTTATCCTAGTGTCTAAACTCTTCTCCATGGCTGGACCCCCAAATAATATTCCTTTACGTGCTAAGGTGTATCTAGAGAGTGGGATAGGTTTAATAACTAACCTAACCCTAACGCGTACCCTAACCCTAACCCCTACTCTAACCCTAACATGTACCCTAATCCTAACCCGTACCCTAAACCGAGCCCTAACCCTAACACTAACCCTAACCCTAACCCTAACCCATACCCTACGCCGTACCCAAAGCCCTCCCCGAACCCGTACCCTAAACCGTACCCTAAGCCGTACCCTAAGCCTAACCCTAACCCTAGGCTACCCTTGACTGCTTCTTCCTCCAATAGATTTCCTAAGCACTAGTGTTTTAAGGAACAGCTTAAAAAGAGAATCCTAATGTGATTTCTTTATAATGGGTGTGTTCCTTATCTTATCCTAGTGTCTAAACTCTTCTCCATGGCTGGACCCCCAAATAATATTCCTTTACGTGCTAAGGGGTATCTAGAGAGTGGGATAGGTTTAATAACTACCCTAACCCTAACACGTACCCTAACCCTATTCCCTACCCTAACCCTAACTCGTACCCTAATCCTAACCCGTACCCTAAAACGAGCCCTAACCCTAACACTAACCCTAACCCTAACCCTAACCCATACCCTACGCCGTACCCGAAGCCCTCCCCGAACCCGTACCCTAAGCCGTACCCTAAGCCTAACCCTAAGCCTAACCCTAACCCTAGGCTACCCTTGACTGCTTCTGCCTCCAATAGATTTCCTAAGCACTAGTGTTTTAAGGAACAGCTTAAAAAGAGAATCCTAATGTGATTTCTTTATAATGGGTGTGTTCCGTATCTTATCCTAGTGTCTAAACTCTTCTCCATGGGTGGACCCCCAAATAATATTCCTTTACGTGCTAAGGGGTATCTAGAGAGTGGGATAGGTTTAATAACTACCCTAACCCTAACGCGTACCCTAACCCTATCCCCTACCCTAACCCTAACACGTACCCTAATCCTAACCCGTACCCTAAACCGAGCCCTAACCCTAACACTAACCTTAACCCTAACCCTAACCCATACCCTACGCCATACCCGAAGCCCTCCCCGAACCCGTACCCTAAGCCGTACCCTAAGCCGTACCCTAAGCCTAACCCTAACCGTAGGCTACCCTTGACTGCTTCTGCCTCCAATAGATTTCCTAAGCACTAGTGTTTTAAGGAACAGCTTAAAAAGAGAATCCTAATGTGATTTCTTTATAATGGGTGTGTTCCTTATCTTATCCTAGTGTCTAAACTCTTCTCCATGGCTGGACCTCCAAATAATATTCCTTTATGTGCTAAGGGGTATCTAGAGAGTGGGATAGTTTTAATAACTACCCTAACACTAACGCGTACCCTAACCCTAACCCCTACCCTAACCATAACACGTACCCTAATCCTAACCAATACCCTAAACCGAGCCCTAACCCTAACACTAACCCTAACCCTAACCCTAACCCATACCCTACGCCATACCAGAAGCCCTCCCCGAACCCGTACCCTAAGCCGTACCCTAAGCCTAACCCTAAGCCTAACCCTAACCCTAGGCTACCCTTGACTGCTTCTGCCTCCAATAGATTTCCTAAGCACTAGTGTTTTAAGGAACAGCTTAAAAAGAGAATCCTAATGTGATTTCTTTATAATGGGTGTGTTCCTTATCTTATCCTAGTGTCTAAACTCTTCTCCATGGCTGGACCTCCAAATAATATTCCTTTACGTGCTAAGGGGTATCTAGAGAGTGGGTTAGGTTTAAAAACTACCCTAACACTAACGCGTACCCTAACCCTAACCCCTACCCTATCGCTAACACGTACCCTAATCCTAACCAATACCCTAAACCGAGCCCTAACCCTAACACTAACCCTAACCCTAACCCTAACCCATACCCTACGCCGTACCAGAAGCCCTCCCCGAACCCGTACCCTAAGCCGTACCCTAAGCCGTACCCTAAGCCTAACCCTAACCCTAGGCTACCCTTGACTGCTTCTGCCTCCAATAGATTTCCTAAGCACTAGTGTTTTAAGGAACAGCTTAAAAAGAGAATCCTAATGTGATTTCTTTATAATGGGTGTGTTCCTTATCTTATCCTAGTGTCTAAACTCTTCTCCATGGCTGGACCTCCAAATAATATTCCTTTATGTGCTAAGGGGTATCTAGAGAGTGGGATAGCTTTAATAACTACCCTAACACTAACGCGTACCCTAACCCTAACCCCTACCCTAACCATAACACGTACCCTAATCCTAACCAATACCCTAAACCGAGCCCTAACCCTAACACTAACCCTAACCCTAACCCTAACCCATACCCTACGCCGTACCAGAAGCCCTCCCCGAACCCATACCCTAAGCCGTACCCTAAGCCTAACCCTAAGCCTAACCCTAACCCTAGGCTACCCTTGACTGCTTCTTCCTCCAATAGATTTCCTAAGCACTAGTGTTTTAAGGAACAGCTTAAAAAGAGAATCCTAATGTGATTTCTTTATAATGGGTGTGTTCCTTATCTTATCCTAGTGTCTAAACTCTTCTCCATGGCTGGACCCCCAAATAATATTCCTTTACGTGCTAAGGGGTATCTAGAGAGTGGGTTAGGTTTAATAACTACCCTAACACTAACGCGTACCCTAACCCTAAACCCAACCCTAACCCTAACACGTACACTAATCCTAACCAATACCCTATACCGAGCCCTAACCCTAACACTAACCCTAACCCTAACCCTAACCCATACCCTACGCCATACCAGAAGCCCTCCCCGAACCCGTACCCTAAGCCGTACCCTAAGCCTAACCCTAAGCCTAACCCTAACCCTAGGCTACCCTTGACTGCTTCTGCCTCCAATAGATTTCCTAAGCACTAGTGTTTTAAGGAACAGCTTAAAAAGAGAATCCTAATGTGATTTCTTTATAATGGGTGTGTTCCTTATCTTATCCTAGTGTCTAAACTCTTCTCCATGGCTGGACCTCCAAATAATATTCCTTTATGTGCTAAGGGGTATCTAGAGAGTGGGATAGCTTTAATAACTACCCTAACACTAACGCGTACCCTAACCCTAACCCCTACCCTAACCATAACACGTACCCTAATCCTAACCAATACCCTAAACCGAGCCCTAACCCTAACACTAACCCTAACCCTAACCCTAACCCATACCCTACGCCGTACCCGAAGCCCTCCCCGAACCCGTACCCTAAGCCGTACCCTAAGCCGTACCCTAAGCCTAACCCTAACCCTAGGCTACCCTTGACTGCTTCTGCCTCCAATAGATTTCCTAAGCAGTAGTGTTTTAAGGAACAGCTTAAAAAGAGAATCCTATCGTGATTTCTTTATAATGGGTGTGTTCCTTATCTTATCCTAGTGTCTAAACTCTTCTCCATGGCTGGACCCCCAAATAATATTCCTTTACGTGCTAAGGTGTATCTAGAGAGTGGGATAGGTTTAATAACTAACCTAACCCTAACGCGTACCCTAACCCTAACCCCTACTCTAACCCTAACATGTACCCTAATCCTAACCCGTACCCTAAACCGAGCCCTAACCCTAACACTAACCCTAACCCTAACCCTAACCCATACCCTACGCCGTACCCAAAGCCCTCCCCGAACCCGTACCCTAAACCGTACCCTAAGCCGTACCCTAAGCCTAACCCTAACCCTAGGCTACCCTTGACTGCTTCTTCCTCCAATAGATTTCCTAAGCACTAGTGTTTTAAGGAACAGCTTAAAAAGAGAATCCTAATGTGATTTCTTTATAATGGGTGTGTTCCTTATCTTATCCTAGTGTCTAAACTCTTCTCCATGGCTGGACCCCCAAATAATATTCCTTTACGTGCTAAGGGGTATCTAGAGAGTGGGATAGGTTTAATAACTACCCTAACCCTAACACGTACCCTAACCCTATCCCCTACCTTAACCCTAACTCGTACCCTAATCCTAACCGGTACCCTAAAACGAGCCCTAACCCTAACACTAACCCTAACCCTAACCCTAACCCATACCCTACGCCGTACCCGAAGCCCTCACCGAACCCGTACCCTAAGTCGTACCCTAAGCCTAACCCTAAGCCTAACCCTAACCCTAGGCTACCCTTGACTGCTTCTGCCTCCAATAGATTTCCTAAGCACTAGTGTTTTAAGGAACATCTTAAAAAGAGAATCCTAATGTGATTTCTTTATAATGGGTGTGTTCCTTATCTTATCCTAGTGTCTAAACTCTTCTCCATGGCTGGACCTCCAAATAATATTCCTTTATGTGCTAAGGGGTATCTAGAGAGTGGGAAAGCTTTAATAACTACCCTAACACTAACGCGTACCCTAACCCTAACCCCTACCCTAAACATAAGACGTACCCTAATCCTAACCAATACCCTAAACCGAGCCCTAACCCTAACACTAACCCTAACCCTAACCCTAACCCATACCCTACGCCGTACCCGAAGCCCTCCCCGAACCCGTACCCTAAGCCGTACCCTAAGCCTAACCCTAACCCTAGGCTACCCTTGACTGCTTCTGCCTCCAATAGATTTCCTAAGAAGTAGTGTTTTAAGGAACAGCTTAAAAAGAGAATCCTATTGTGATTTCTTTATAATGGGTGTGTTCCTTATCTTATCCTAGTGTCTAAACTCTTCTCCATGGCTGGACCCCGAAATAATATTCCTTTACGTGCTAAGGGGTATCTAGAGAGTGGGATAGGTTTAATAACTACCCTAACCCTAACGCGTACCCTAACCCTATCCCCTACCCTAACCCTAACACGTACCCTAATCCTAACCCGTACCCTAAAACGAGCCCTAACCCTAACACTAACCCTAACCCTAACCCTAACCCATACCCTACGCCGTACCCGAAGCCCTCACCGAACCCGTACCCTAAGCCTAACCCTAAGCCTAACCCTAACCCTAGGCTACCCTTGACTGCTTCTGCCTCCAATAGATTTCCTAAGCACTAGTGTTTTAAGGAACAGCTTAAAAAGAGAATCCTAATGTGATTTCTTTATAATGGGTGTGTTCCTTATCTTATCCTAGTGTCTAAACTCTTCTCCATGGCTGGACCTCCAAATAATATTCCTTTATGTGCTAAGGGGTATCTAGAGAGTGGGATAGCTTTAATAACTACCCTAACACTAACGCGTACCCTAACCCTAACCCCTACCCTAACCATAACACGTACCCTAATCCTAACCAATACCCTAAACCGAGCCCTAACCCTAACACTAACCCTAACCCTAACCCTAACCCATACCCTACGCCGTACCAGAAGCCCTCCCCGAACCCGTACCCTAAGCCGTACCCTAAGCCTAACCCTAACCCTAGGCTACCCTTGACTGCTTCTTCCTCCAATAGATTTCCTAAGCACTAGTGTTTTAAGGAACAGCTTAAAAAGAGAATCCTAATGTGATTTCTTTATAATGGGTGTGTTCCTTATCTTATCCTAGTGTCTAAACTCTTCTCCATGGCTGGACCCCCAAATAATATTCCTTTACGTGCTAAGGGGTATCTAGAGAGTGGGTTAGGTTTAATAACTACCCTAACACTAACTCGTACCCTAACCCTAAACCCAACCCTAACCCTAACACGTACACTAATCCTAACCAATACCCTATACCGAGCCCTAACCCTAACACTAACCCTAACCCTAACCCTAACCCATACCCTACGCCATACCAGAAGCCCTCCCCGAACCCGTACCCTAAGCCGTACCATAAGCCTAACCCTAAGCCTAACCCTAACCCTAGGCTACCCTTGACTGCTTCTGCCTCCAATAGATTTCCTAAGCACTAGTGTTTTAAGGAACAGCTTAAAAAGAGAATCCTAATGTGATTTCTTTATAATGGGTGTGTTCCTTATCTTATCCTAGTGTCTAAACTCTTCTCCATGGCTGGACCTCCAAATAATATTCCTTTACGTGCTAAGGGGTATCTAGAGAGTGGGTTAGGTTTAATAACTACCCTAACACTAACGCGTACCCTAACCCTAACCCCTACCCTATCGCTAACACATACCCTAATCCTAACCAATACCCTAAACCGAGCCCTAACCCTAACACTAACCCTAACCCTAACCCTAACCCATACCCTACGCCGTACCAGAAGCCCTCCCCGAACCCGTACCCTAAGCCGTACCCTAAGCCGTACCCTAAGCCTAACCCTAACCCTAGGCTACCCTTGACTGCTTCTGCCTCCAATAGATTTCCTAAGCACTAGTGTTTTAAGGAACAGCTTAAAAAGAGAATCCTAATGTGATTTCTTTATAATGGGTGTGTTCCTTATCTTATCCTAGTGTCTAAACTCTTCTCCATGGCTGGACCCCCAAATAATATTCCTTTACGTGCTAAGGGGTATCTAGAGAGTGGGTTAGGTTTAATAACTACCCTAACACTAACGCGTACCCTAACCCTAACCCCTACCCTAACCCTAACACGTACCCTAATCCTAACCAATACCCTAAGCCGAGCCCTAAACCTAACACTAACCCTAACCCTAACCCTAACCCATAACCTAAGCCGTACCCGAAGCCCTCCCCAAACCCGTACCCTAAGCCGTACCCTAAGCCGTACCCTAAGCCTAACCCTAACCCTAGGCTACCCTTGACTGCTTCTGCCTCCAATAGATTTCCTAAGCACTAGTGTTTTAAGGAACAGCTTAAAAAGAGAATCCTAATGTGATTTCTTTATAATGGGTGTGTTCCTTATCTTATCCTAGTGTCTAAACTCTTCTCCATGGCTGGACCCCCAAATAATATTCCTTTACGTGCTAAGGGGTATCTAGAGAGTGGGATAGGTTTAATAACTACCCTAACCCTAACGCGTACCCTAACCCTATCCCCTACCCTAACCCTAACACGTACCCTAATCCTAACCCGTACCCTAAACCGAGCCCTAACCCTAACACTAACCCTAACCCTAACCCTAACCCATACCCTACGCCATACCCGAAGCCCTCCCCGAACCCATACCCTAAGCCGTACCCTAAGCCGTACCCTAAGCCTAACCCTAACCCTAGGCTACCCTTGACTGCTTCTGCCTCCAATAGATTTCCTAAGCACTAGTGTTTTAAGGAACAGCTTAAAAAGAGAATCCTAATGTGATTTCTTTATAATGGGTGTGTTCCTTATCTTATCCTAGTGTCTAAACTCTTCTCCATGGCTGGACCTCCAAATAATATTCCTTTATGTGCTAAGGGGTATCTAGAGAGTGGGATAGCTTTAATAACTACCCTAACACTAACGCGTACCCTAACCCTAACCCCTACCCTAACCATAACACGTACCCTAATCCTAACCAATACCCTAAACCGAGCCCTAACCCTAACACTAACCCTAACCCTAACCCTAACCCATACCCTACGCCGTACCCGAAGCCCTCCCCGAACCCGTACCCTAAGCCGTACCCTAAGCCGTACCCTAAGCCTAACCCTAACCCTAGGCTACCCTTGACTGCTTCTGCCTCCAATAGATTTCCTAAGCAGTAGTGTTTTAAGGAACAGCTTAAAAAGAGAATCCTATTGTGATTTCTTTATAATGGGTGTGTTCCTTATCTTATCCTAGTGTCTAAACTCTTCTCCATGGCTGGACCCCCAAATAATATTCCTTTACGTGCTAAGGTGTATCTAGAGAGTGGGATAGGTTTAATAACTAACCTAACCCTAACGCGTACCCTAACCCTAACCCCTACTCTAACCCTAACATGTACCCTAATCCTAACCCGTACCCTAAACCGAGCCCTAACCCTAACACTAACCCTAACCCTAACCCTAACCCATACCCTACGCCGTACCCAAAGCCCTCCCCGAACCCGTACCCTAAACCGTACCCTAAGCCGTACCCTAAGCCTAACCCTAACCCTAGGCTACCCTTGACTGCTTCTGCCTCCAATAGATTTCCTAAGCAGTAGTGTTTTAAGGAACAGCTTAAAAAGAGAATCCTATTGTGATTTCTTTATAATGGGTGTGTTCCTTATCTTATCCTAGTGTCTAAACTCTTCTCCATGGCTGGACCCCGAAATAATATTCCTTTACGTGCTAAGGGGTATCTAGAGAGTGGGATAGGTTTAATAACTACCCTAACCCTAACGCGTACCCTAACCCTATCCCCTACCCTAACCCTAACACGTACCCTAATCCTAACCCGTACCCTAAAACGAGCCCTAACCCTAACACTAACCCTAACCCTAACCCTAACCCATACCCTACGCCGTACCCGAAGCCCTCACCGAACCCGTACCCTAAGCCTAACCCTAAGCCTAACCCTAACCCTAGGCTACCCTTGACTGCTTCTGCCTCCAATAGATTTCCTAAGCACTAGTGTTTTAAGGAACAGCTTAAAAAGAGAATCCTAATGTGATTTCTTTATAATGGGTGTGTTCCTTATCTTATCCTAGTGTCTAAACTCTTCTCCATGGCTGGACCTCCAAATAATATTCCTTTATGTGCTAAGGGGTATCTAGAGAGTGGGATAGCTTTAATAACTACCCTAACACTAACGCGTACCCTAACCCTAACCCCTACCCTAACCATAACACGTACCCTAATCCTAACCAATACCCTAAACCGAGCCCTAACCCTAACACTAACCCTAACCCTAACCCTAACCCATACCCTACGCCGTACCAGAAGCCCTCCCCGAACCCATACCCTAAGCCGTACCCTAAGCCTAACCCTAAGCCTAACCCTAACCCTAGGCTACCCTTGACTGCTTCTTCCTCCAATAGATTTCCTAAGCACTAGTGTTTTAAGGAACAGCTTAAAAAGAGAATCCTAATGTGATTTCTTTATAATGGGTGTGTTCCTTATCTTATCCTAGTGTCTAAACTCTTCTCCATGGCTGGACCCCCAAATAATATTCCTTTACGTGCTAAGGGGTATCTAGAGAGTGGGTTAGGTTTAATAACTACCCTAACACTAACGCGTACCCTAACCCTAAACCCAACCCTAACCCTAACACGTACACTAATCCTAACCAATACCCTATACCGAGCCCTAACCCTAACACTAACCCTAACCCTAACCCTAACCCATACCCTACGCCATACCAGAAGCCCTCCCCGAACCCGTACCCTAAGCCGTACCCTAAGCCTAACCCTAAGCCTAACCCTAACCCTAGGCTACCCTTGACTGCTTCTGCCTCCAATAGATTTCCTAAGCACTAGTGTTTTAAGGAACAGCTTAAAAAGAGAATCCTAATGTGATTTCTTTATAATGGGTGTGTTCCTTATCTTATCCTAGTGTCTAAACTCTTCTCCATGGCTGGACCTCCAAATAATATTCCTTTACGTGCTAAGGGGTATCTAGAGAGTGGGTTAGGTTTAATAACTACCCTAACACTAACGCGTACCCTAACCCTAACCCCTACCCTATCGCTAACACGTACCCTAATCGTAACCAATACCCTAAACAGAGCCCTAACCCTAACACTAACCCTAACCCTAACCCTAACCCATACCCTACGCCGTACCAGAAGCCCTCCCCGAACCCGTACCCTAAGCCGTACCCTAAGCCGTACCCTAAGCCTAACCCTAACCCTAGGCTACCCTTGACTGCTTCTGCCTCCAATAGATTTCCTAAGCACTAGTGTTTTAAGGAACAGCTTAAAAAGAGAATCCTATTGTGATTTCTTTATAATGGGTGTGTTCCTTATCTTATCCTAGTGTCTAAACTCTTCTCCATGGCTGGACCCCCAAATAATATTCCTTTACGTGCTAAGGGGTATCTAGAGATTGGGATAGGTTTAATAACTACCCTAACACTAACGCGTACCCTAACCCTAACCCCTACCAAAACCCTAACACGTACCCTAATCCTAACCAATACCCTAAGCCGAGCCCTAACCCTAACACTAACCCTAACCCTAACCCTAACCCATACCCTAAGCCGTACCCGAAGCCCTCCCCAAACCCGTACCCTAAGCCGTACCCTAAGCCGTACCCTAAGCCTAACCCTAACCCTAGGCTACCCTTGACTGCTTCTGCCTCCAATAGATTTCCTAAGCACTAGTGTTTTAAGGAACAGCTTAAAAAGAGAATCCTAATGTGATTTCTTTATAATGGGTGTGTTCCTTATCTTATCCTAGTGTCTAAACTCTTCTCCATGGCTGGACCCCCAAATAATATACCTTTACGTGCTAAGGGGTATCTAGAGAGTGGGATAGGTTTAATAACTACCCTAACCCTAACGCGTACCCTAACCCTATCCCCTACCCTAACCCTAACACGTACCCTAATCCTAACCCGTACCCTAAACCGAGCCCTAACCCTAACACTAACCCTAACCCTAACCCTAACCCATACCCTAAGCCATACCCGAAGCCCTCCCCGAACCCGTACCCTAAGCCGTACCCTAAGCCGTACCCTAAGCCTAACCCTAACCCTAGGCTACCCTTGACTGCTTCTGCCTCCAATAGATTTCCTAAGCACTAGTGTTTTAAGGAACAGCTTAAAAAGAGAATCCTAATGTGATTTCTTTATAATGGGTGTGTTCCTTATCTTATCCTAGTGTCTAAACTCTTCTCCATGGCTGGACCTCCAAATAATATTCCTTTATGTGCTAAGGGGTATCTAGAGAGTGGGATAGCTTTAATAACTACCCTAACACTAACGCGTACCCTAACCCTAACCCCTACCCTAACCATAACACGTACCCTAATCCTAACCAATACCCTAAACCGAGCCCTAACCCTAACACTAACCCTAACCCTAACCCTAACCCATAACCTACGCCGTACCCGAAGCCCTCCCCGAACCCGTACCCTAAGCCGTACCCTAAGCCGTACCCTAAGCCTAACCCTAACCCTAGGCTACCCTTGACTGCTTCTGCCTCCAATAGACTTCCTAAGCACTAGTGTTTTAAGGAACAGCTTAAAAAGAGAATCCTATTGTGATTTCTTTATAATGGGTGTGTTCCTTATCTTATCCTAGTGTCTAAACTCTTCTCCATGGGTGGACCCCCAAATAATATTTCTTTACGTGCTAAGGTGTATCTAGAGAGTGGGATAGGTTTAATAACTACCCTAACCCTAACGCGTACCCTAACCCTAACCCCTACCCTAACCCTAACATGTACCCTAATCCTAACCCGTACCTTAAACCGAGCCCTAACCCTAACACTAACCCTAACCCTAACCCTAACCCATACCCTACGCCGTACCCGAAGCCCTCACCGAACCCGTACCCTAAGCCGTACCCTAAGCCTAACCCTAACCCTAGGCTACCCTTGACTGCTTCTGCCTCCAATAGATTTCCTAAGCACTAGTGTTTTAAGGAACAGCTTAAAAAGAGAATCCTAATGTGATTTCTTTATAATGGGTGTGTTCCTTATCTTATCCTAGTGTCTAAACTCTTCTCCATGGCTGGACCTCCAAATAATATTCCTTTATGTGCTAAGGGGTATCTAGAGAGTGGGATAGCTTTAATAACTACCCTAACACTAACGCGTACCCTAACCCTAACCCCTACCCTAACCATAACACGTACCCTAATCCTAACCAATACCCTAAACCGAGCCCTAACCCTAACACTAACCCTAACCCTAACCCTAACCCATACCCTACGCCGTACCAGAAGCCCTCCCCGAACCCATACCCTAAGCCGTACCCTAAGCCTAACCCTAAGCCTAACCCTAACCCTAGGCTACACTTGACTGCTTCTTCCTCCAATAGATTTCCTAAGCACTAGTGTTTTAAGGAACAGCTTAAAAAGAGAATCCTAATGTGATTTCTTTATAATGGGTGTGTTCCTTATCTTATCCTAGTGTCTAAACTCTTCTCCATGGCTGGACCCCCAAATAATATTCCTTTACGTGCTAAGGGGTATCTAGAGAGTGGGTTAGGTTTAATAACTACCCTAACACTAACGCGTACCCTAACCCTATCCCCTACCCTAACCCTAACACGTACCCTAATCCTAACCCGTACCCTAAACCGAGCCCTAACCCTAACACTAACCCTAACCCTAACCCTAACCCATACCCTACGCCATACCCGAAGCCCTCCCCGAACCCATACCCTAAGCCGTACCCTAAGCCGTACCCTAAGCCTAACCCTAACCCTAGGCTACCCTTGACTGCTTCTGCCTCCAATAGATTTCCTAAGCACTAGTGTTTTAAGGAACAGCTTAAAAAGAGAATCCTAATGTGATTTCTTTATAATGGGTGTGTTCCTTATCTTATCCTAGTGTCTAAACTCTTCTCCATGGCTGGACCTCCAAATAATATTCCTTTATGTGCTAAGGGGTATCTAGAGAGTGGGATAGCTTTAATAACTACCCTAACACTAACGCGTACCCTAACCCTAACCCCTACCCTAACCATAACACGTACCCTAATCCTAACCAATACCCTAAACCGAGCCCTAACCCTAACACTAACCCTAACCCTAACCCTAACCCATACCCTACGCCGTACCCAAAGCCCTCCCCGAACCCGTACCCTAAACCGTACCCTAAGCCGTACCCTAAGCCTAACCCTAACCCTAGGCTACCCTTGACTGCTTCTGCCTCCAATAGATTTCCTAAGCAGTAGTGTTTTAAGGAACAGCTTAAAAAGAGAATCCTATTGTGATTTCTTTATAATGGGTGTGTTCCTTATCTTATCCTAGTGTCTAAACTCTTCTCCATGGCTGGACCCCGAAATAATATTCCTTTACGTGCTAAGGGGTATCTAGAGAGTGGGATAGGTTTAATAACTACCCTAACCCTAACGCGTACCCTAACCCTATCCCCTACCCTAACCCTAACACGTACCCTAATCCTAACCCGTACCCTAAAACGAGCCCTAACCCTAACACTAACCCTAACCCTAACCCTAACCCATACCCTACGCCGTACCCGAAGCCCTCACCGAACCCGTACCCTAAGCCTAACCCTAAGCCTAACCCTAACCCTAGGCTACCCTTGACTGCTTCTGCCTCCAATAGATTTCCTAAGCACTAGTGTTTTAAGGAACAGCTTAAAAAGAGAATCCTAATGTGATTTCTTTATAATGGGTGTGTTCCTTATCTTATCCTAGTGTCTAAACTCTTCTCCATGGCTGGACCTCCAAATAATATTCCTTTACGTGCTAAGGGGTATCTAGAGAGTGGGTTAGGTTTAATAACTACCCTAACACTAACGCGTACCCTAACCCTAACCCCTACCCTATCGCTAACACGTACCCTAATCGTAACCAATACCCTAAACAGAGCCCTAACCCTAACACTAACCCTAACCCTAACCCTAACCCATACCCTACGCCGTACCAGAAGCCCTCCCCGAACCCGTACCCTAAGCCGTACCCTAAGCCGTACCCTAAGCCTAACCCTAACCCTAGGCTACCCTTGACTGCTTCTGCCTCCAATAGATTTCCTAAGCACTAGTGTTTTAAGGAACAGCTTAAAAAGAGAATCCTATTGTGATTTCTTTATAATGGGTGTGTTCCTTATCTTATCCTAGTGTCTAAACTCTTCTCCATGGCTGGACCCCCAAATAATATTCCTTTACGTGCTAAGGGGTATCTAGAGATTGGGATAGGTTTAATAACTACCCTAACACTAACGCGTACCCTAACCCTAACCCCTACCAAAACCCTAACACGTACCCTAATCCTAACCAATACCCTAAGCCGAGCCCTAACCCTAACACTAACCCTAACCCTAACCCTAACCCATACCCTAAGCCGTACCCGAAGCCCTCCCCAAACCCGTACCCTAAGCCGTACCCTAAGCCGTACCCTAAGCCTAACCCTAACCCTAGGCTACCCTTGACTGCTTCTGCCTCCAATAGATTTCCTAAGCACTAGTGTTTTAAGGAACAGCTTAAAAAGAGAATCCTAATGTGATTTCTTTATAATGGGTGTGTTCCTTATCTTATCCTAGTGTCTAAACTCTTCTCCATGGCTGGACCCCCAAATAATATACCTTTACGTGCTAAGGGGTATCTAGAGAGTGGGATAGGTTTAATAACTACCCTAACCCTAACGCGTACCCTAACCCTATCCCCTACCCTAACCCTAACACGTACCCTAATCCTAACCCGTACCCTAAACCGAGCCCTAACCCTAACACTAACCCTAACCCTAACCCTAACCCATACCCTAAGCCATACCCGAAGCCCTCCCCGAACCCGTACCCTAAGCCGTACCCTAAGCCGTACCCTAAGCCTAACCCTAACCCTAGGCTACCCTTGACTGCTTCTGCCTCCAATAGATTTCCTAAGCACTAGTGTTTTAAGGAACAGCTTAAAAAGAGAATCCTAATGTGATTTCTTTATAATGGGTGTGTTCCTTATCTTATCCTAGTGTCTAAACTCTTCTCCATGGCTGGACCTCCAAATAATATTCCTTTATGTGCTAAGGGGTATCTAGAGAGTGGGATAGCTTTAATAACTACCCTAACACTAACGCGTACCCTAACCCTAACCCCTACCCTAACCATAACACGTACCCTAATCCTAACCAATACCCTAAACCGAGCCCTAACCCTAACACTAACCCTAACCCTAAC
The DNA here is from genome assembly GCF_965194825.1 of Balaenoptera physalus. Classification (NCBI taxonomy): domain Eukaryota; kingdom Metazoa; phylum Chordata; class Mammalia; order Artiodactyla; family Balaenopteridae; genus Balaenoptera; species Balaenoptera physalus. Next base: position 59,795 of record NW_028126038.1, read on the forward strand.
CCTAACCCATAACCTACGCCGTACCCGAAGCCCTCCCCGAACCCGTACCCTAAGCCGTACCCTAAGCCGTACCCTAAGCCTAACCCTAACCCTAGGCTACCCTTGACTGCTTCTGCCTCCAATAGACTTCCTAAGCACTAGTGTTTTAAGGAACAGCTTAAAAAGAGAATCCTATTGTGATTTCTTTATAATGGGTGTGTTCCTTATCTTATCCTAGTGTCTAAACTCTTCTCCATGGGTGGACCCCCAAATAATATTTCTTTACGTGCTAAGGTGTATCTAGAGAGTGGGATAGGTTTAATAACTACCCTAACCCTAACGCGTACCCTAACCCTAACCCCTACCCTAACCCTAACATGTACCCTAATCCTAACCCGTACCTTAAACCGAGCCCTAACCCTAACACTAACCCTAACCCTAACCCTAACCCATACCCTACGCCGTACCCGAAGCCCTCACCGAACCCGTACCCTAAGCCGTACCCTAAGCCTAACCCTAACCCTAGGCTACCCTTGACTGCTTCTGCCTCCAATAGATTTCCTAAGCACTAGTGTTTTAAGGAACAGCTTAAAAAGAGAATCCTAATGTGATTTCTTTATAATGGGTGTGTTCCTTATCTTATCCTAGTGTCTAAACTCTTCTCCATGGCTGGACCTCCAAATAATATTCCTTTATGTGCTAAGGGGTATCTAGAGAGTGGGATAGCTTTAATAACTACCCTAACACTAACGCGTACCCTAACCCTAACCCCTACCCTAACCATAACACGTACCCTAATCCTAACCAATACCCTAAACCGAGCCCTAACCCTAACACTAACCCTAACCCTAACCCTAACCCATACCCTACGCCGTACCAGAAGCCCTCCCCGAACCCATACCCTAAGCCGTACCCTAAGCCTAACCCTAAGCCTAACCCTAACCCTAGGCTACACTTGACTGCTTCTTCCTCCAATAGATTTCCTAAGCACTAGTGTTTTAAGGAACAGCTTAAAAAGAGAATCCTAATGTGATTTCTTTATAATGGGTGTGTTCCTTATCTTATCCTAGTGTCTAAACTCTTCTCCATGGCTGGACCCCCAAATAATATTCCTTTACGTGCTAAGGGGTATCTAGAGAGTGGGTTAGGTTTAATAACTACCCTAACACTAACGCGTACCCTAACCCTAAACCCAACCCTAACCCTAACACGTACACTAATCCTAACCAATACCCTATACCGAGCCCTAACCCTAACACTAACCCTAACCCTAACCCTAACCCATTCCCTACGCCATACCAGAAGCCCTCCCCGAACCCGTACCCTAAGCCGTACCCTAAGCCTAACCCTAAGCCTAACCCTAACCCTAGGCTACCCTTGACTGCTTCTGCCTCCAATAGATTTCCTAAGCACTAGTGTTTTAAGGAACAGCTTAAAAAGAGAATCCTAATGTGATTTCTTTATAATGGGTGTGTTCCTTATCTTATCCTAGTGTCTAAACTCTTCTCCATGGCTGGACCTCCAAATAATATTCCTTTACGTGCTAAGGGGTATCTAGAGAGTGGGTTAGGTTTAATAACTACCCTAACACTAACGCGTACCCTAACCCTAACCCCTACCCTATCGCTAACACGTACCCTAATCCTAACCAATACCCTAAACCGAGCCCTAACCCTAACACTAACCCTAACCCTAAACCTAACCCATACCCTACGCCGTACCAGAAGCCCTCCCCGAACCCGTACCCTAAGCCGTACCCTGAGCCGTACCCTAAGCCTAACCCTAACCCTAGGCTACCCTTGACTGCTTCTGCCTCCAATAGATTTCCTAAGCACTAGTGTTTTAAGGAACAGCTTAAAAAGAGAATCCTAATGTGATTTCTTTATAATGGGTGTGTTCCTTATCTTATCCTAGTGTCTAAACTCTTCTCCATGGCTGGACCTCCAAATAATATTCCTTTACGTGCTAAGGGGTATCTAGAGAGTGGGTTAGGTTTAATAACTACCCTAACACTAACGCGTACCCTAACCCTAACCCCTACCCTATCGCTAACACGTACCCTAATCGTAACCAATACCCTAAACCGAGCCCTAACCCTAACACTAACCCTAACCCTAACCCTAACCCATACCCTACGCCGTACCAGAAGCCCTCCCCGAACCCGTACCCTAAGCCGTACCCTAAGCCGTACCCTAAGCCTAACCCTAACCCTAGGCTACCCTTGACTGCTTCTGCCTCCAATAGATTTCCTAAGCACTAGTGTTTTAAGGAACAGCTTAAAAAGAGAATCCTAATGTGATTTCTTTATAATGGGTGTGTTCCTTATCTTATCCTAGTGTCTAAACTCTTCTCCATGGCTGGACCTCCAAATAATATTCCTTTACGTGCTAAGGGGTATCTAGAGATTGGGATAGGTTTAATAACTACCCTAACACTAACGCGTACCCTAACCCTAACCCCTACCAAAACCCTAACACGTACCCTAATCCTAACCAATACCCTAAGCCGAGCCCTAACCCTAACACTAACCCTAACCCTAACCCTAACCCATACCCTAAGCCGTACCCGAAGCCCTCCCCAAACCCGTACCCTAAGCCGTACCCTAAGCCGTACCCTAAGCCTAACCCTAACCCTAGGCTACCCTTGACTGCTTCTGCCTCCAATAGATTTCCTAAGCACTAGTGTTTTAAGGAACAGCTTAAAAAGAGAATCCTAATGTGATTTCTTTATAATGGGTGTGTTCCTTATCTTATCCTAGTGTCTAAACTCTTCTCCATGGCTGGACCCCCAAATAATATACCTTTACGTGCTAAGGGGTATCTAGAGAGTGGGATAGGTTTAATAACTACCCTAACCCTAACGCGTACCCTAACCCTATCCCCTACCCTAACCCTAACACGTACCCTAATCCTAACCCGTACCCTAAACCGAGCCCTAACCCTAACACTAACCCTAACCCTAACCCTAACCCATACCCTAAGCCATACCCGAAGCCCTCCCCGAACCCGTACCCTAAGCCGTACCCTAAGCCGTACCCTAAGCCTAACCCTAACCCTAGGCTACCCTTGACTGCTTCTGCCTCCAATAGATTTCCTAAGCACTAGTGTTTTAAGGAACAGCTTAAAAAGAGAATCCTAATGTGATTTCTTTATAATGGGTGTGTTCCTTATCTTATCCTAGTGTCTAAACTCTTCTCCATGGCTGGACCTCCAAATAATATTCCTTTATGTGCTAAGGGGTATCTAGAGAGTGGGATAGCTTTAATAACTACCCTAACACTAACGCGTACCCTAACCCTAACCCCTACCCTAACCATAACACGTACCCTAATCCTAACCAATACCCTAAACCGAGCCCTAACCCTAACACTAACCCTAACCCTAACCCTAACCCATAACCTACGCCGTACCCGAAGCCCTCCCCGAACCCGTACCCTAAGCCGTACCCTAAGCCGTACCCTAAGCCTAACCCTAACCCTAGGCTACCCTTGACTGCTTCTGCCTCCAATAGACTTCCTAAGCACTAGTGTTTTAAGGAACAGCTTAAAAAGAGAATCCTATTGTGATTTCTTTATAATGGGTGTGTTCCTTATCTTATCCTAGTGTCTAAACTCTTCTCCATGGGTGGACCCCCAAATAATATTTCTTTACGTGCTAAGGTGTATCTAGAGAGTGGGATAGGTTTAATAACTACCCTAACCCTAACGCGTACCCTAACCCTAACCCCTACCCTAACCCTAACATGTACCCTAATCCTAACCCGTACCTTAAACCGAGCCCTAACCCTAACACTAACCCTAACCCTAACCCTAACCCATACCCTACGCCGTACCCGAAGCCCTCACCGAACCCGTACCCTAAGCCGTACCCTAAGCCTAACCCTAACCCTAGGCTACCCTTGACTGCTTCTGCCTCCAATAGATTTCCTAAGCACTAGTGTTTTAAGGAACAGCTTAAAAAGAGAATCCTAATGTGATTTCTTTATAATGGGTGTGTTCCTTATCTTATCCTAGTGTCTAAACTCTTCTCCATGGCTGGACCTCCAAATAATATTCCTTTATGTGCTAAGGGGTATCTAGAGAGTGGGATAGCTTTAATAACTACCCTAACACTAACGCGTACCCTAACCCTAACCCCTACCCTAACCATAACACGTACCCTAATCCTAACCAATACCCTAAACCGAGCCCTAACCCTAACACTAACCCTAACCCTAACCCTAACCCATACCCTACGCCGTACCAGAAGCCCTCCCCGAACCCATACCCTAAGCCGTACCCTAAGCCTAACCCTAAGCCTAACCCTAACCCTAGGCTACCCTTGACTGCTTCTTCCTCCAATAGATTTCCTAAGCACTAGTGTTTTAAGGAACAGCTTAAAAAGAGAATCCTAATGTGATTTCTTTATAATGGGTGTGTTCCTTATCTTATCCTAGTGTCTAAACTCTTCTCCATGGCTGGACCCCCAAATAATATTCCTTTACGTGCTAAGGGGTATCTAGAGAGTGGGTTAGGTTTAATAACTACCCTAACACTAACGCGTACCCTAACCCTAAACCCAACCCTAACCCTAACACGTACACTAATCCTAACCAATACCCTATACCGAGCCCTAACCCTAACACTAACCCTAACCCTAACCCTAACCCATACCCTACGCCATACCAGAAGCCCTCCCCGAACCCGTACCCTAAGCCGTACCCTAAGCCTAACCCTAAGCCTAACCCTAACCCTAGGCTACCCTTGACTGCTTCTGCCTCCAATAGATTTCCTAAGCACTAGTGTTTTAAGGAACAGCTTAAAAAGAGAATCCTAATGTGATTTCTTTATAATGGGTGTGTTCCTTATCTTATCCTAGTGTCTAAACTCTTCTCCATGGCTGGACCTCCAAATAATATTCCTTTACGTGCTAAGGGGTATCTAGAGAGTGGGTTAGGTTTAATAACTACCCTAACACTAACGCGTACCCTAACCCTAACCCCTACCCTATCGCTAACACGTACCCTAATCCTAACCAATACCCTAAACCGAGCCCTAACCCTAACACTAACCCTAACCCTAAACCTAACCCAAACCCTACGCCGTACCAGAAGCCCTCCCCGAACCCGTACCCTAAGCCGTACCCTAAGCCTAACCCTAAGCCTAACCCTAACCCTAGGCTACCCTTGACTGCTTCTGCCTCCAATAGATTTCCTAAGCACTAGTGTTTTAAGGAACAGCTTAAAAAGAGAATCCTAATGTGATTTCTTTATAATGGGTGTGTTCCTTATCTTATCCTAGTGTCTAAACTCTTCTCCATGGCTGGACCTCCAAATAATATTCCTTTACGTGCTAAGGGGTATCTAGAGAGTGGGTTAGGTTTAATAACTACCCTAACACTAACGCGTACCCTAACCCTAACCCCTACCCTATCGCTAACACGTACCCTAATCGTAACCAATACCCTAAACCGAGCCCTAACCCTAACACTAACCCTAACCCTAACCCTAACCCATACCCTACGCCGTACCAGAAGCCCTCCCCGAACCCGTACCCTAAGCCGTACCCTAAGCCGTACCCTAAGCCTAACCCTAACCCTAGGCTACCCTTGACTGCTTCTGCCTCCAATAGATTTCCTAAGCACTAGTGTTTTAAGGAACAGCTTAAAAAGAGAATCCTAATGTGATTTCTTTATAATGGGTGTGTTCCTTATCTTATCCTAGTGTCTAAACTCTTCTCCATGGCTGGACCTCCAAATAATATTCCTTTACGTGCTAAGGGGTATCTAGAGATTGGGATAGGTTTAATAACTACCCTAACACTAACGCGTACCCTAACCCTAACCCCTACCAAAACCCTAACACGTACCCTAATCCTAACCAATACCCTAAGCCGAGCCCTAACCCTAACACTAACCCTAACCCTAACCCTAACCCATACCCTAAGCCGTACCCGAAGCCCTCCCCAAACCCGTACCCTAAGCCGTACCCTAAGCCGTACCCTAAGCCTAACCCTAACCCTAGGCTACCCTTGACTGCTTCTGCCTCCAATAGATTTCCTAAGCACTAGTGTTTTAAGGAACAGCTTAAAAAGAGAATCCTAATGTGATTTCTTTATAATGGGTGTGTTCCTTATCTTATCCTAGTGTCTAAACTCTTCTCCATGGCTGGACCCCCAAATAATATACCTTTACGTGCTAAGGGGTATCTAGAGAGTGGGATAGGTTTAATAACTACCCTAACCCTAACGCGTACCCTAACCCTATCCCCTACCCTAACCCTAACACGTACCCTAATCCTAACCCGTACCCTAAACCGAGCCCTAACCCTAACACTAACCCTAACCCTAACCCTAACCCATACCCTAAGCCATACCCGAAGCCCTCCCCGAACCCGTACCCTAAGCCGTACCCTAAGCCGTACCCTAAGCCTATCCCTAACACTAGGCTACCCTTGACTGCTTCTGCCTCCAATAGATTTCCTAAGCACTAGTGTTTTAAGGAACAGCTTAAAAAGAGAATCCTAATGTGATTTCTTTATAATGGGTGTGTTCCTTATCTTATCCTAGTGTCTAAACTCTTCTCCATGGCTGGACCTCCAAATAATATTCCTTTATGTGCTAAGGGGTATCTAGAGAGTGGGATAGCTTTAATAACTACCCTAACACTAACGCGTACCCTAACCCTAACCCCTACCCTAACCATAACACGTACCCTAATCCTAACCAATACCCTAAACCGAGCCCTAACCCTAACACTAACCCTAACCCTAACCCTAACCCATAACCTACGCCGTACCCGAAGCCCTCCCCGAACCCGTACCCTAAGCCGTACCCTAAGCCGTACCCTAAGCCTAACCCTAACCCTAGGCTACCCTTGACTGCTTCTGCCTCCAATAGACTTCCTAAGCACTAGTGTTTTAAGGAACAGCTTAAAAAGAGAATCCTATTGTGATTTCTTTATAATGGGTGTGTTCCTTATCTTATCCTAGTGTCTAAACTCTTCTCCATGGGTGGACCCCCAAATAATATTTCTTTACGTGCTAAGGTGTATCTAGAGAGTGGGATAGGTTTAATAACTACCCTAACCCTAACGCGTACCCTAACCCTAACCCCTACCCTAACCCTAACATGTACCCTAATCCTAACCCGTACCTTAAACCGAGCCCTAACCCTAACACTAACCCTAACCCTAACCCTAACCCATACCCTACGCCGTACCCGAAGCCCTCACCGAACCCGTACCCTAAGCCGTACCCTAAGCCTAACCCTAACCCTAGGCTACCCTTGACTGCTTCTGCCTCCAATAGATTTCCTAAGCACTAGTGTTTTAAGGAACAGCTTAAAAAGAGAATCCTAATGTGATTTCTTTATAATGGGTGTGTTCCTTATCTTATCCTAGTGTCTAAACTCTTCTCCATGGCTGGACCTCCAAATAATATTCCTTTATGTGCTAAGGGGTATCTAGAGAGTGGGATAGCTTTAATAACTACCCTAACACTAACGCGTACCCTAACCCTAACCCCTACCCTAACCATAACACGTACCCTAATCCTAACCAATACCCTAAACCGAGCCCTAACCCTAACACTAACCCTAACCCTAACCCTAACCCATACCCTACGCCGTACCAGAAGCCCTCCCCGAACCCATACCCTAAGCCGTACCCTAAGCCTAACCCTAAGCCTCACCCTAACCCTAGGCTACCCTTGACTGCTTCTTCCTCCAATAGATTTCCTAAGCACTAGTGTTTTAAGGAACAGCTTAAAAAGAGAATCCTAATGTGATTTCTTTATAATGGGTGTGTTCCTTATCTTATCCTAGTGTCTAAACTCTTCTCCATGGCTGGACCCCCAAATAATATTCCTTTACGTGCTAAGGGGTATCTAGAGAGTGGGTTAGGTTTAATAACTACCCTAACACTAACGCGTACCCTAACCCTAAACCCAACCCTAACCCTAACACGTACACTAATCCTAACCAATACCCTATACCGAGCCCTAACCCTAACACTAACCCTAACCCTAACCCTAACCCATACCCTACGCCATACCAGAAGCCCTCCCCGAACCCGTACCCTAAGCCGTACCCTAAGCCTAACCCTAAGCCTAACCCTAACCCTAGGCTACCCTTGACTGCTTCTGCCTCCAATAGATTTCCTAAGCACTAGTGTTTTAAGGAACAGCTTAAAAAGAGAATCCTAATGTGATTTCTTTATAATGGGTGTGTTCCTTATCTTATCCTAGTGTCTAAACTCTTCTCCATGGCTGGACCTCCAAATAATATTCCTTTACGTGCTAAGGGGTATCTAGAGAGTGGGTTAGGTTTAATAACTACCCTAACACTAACGCGTACCCTAACCCTAACCCCTACCCTATCGCTAACACGTACCCTAATCCTAACCAATACCCTAAACCGAGCCCTAACCCTAACACTAACCCTAACCCTAAACCTAACCCATACCCTACGCCGTACCAGAAGCCCTCCCCGAACCCGTACCCTAAGCCGTACCCTAAGCCGTACCCTAAGCCTAACCCTAACCCTAGGCTACCCTTGACTGCTTCTGCCTCCAATAGATTTCCTAAGCACTAGTGTTTTAAGGAACAGCTTAAAAAGAGAATCCTAATGTGATTTCTTTATAATGGGTGTGTTCCTTATCTTATCCTAGTGTCTAAACTCTTCTCCATGGCTGGACCCCCAAATAATATTCCTTTACGTGCTAAGGGGTATCTAGAGAGTGGGTTAGGTTTAATAACTACCCTAACACTAACGCGTACCCTAACCCTAACCCCTACCCTAACCCTAACACGTACCCTAATCCTAACCAATACCCTAAGCCGAGCCCTAAACCTAACACTAACCCTAACCCTAACCCTAACCCATACCCTAAGCCGTACCCGAAGCCCTCCCCAAACCCGTACCCTAAGCCGTACCCTAAGCCGTACCCTAAGCCTAACCCTAACCCTAGGCTACCCTTGACTGCTTCTGCCTCCAATAGATTTCCTAAGCACTAGTGTTTTAAGGAACAGCTTAAAAAGAGAATCCTAATGTGATTTCTTTATAATGGGTGTGTTCCTTATCTTATCCTAGTGTCTAAACTCTTCTCCATGGCTGGACCCCCAAATAATATTCCTTTACGTGCTAAGGGGTATCTAGAGAGTGGGATAGGTTTAATAACTACCCTAACCCTAACGCGTACCCTAACCCTATCCCCTACCCTAACCCTAACACGTACCCTAATCCTAACCCGTACCCTAAACCGAGCCCTAACCCTAACACTAACCCTAACCCTAACCCTAACCCATACCCTACGCCATACCCGAAGCCCTCCCCGAACCCGTACCCTAAGCCGTACCCTAAGCCGTACCCTAAGCCTAACCCTAACCCTAGGCTACCCTTGACTGCTTCTGCCTCCAATAGATTTCCTAAGCACTAGTGTTTTAAGGAACAGCTTAAAAAGAGAATCCTAATGTGATTTCTTTATAATGGGTGTGTTCCTTATCTTATCCTACTTTCTAAACTCTTCTCCATGGCTGGACCTCCAAATAATATTCCTTTATGTGCTAAGGGGTATCTAGAGAGTGGGATAGCTTTAATAACTACCCTAACACTAACGCGTACCCTAACCCTAACCCCTACCCTAACCATAACACGTACCCTAATCCTAACCAATACCCTAAACCGAGCCCTAACCCTAACAGTAACCCTAACCCTAACCCTAACCCATACCCTACGCCGTACCCGAAGCCCTCCCCGAACCCGTACCCTAAGCCGTACCCTAAGCCGTACCCTAAGCCTAACCCTAACCCTAGGCTACCCTTGACTGCTTCTGCCTCCAATAGATTTCCTAAGCAGTAGTGTTTTAAGGAACAGCTTAAAAAGAGAATCCTATTGTGATTTCTTTATAATGGGTGTGTTCCTTATCTTATCCTAGTGTCTAAACTCTTCTCCATGGCTGGACCCCCAAATAATATTCCTTTACGTGCTAAGGTGTATCTAGAGAGTGGGATAGGTTTAATAACTAACCTAACCCTAACGCGTACCCTAACCCTAACCCCTACTCTAACCCTAACATGTACCCTAATCCTAACCCGTACCCTAAACCGAGCCCTAACCCTAACACTAACCCTAACCCTAACCCTAACCCATACCCTACGCCGTACCCAAAGCCCTCCCCGAACCCGTACCCTAAACCGTACCCTAAGCCGTACCCTAAGCCTAACCCTAACCCTAGGCTACCCTTGACTGCTTCTTCCTCCAATAGATTTCCTAAGCACTAGTGTTTTAAGGAACAGCTTAAAAAGAGAATCCTAATGTGATTTCTTTATAATGGGTGTGTTCCTTATCTTATCCTAGTGTCTAAACTCTTCTCCATGGCTGGACCCCCAAATAATATTCCTTTACGTGCTAAGGGGTATCTAGAGAGTGGGATAGGTTTAATAACTACCCTAACCCTAACACGTACCCTAACCCTATCCCCTACCTTAACCCTAACTCGTACCCTAATCCTAACCCGTACCCTAAAACGAGCCCTAACCCTAACACTAACCCTAACCCTAACCCTAACCCATACCCTACGCCGTACCCGAAGCCCTCACCGAACCCGTACCCTAAGCCGTACCCTAAGCCTAACCCTAAGCCTAACCCTAACCCTAGGCTACCCTTGACTGCTTCTGCCTCCAATAGATTTCCTAAGCACTAGTGTTTTAAGGAACATCTTAAAAAGAGAATCCTAATGTGATTTCTTTATAATGGGTGTGTTCCTTATCTTATCCTAGTGTCTAAACTCTTCTCCATGGCTGGACCTCCAAATAATATTCCTTTATGTGCTAAGGGGTATCTAGAGAGTGGGAAAGCTTTAATAACTACCCTAACACTAACGCGTACCCTAACCCTAACCCCTACCCTAAACATAAGACGTACCCTAATCCTAACCAATACCCTAAACCGAGCCCTAACCCTAACACTAACCCTAACCCTAACCCTAACCCATACCCTACGCCGTACCCGAAGCCCTCCCCGAACCCGTACCCTAAGCCGTACCCTAAGCCTAACCCTAACCCTAGGCTACCCTTGACTGCTTCTGCCTCCAATAGATTTCCTAAGCAGTAGTGTTTTAAGGAACAGCTTAAAAAGAGAATCCTATTGTGATTTCTTTATAATGGGTGTGTTCCTTATCTTATCCTAGTGTCTAAACTCTTCTCCATGGCTGGACCCCGAAATAATATTCCTTTACGTGCTAAGGGGTATCTAGAGAGTGGGATAGGTTTAATAACTACCCTAACCCTAACGCGTACCCTAACCCTATCCCCTACCCTAACCCTAACACGTACCCTAATCCTAACCCGTACCCTAAAACGAGCCCTAACCCTAACATTAACCCTAACCCTAACCCTAACCCATACCCTACGCCGTACCCGAAGCCCTCACCGAACCCGTACCCTAAGCCTAACCCTAAGCCTAACCCTAACCCTAGGCTACCCTTGACTGCTTCTGCCTCCAATAGATTTCCTAAGCACTAGTGTTTTAAGGAACAGCTTAAAAAGAGAATCCTAATGTGATTTCTTTATAATGGGTGTGTTCCTTATCTTATCCTAGTGTCTAAACTCTTCTCCATGGCTGGACCTCCAAATAATATTCCTTTATGTGCTAAGGGGTATCTAGAGAGTGGGATAGCTTTAATAACTACCCTAACACTAACGCGTACCCTAACCCTAACCCCTACCCTAACCATAACACGTACCCTAATCCTAACCAATACCCTAAACCGAGCCCTAACCCTAACACTAACCCTAACCCTAACCCTAACCCATACCCTACGCCGTACCAGAAGCCCTCCCCGAACCCGTACCCTAAGCCGTACCCTAAGCCTAACCATAAGCCTAACCCTAACCCTAGGCTACCCTTGACTGCTTCTTCCTCCAATAGATTTCCTAAGCACTAGTGTTTTAAGGAACAGCTTAAAAAGAGAATCCTAATGTGATTTCTTTATAATGGGTGTGTTCTTTATCTTATCCTAGTGTCTAAACTCTTCTCCATGGCTGGACCCCCAAATAATATTCCTTTACGTGCTAAGGGGTATCTAGAGAGTGGGTTAGGTTTAATAACTACCCTAACACTAACTCGTACCCTAACCCTAAACCCAACCCTAACCCTAACACGTACACTAATCCTAACCAATACCCTATACCGAGCCCTAACCCTAACACTAACCCTAACCCTAACCCTAACCCATACCCTACGCCATACCAGAAGCCCTCCCCGAACCCGTACCCTAAGCCGTACCATAAGCCTAACCCTAAGCCTAACCCTAACCCTAGGCTACCCTTGACTGCTTCTGCCTCCAATAGATTTCCTAAGCACTAGTGTTTTAAGGAACAGCTTAAAAAGAGAATCCTAATGTGATTTCTTTATAATGGGTGTGTTCCTTATCTTATCCTAGTGTCTAAACTCTTCTCCATGGCTGGACCTCCAAATAATATTCCTTTACGTGCTAAGGGGTATCTAGAGAGTGGGTTAGGTTTAATAACTACCCTAACACTAACGCATACCCTAACCCTAACCCCTACCCTATCGCTAACACATACCCTAATCCTAACCAATACCCTAAACCGAGCCCTAACCCTAACACTAACCCTAACCCTAACCCTAACCCATACCCTACGCCGTACCAGAAGCCCTCCCCGAACCCGTACCCTAAGCCGTACCCTAAGCCGTACCCTAAGCCTAACCCTAACCCTAGGCTACCCTTGACTGCTTCTGCCTCCAATAGATTTCCTAAGCACTAGTGTTTTAAGGAACAGCTTAAAAAGAGAATCCTAATGTGATTTCTTTATAATGGGTGTGTTCCTTATCTTATCCTAGTGTCTAAACTCTTCTCCATGGCTGGACCCCCAAATAATATTCCTTTACGTGCTAAGGGGTATCTAGAGAGTGGGTTAGGTTTAATAACTACCCTAACACTAACGCGTACCCTAACCCTAACCCCTACCCTAACCCTAACACGTACCCTAATCCTAACCAATACCCTAAGCCGAGCCCTAAACCTAACACTAACCCTAACCCTAACCCTAACCCATACCCTAAGCCGTACCCGAAGCCCTCCCCAAACCCGTACCCTAAGCCGTACCCTAAGCCGTACCCTAAGCCTAACCCTAACCCTAGGCTACCCTTGACTGCTTCTGCCTCCAATAGATTTCCTAAGCACTAGTGTTTTAAGGAACAGCTTAAAAAGAGAATCCTAATGTGATTTCTTTATAATGGGTGTGTTCCTTATCTTATCCTAGTGTCTAAACTCTTCTCCATGGCTGGACCCCCAAATAATATTCCTTTACGTGCTAAGGGGTATCTAGAGAGTGGGATAGGTTTAATAACTACCCTAACCCTAACGCGTACCCTAACCCTATCCCCTACCCTAACCCTAACACGTACCCTAATCCTAACCCGTACCCTAAACCGAGCCCTAACCCTAACACTAACCCTAACCCTAACCCTAACCCATACCCTACGCCATACCCGAAGCCCTCCCCGAACCCGTACCCTAAGCCGTACCCTAAGCCGTACCCTAAGCCTAACCCTAACCCTAGGCTACCCTTGACTGCTTCTGCCTCCAATAGATTTCCTAAGCACTAGTGTTTTAAGGAACAGCTTAAAAAGAGAATCCTAATGTGATTTCTTTATAATGGGTGTGTTCCTTATCTTATCCTAGTGTCTAAACTCTTCTCCATGGCTGGACCTCCAAATAATATTCCTTTATGTGCTAAGGGGTATCTAGAGAGTGGGATAGCTTTAATAACTACCCTAACACTAACGCGTACCCTAACCCTAACCCCTACCCTAACCATAACACGTACCCTAATCCTAACCAATAACCTAAACCGAGCCCTAACCCTAACACTAACCCTAACCCTAACCCTAACCCATACCCTACGCCGTACCCGAAGCCCTCCCCGAACCCGTACCCTAAGCCGTACCCTAAGCCGTACCCTAAGCCTAACCCTAACCCTAGGCTACCCTTGACTGCTTCTTCCTCCAATAGATTTCCTAAGCACTAGTGATTTAAGGAACAGCTTAAAAAGAGAATCCTAATGTGATTTCTTTATAATGGGTGTGTTCCTTATCTTATCCTAGTGTCTAAACTCTTCTCCATGGCTGGACCCCCAAATAATATTCCTTTACGTGCTAAGGGGTATCTAGAGAGTGGGATAGGTTTAATAACTACCCTAACCCTAACACGTACCCTAACCCTATCCCCTACCTTAACCCTAACTCGTACCCTAATCCTAACCCGTACCCTAAAACGAGCCCTAACCCTAACACTAACCCTAACCCTAACCCTAACCCATACCCTACGCCGTACCCGAAGCCCTCACCGAACCCGTACCCTAAGCCGTACCCTAAGCCTAACCCTAAGCCTAACCCTAACCCTAGGCTACCCTTGACTGCTTCTGCCTCCAATAGATTTCCTAAGCACTAGTGTTTTAAGGAACATCTTAAAAAGAGAATCCTAATGTGATTTCTTTATAATGGGTGTGTTTCTTATCTTATCCTAGTGTCTAAACTCTTCTCCATGGCTGGACCTCCAAATAATATTCCTTTATGTGCTAAGGGGTATCTAGAGAGTGGGATAGCTTTAATAACTACCCTAACACTAACGCGTACCCTAACCCTAACCCCTACCCTAAACATAACACGTACCCTAATCCTAACCAATACCCTAAACCGAGCCCTAACCCTAACACTAACCCTAACCCTAACCCTAACCCATACCCTACGCCGTACCCGAAGCCCTCCCCGAACCCGTACCCTAAGCAGTACCCTAAGCCTAACCCTAACCCTAGGCTACCCTTGACTGCTTCTGCCTCCAATAGATTTCCTAAGCAGTAGTGTTTTAAGGAACAGCTTAAAAAGAGAATCCTATTGTGATTTCTTTATAATGGGTGTGTTCCTTATCTTATCCTAGTGTCTAAACTCTTCTCCATGGCTGGACCCCGAAATAATATTCCTTTACGTGCTAAGGGGTATCTAGAGAGTGGGATAGGTTTAATAACTACCCTAACCCTAACGCGTACCCTAACCCTATCCCCTACCCTAACCCTAACACGTACCCTAATCCTAACCCGTACCCTAAAACGAGCCCTAACCCTAACACTAACCCTAACCCTAACCCTAACCCATACCCTACGCCGTACCCGAAGCCCTCACCGAACCCGTACCCTAAGCCTAACCCTAAGCCTAACCCTAACCCTAGGCTACCCTTGACTGCTTCTGCCTCCAATAGATTTCCTAAGCACTAGTGTTTTAAGGAACAGCTTAAAAAGAGAATCCTAATGTGATTTCTTTATAATGGGTGTGTTCCTTATCTTATCCTAGTGTCTAAACTCTTCTCCATGGCTGGACCTCCAAATAATATTCCTTTATGTGCTAAGGGGTATCTAGAGAGTGGGATAGCTTTAATAACTACCCTAACACTAACGCGTACCCTAACCCTAACCCCTACCCTAACCATAACACGTACCCTAATCCTAACCAATACCCTAAACCGAGCCCTAACCCTAACACTAACCCTAACCCTAACCCTAACCCATACCCTACGCCGTACCAGAAGCCCTCCCCGAACCCGTACCCTAAGCCGTACCCTAAGCCTAACCCTAAGCCTAACCCTAACCCTAGGCTACCCTTGAATGCTTCTGCCTCCAATAGATTTCCTAAGCACTAGTGTTTTAAGGAACAGCTTAAAAAGAGAATCCTAATGTGATTTCTTTATAATGGGTGTGTTCCTTATCTTATCCTAGTGTCTAAACTCTTCTCCATGGCTGGACCTCCAAATAATATTCCTTTATGTGCTAAGGGGTATCTAGAGAGTGGGATAGCTTTAATAACTACCCTAACACTAACGCGTACCCTAACCCTAACCCCTACCCTAACCATAACACGTACCCTAATCCTAACCAATACCCTAAACCGAGCCCTAACCCTAACACTAACCCTAACCCTAACCCATACCCTACGCCGTACCCGAAGCCCTCCCCGAACCCGTACCCTAAGCCGTACCCTAAGCCGTACCCTAAGCCTAACCCTAACCCTAGGCTACCCTTGACTGCTTCTGCCTCCAATAGATTTCCTAAGCACTAGTGTTTTAAGGAACAGCTTAAAAAGAGAATCCTAATGTGATTTCTTTATAATGGGTGTGTTCCTTATCTTATCCTAGTGTCTAAACTCTTCTCCATGGCTGGACCTCCAAATAATATTCCTTATGTGCTAAGGGGTATCTAGAGAGTGGGATAGCTTTAATAACTACCCTAACACTAACGCGTACCCTAACCCTAACCCCTACCCTAACCCTAACACGTACACTAATCCTAACCAATACCCTAAACCGAGCCCTAACCCTAACACTAACCCTAACCCTAACCCTAACCCATACCCTACGCCGTACCCGAAGCCCTCCCCGAACCCGTACCCTAAGCCGTACCCTAAGCCGTACCCTAAGCCTAACCCTAACCCTAGGCTACCCTTGACTGCTTCTGCCTCCAATAGATTTCCTAAGCACTAGTGTTTTAAGGAACAGCTTAAAAAGAGAATCCTAATGTGATTTCTTTATAATGGGTGTGTTCCTTATCTTATCCTAGTGTCTAAACTCTTCTCCATGGCTGGACCCCCAAATAATATTCCTTTACGTGCTAAGGGGTATCTAGAGAGTGGGTTAGGTTTAATAACTACCCTAACACTAACGCGTACCCTAACCCTAAACCCTACCCTAACCCTAACACGTACCCTAATCCTAACCAATACCCTATACCGAGCCCTAACCCTAACACTAACCCTAACCCTAACCCTAACCCATACCCTACGCCATACCAGAAGCCCTCCCCGAACCCGTACCCTAAGCCGTACCCTAAGCCTAACCCTAAGCCTAACCCTAACCCTAGGCTACCCTTGACTGCTTCTGCCTCCAATAGATTTCCTAAGCACTAGTGTTTTAAGGAACAGCTTAAAAAGAGAATCCTAATGTGATTTCTTTATAATGGGTGTGTTCCTTATCTTATCCTAGTGTCTAAACTCTTCTCCATGGCTGGACCTCCAAATAATATTCCTTTACGTGCTAAGGGGTATCTAGAGAGTGGGTTAGGTTTAATAACTACCCTAACACTAACGCGTACCCTAACCCTAACCCCTACCCTATCGCTAACACGTACCCTAATCGTAACCAATACCCTAAACCGAGCCCTAACCCTAACACTAACCCTAACCCTAACCCTAACCCATACCCTACGCCGTACCAGAAGCCCTCCCCGAACCCGTACCCTAAGCCGTACCCTAAGCCGTACCCTAAGCCTAACCCTAACCCTAGGCTACCCTTGACTGCTTCTGCCTCCAA
The DNA here is from genome assembly GCF_965194825.1 of Balaenoptera physalus. Taxonomy (NCBI): domain Eukaryota; kingdom Metazoa; phylum Chordata; class Mammalia; order Artiodactyla; family Balaenopteridae; genus Balaenoptera; species Balaenoptera physalus. Next base: position 77,128 of record NW_028126038.1, read on the forward strand.
TAGATTTCCTAAGCACTAGTGTTTTAAGGAACAGCTTAAAAAGAGAATCCTAATGTGATTTCTTTATAATGGGTGTGTTCCTTATCTTATCCTAGTGTCTAAACTCTTCTCCATGGCTGGACCTCCAAATAATATTCCTTTACGTGCTAAGGGGTATCTAGAGATTGGGATAGGTTTAATAACTACCCTAACACTAACGCGTACCCTAACCCTAACCCCTACCAAAACCCTAACACGTACCCTAATCCTAACCAATACCCTAAGCCGAGCCCTAACCCTAACACTAACCTTAACCCTAACCCTAACCCATACCCTAAGCCGTACCCGAAGCCCTCCCCAAACCCGTACCCTAAGCCGTACCCTAAGCCGTACCCTAAGCCTAACCCTAACCCTAGGCTACCCTTGACTGCTTCTGCCTCCAATAGATTTCCTAAGCACTAGTGTTTTAAGGAACAGCTTAAAAAGAGAATCCTAATGTGATTTCTTTATAATGGGTGTGTTCCTTATCTTATCCTAGTGTCTAAACTCTTCTCCATGGTTGGACCCCCAAATAATATACCTTTACGTGCTAAGGGGTATCTAGAGAGTGGGTTAGGTTTAATAACTACCCTAACACTAACGCGTACCCTAACCCTAACCCCTACCCTAACCCTAACACGTACCCTAATCCTAACCAATACCCTAAGCCGAGCCCTAAACCTAACACTAACCCTAACCCTAACCCTAACCCATACCCTAAGCCGTACCCGAAGCCCTCCCCAAACCCGTACCCTAAGCCGTACCCTAAGCCGTACCCTAAGCCTAACCCTAACCCTAGGCTACCCTTGACTGCTTCTGCCTCCAATAGATTTCCTAAGCACTAGTGTTTTAAGGAACAGCTTAAAAAGAGAATCCTAATGTGATTTCTTTATAATGGGTGTGTTCCTTATCTTATCCTAGTGTCTAAACTCTTCTCCATGGCTGGACCCCCAAATAATATTCCTTTACGTGCTAAGGGGTATCTAGAGAGTGGGATAGGTTTAATAACTACCCTAACCCTAACGCGTACCCTAACCCTATCCCCTACCCTAACCCTAACACGTACCCTAATCCTAACCCGTACCCTAAACCGAGCCCTAACCCTAACACTAACCCTAACCCTAACCCTAACCCATACCCTACGCCATACCCGAAGCCCTCCCCGAACCCGTACCCTAAGCCGTACCCTAAGCCGTACCCTAAGCCTAACCCTAACCCTAGGCTACCCTTGACTGCTTCTGCCTCCAATAGATTTCCTAAGCACTAGTGTTTTAAGGAACAGCTTAAAAAGAGAATCCTAATGTGATTTCTTTATAATGGGTGTGTTCCTTATCTTATCCTAGTGTCTAAACTCTTCTCCATGGCTGGACCTCCAAATAATATTCCTTTATGTGCTAAGGGGTATCTAGAGAGTGGGATAGCTTTAATAACTACCCTAACACTAACGCGTACCCTAACCCTAACCCCTACCCTAACCATAACACGTACCCTAATCCTAACCAATACCCTAAACCGAGCCCTAACCCTAACACTAACCCTAACCCTAACCCTAACCCATACCCTACGCCGTACCCGAAGCCCTCCCCGAACCCGTACCCTAAGCCGTACCCTAAGCCGTACCCTAAGCCTAACCCTAACCCTAGGCTACCCTTGACTGCTTCTGCCTCCAATAGATTTCCTAAGCAGTAGTGTTTTAAGGAACAGCTTAAAAAGAGAATCCTATTGTGATTTCTTTATAATGGGTGTGTTCCTTATCTTATCCTAGTGTCTAAACTCTTCTCCATGGCTGGACCCCCAAATAATATTCCTTTACGTGCTAAGGTGTATCTAGAGAGTGGGATAGGTTTAATAACTAACCTAACCCTAACGCGTACCCTAACCCTAACCCCTACTCTAACCCTAACATGTACCCTAATCCTAACCCGTACCCTAAACCGAGCCCTAACCCTAACACTAACCCTAACCCTAACCCTAACCCATACCCTACGCCGTACCCAAAGCCCTCCCCGAACCCGTACCCTAAACCGTACACTAAGCCGTACCCTAAGCCTAACCCTAACCCTAGGCTACCCTTGACTGCTTCTTCCTCCAATAGATTTCCTAAGCACTAGTGATTTAAGGAACAGCTTAAAAAGAGAATCCTAATGTGATTTCTTTATAATGGGTGTGTTCCTTATCTTATCCTAGTGTCTAAACTCTTCTCCATGGCTGGACCCCCAAATAATATTCCTTTACGTGCTAAGGGGTATCTAGAGAGTGGGATAGGTTTAATAACTACCCTAACCCTAACACGTACCCTAACCCTATCCCCTACCTTAACCCTAACTCGTACCCTAATCCTAACCCGTACCCTAAAACGAGCCCTAACCCTAACACTAACCCTAACCCTAACCCTAACCCATACCCTACGCCGTACCCGAAGCCCTCACCGAACCCGTACCCTAAGCCGTACCCTAAGCCTAACCCTAAGCCTAACCCTAACCCTAGGCTACCCTTGACTGCTTCTGCCTCCAATAGATTTCCTAAGCACTAGTGTTTTAAGGAACATCTTAAAAAGAGAATCCTAATGTGATTTCTTTATAATGGGTGTGTTTCTTATCTTATCCTAGTGTCTAAACTCTTCTCCATGGCTGGACCTCCAAATAATATTCCTTTATGTGCTAAGGGGTATCTAGAGAGTGGGATAGCTTTAATAACTACCCTAACACTAACGCGTACCCTAACCCTAACCCCTACCCTAAACATAACACGTACCCTAATCCTAACCAATACCCTAAACCGAGCCCTAACCCTAACACTAACCCTAACCCTAACCCTAACCCATACCCTACGCCGTACCCGAAGCCCTCCCCGAACCCGTACCCTAAGCAGTACCCTAAGCCTAACCCTAACCCTAGGCTACCCTTGACTGCTTCTGCCTCCAATAGATTTCCTAAGCAGTAGTGTTTTAAGGAACAGCTTAAAAAGAGAATCCTATTGTGATTTCTTTATAATGGGTGTGTTCCTTATCTTATCCTAGTGTCTAAACTCTTCTCCATGGCTGGACCCCGAAATAATATTCCTTTACGTGCTAAGGGGTATCTAGAGAGTGGGATAGGTTTAATAACTACCCTAACCCTAACGCGTACCCTAACCCTATCCCCTACCCTAACCCTAACACGTACCCTAATCCTAACCCGTACCCTAAAACGAGCCCTAACCCTAACACTAACCCTAACCCTAACCCTAACCCATACCCTACGCCGTACCCGAAGCCCTCACCGAACCCGTACCCTAAGCCTAACCCTAAGCCTAACCCTAACCCTAGGCTACCCTTGACTGCTTCTGCCTCCAATTGATTTCCTAAGCACTAGTGTTTTAAGGAACAGCTTAAAAAGAGAATCCTAATGTGATTTCTTTATAATGGGTGTGTTCCTTATCTTATCCTAGTGTCTAAACTCTTCTCCATGGCTGGACCTCCAAATAATATTCCTTTATGTGCTAAGGGGTATCTAGAGAGTGGGATAGCTTTAATAACTACCCTAACACTAACGCGTACCCTAACCCTAACCCCTACCCTAACCATAACACGTACCCTAATCCTAACCAATACCCTAAACCGAGCCCTAACCCTAACACTAACCCTAACCCTAACCCTAACCCATACCCTACGCCGTACCAGAAGCCCTCCCCGAACCCGTACCCTAAGCCGTACCCTAAGCCTAACCCTAAGCCTAACCCTAACCCTAGGCTACCCTTGAATGCTTCTGCCTCCAATAGATTTCCTAAGCACTAGTGTTTTAAGGAACAGCTTAAAAAGAGAATCCTAATGTGATTTCTTTATAATGGGTGTGTTCCTTATCTTATCCTAGTGTCTAAACTCTTCTCCATGGCTGGACCTCCAAATAATATTCCTTTATGTGCTAAGGGGTATCTAGAGAGTGGGATAGCTTTAATAACTACCCTAACACTAACGCGTACCCTAACCCTAACCCCTACCCTAACCATAACACGTACCCTAATCCTAACCAATACCCTAAACCGAGCCCTAACCCTAACACTAACCCTAACCCTAACCCATACCCTACGCCGTACCCGAAGCCCTCCCCGAACCCGTACCCTAAGCCGTACCCTAAGCCGTACCCTAAGCCTAACCCTAACCCTAGGCTACCCTTGACTGCTTCTGCCTCCAATAGATTTCCTAAGCACTAGTGTTTTAAGGAACAGCTTAAAAAGAGAATCCTAATGTGATTTCTTTATAATGGGTGTGTTCCTTATCTTATCCTAGTGTCTAAACTCTTCTCCATGGCTGGACCTCCAAATAATATTCCTTATGTGCTAAGGGGTATCTAGAGAGTGGGATAGCTTTAATAACTACCCTAACACTAACGCGTACCCTAACCCTAACCCCTACCCTAACCCTAACACGTACACTAATCCTAACCAATACCCTAAACCGAGCCCTAACCCTAACACTAACCCTAACCCTAACCCTAACCCATACCCTACGCCGTACCCGAAGCCCTCCCCGAACCCGTACCCTAAGCCGTACCCTAAGCCGTACCCTAAGCCTAACCCTAACCCTAGGCTACCCTTGACTGCTTCTGCCTCCAATAGATTTCCTAAGCACTAGTGTTTTAAGGAACAGCTTAAAAAGAGAATCCTAATGTGATTTCTTTATAATGGGTGTGTTCCTTATCTTATCCTAGTGTCTAAACTCTTCTCCATGGCTGGACCCCCAAATAATATTCCTTTACGTGCTAAGGGGTATCTAGAGAGTGGGTTAGGTTTAATAACTACCCTAACACTAACGCGTACCCTAACCCTAAACCCTACCCTAACCCTAACACGTACCCTAATCCTAACCAATACCCTATACCGAGCCCTAACCCTAACACTAACCCTAACCCTAACCCTAACCCATACCCTACGCCATACCAGAAGCCCTCCCCGAACCCGTACCCTAAGCCGTACCCTAAGCCTAACCCTAAGCCTAACCCTAACCCTAGGCTACCCTTGACTGCTTCTGCCTCCAATAGATTTCCTAAGCACTAGTGTTTTAAGGAACAGCTTAAAAAGAGAATCCTAATGTGATTTCTTTATAATGGGTGTGTTCCTTATCTTATCCTAGTGTCTAAACTCTTCTCCATGGCTGGACCTCCAAATAATATTCCTTTACGTGCTAAGGGGTATCTAGAGAGTGGGTTAGGTTTAATAACTACCCTAACACTAACGCGTACCCTAACCCTAACCCCTACCCTATCGCTAACACGTACCCTAATCGTAACCAATACCCTAAACCGAGCCCTAACCCTAACACTAACCCTAACCCTAACCCTAACCCATACCCTACGCCGTACCAGAAGCCCTCCCCGAACCCGTACCCTAAGCCGTACCCTAAGCCGTACCCTAAGCCTAACCCTAACCCTAGGCTACCCTTGACTGCTTCTGCCTCCAATAGATTTCCTAAGCACTAGTGTTTTAAGGAACAGCTTAAAAAGAGAATCCTAATGTGATTTCTTTATAATGGGTGTGTTCCTTATCTTATCCTAGTGTCTAAACTCTTCTCCATGGCTGGACCTCCAAATAATATTCCTTTACGTGCTAAGGGGTATCTAGAGATTGGGATAGGTTTAATAACTACCCTAACACTAACGCGTACCCTAACCCTAACCCCTACCAAAACCCTAACACGTACCCTAATCCTAACCAATACCCTAAGCCGAGCCCTAACCCTAACACTAACCTTAACCCTAACCCTAACCCATACCCTAAGCCGTACCCGAAGCCCTCCCCAAACCCGTACCCTAAGCCGTACCCTAAGCCGTACCCTAAGCCTAACCCTAACCCTAGGCTACCCTTGACTGCTTCTGCCTCCAATAGATTTCCTAAGCACTAGTGTTTTAAGGAACAGCTTAAAAAGAGAATCCTAATGTGATTTCTTTATAATGGGTGTGTTCCTTATCTTATCCTAGTGTCTAAACTCTTCTCCATGGTTGGACCCCCAAATAATATACCTTTACGTGCTAAGGGGTATCTAGAGAGTGGGATAGGTTTAATAACTACCCTAACCCTAACGCGTACCCTAACCCTATCCCCTACCCTAACCCTAACACGTACCCTAATCCTAACCCGTACCCTAAACCGAGCCCTAACCCTAACACTAACCCTAACCCTAACCCTAACCCATACCCTACGCCATACCAGAAGCCCTCCCCGAACCCGTACCCTAAGCCGTACCCTAAGCCTAACCCTAAGCCTAACCCTAACCCTAGGCTACCCTTGACTGCTTCTGCCTCCAATAGATTTCCTAAGCACTAGTGTTTTAAGGAACAGCTTAAAAAGAGAATCCTAATGTGATTTCTTTATAATGGGTGTGTTCCTTATCTTATCCTAGTGTCTAAACTCTTCTCCATGGCTGGACCCCCAAATAATATTCCTTTACGTGCTAAGGGGTATCTAGAGAGTGGGTTAGGTTTAATAACTACCCTAACACTAACGCGTACCCTAACCCTAACCCCTACCCTAACCCTAACACGTACCCTAATCCTAACCAATACCCTAAGCCGAGCCCTAAACCTAACACTAACCCTAACCCTAACCCTAACCCATACCCTAAGCCGTACCCGAAGCCCTCCCCAAACCCGTACCCTAAGCCGTACCCTAAGCCGTACCCTAAGCCTAACCCTAACCCTAGGCTACCCTTGACTGCTTCTGCCTCCAATAGATTTCCTAAGCACTAGTGTTTTAAGGAACAGCTTAAAAAGAGAATCCTAATGTGATTTCTTTATAATGGGTGTGTTCCTTATCTTATCCTAGTGTCTAAACTCTTCTCCATGGCTGGACCCCCAAATAATATTCCTTTACGTGCTAAGGGGTATCTAGAGAGTGGGATAGGTTTAATAACTACCCTAACCCTAACGCGTACCCTAACCCTATCCCCTACCCTAACCCTAACACGTACCCTAATCCTAACCCGTACCCTAAACCGAGCCCTAACCCTAACACTAACCCTAACCCTAACCCTAACCCATACCCTATGCCATACCCGAAGCCCTCCCCGAACCCGTACCCTAAGCCGTACCCTAAGCCGTACCCTAAGCCTAAACCTAACCCTAGGCTACCCTTGACTGCTTCTGCCTCCAATAGATTTCCTAAGCACTAGTGTTTTAAGGAACAGCTTAAAAAGAGAATCCTAATGTGATTTCTTTATAATGGGTGTGTTCCTTATCTTATCCTAGTGTCTAAACTCTTCTCCATGGCTGGACCTCCAAATAATATTCCTTTATGTGCTAAGGGGTATCTAGAGAGTGGGATAGCTTTAATAACTACCCTAACACTAACGCGTACCCTAACCCTAACCCCTACCCTAACCATAACACGTACCCTAATCCTAACCAATACCCTAAACCGAGCCCTAACCCTAACACTAACCCTAACCCTAACCCTAACCCATACCCTACGCCGTACCCGAAGCCCTCCCCGAACCCGTACCCTAAGCCGTACCCTAAGCCGTACCCTAAGCCTAACCCTAACCCTAAGCTACCCTTGACTGCTTCTGCCTCCAATAGATTTCCTAAGCAGTAGTGTTTTAAGGAACAGCTTAAAAAGAGAATCCTATCGTGATTTCTTTATAATGGGTGTGTTCCTTATCTTATCCTAGTGTCTAAACTCTTCTCCATGGCTGGACCCCCAAATAATATTCCTTTACGTGCTAAGGTGTATCTAGAGAGTGGGATAGGTTTAATAACTAACCTAACCCTAACGCGTACCCTAACCCTAACCCCTACTCTAACCCTAACATGTACCCTAATCCTAACCCGTACCCTAAACCGAGCCCTAACCCTAACACTAACCCTAACCCTAACCCTAACCCATACCCTACGCCGTACCCAAAGCCCTCCCCGAACCCGTACCCTAAACCGTACCCTAAGCCGTACCCTAAGCCTAACCCTAACCCTAGGCTACCCTTGACTGCTTCTTCCTCCAATAGATTTCCTAAGCACTAGTGTTTTAAGGAACAGCTTAAAAAGAGAATCCTAATGTGATTTCTTTATAATGGGTGTGTTCCTTATCTTATCCTAGTGTCTAAACTCTTCTCCATGGCTGGACCCCCAAATAATATTCCTTTACGTGCTAAGGGGTATCTAGAGAGTGGGATAGGTTTAATAACTACCCTAACCCTAACACGTACCCTAACCCTATCCCCTACCTTAACCCTAACTCGTACCCTAATCCTAACCGGTACCCTAAAACGAGCCCTAACCCTAACACTAACCCTAACCCTAACCCTAACCCATACCCTACGCCGTACCCGAAGCCCTCACCGAACCCGTACCCTAAGTCGTACCCTAAGCCTAACCCTAAGCCTAACCCTAACCCTAGGCTACCCTTGACTGCTTCTGCCTCCAATAGATTTCCTAAGCACTAGTGTTTTAAGGAACATCTTAAAAAGAGAATCCTAATGTGATTTCTTTATAATGGGTGTGTTCCTTATCTTATCCTAGTGTCTAAACTCTTCTCCATGGCTGGACCTCCAAATAATATTCCTTTATGTGCTAAGGGGTATCTAGAGAGTGGGAAAGCTTTAATAACTACCCTAACACTAACGCGTACCCTAACCCTAACCCCTACCCTAAACATAAGACGTACCCTAATCCTAACCAATACCCTAAACCGAGCCCTAACCCTAACACTAACCCTAACCCTAACCCTAACCCATACCCTACGCCGTACCCGAAGCCCTCCCCGAACCCGTACCCTAAGCCGTACCCTAAGCCTAACCCTAACCCTAGGCTACCCTTGACTGCTTCTGCCTCCAATAGATTTCCTAAGCAGTAGTGTTTTAAGGAACAGCTTAAAAAGAGAATCCTATTGTGATTTCTTTATAATGGGTGTGTTCCTTATCTTATCCTAGTGTCTAAACTCTTCTCCATGGCTGGACCCCGAAATAATATTCCTTTACGTGCTAAGGGGTATCTAGAGAGTGGGATAGGTTTAATAACTACCCTAACCCTAACGCGTACCCTAACCCTATCCCCTACCCTAACCCTAACACGTACCCTAATCCTAACCCGTACCCTAAAACGAGCCCTAACCCTAACACTAACCCTAACCCTAACCCTAACCCATACCCTACGCCGTACCCGAAGCCCTCACCGAACCCGTACCCTAAGCCTAACCCTAAGCCTAACCCTAACCCTAGGCTACCCTTGACTGCTTCTGCCTCCAATAGATTTCCTAAGCACTAGTGTTTTAAGGAACAGCTTAAAAAGAGAATCCTAATGTGATTTCTTTATAATGGGTGTGTTCCTTATCTTATCCTAGTGTCTAAACTCTTCTCCATGGCTGGACCTCCAAATAATATTCCTTTATGTGCTAAGGGGTATCTAGAGAGTGGGATAGCTTTAATAACTACCCTAACACTAACGCGTACCCTAACCCTAACCCCTACCCTAACCATAACACGTACCCTAATCCTAACCAATACCCTAAACCGAGCCCTAACCCTAACACTAACCCTAACCCTAACCCTAACCCATACCCTACACCGTACCAGAAGCCCTCCCCGAACCCATACCCTAAGCCGTACCCTAAGCCTAACCCTAAGCCTAACCCTAACCCTAGGCTACCCTTGACTGCTTCTTCCTCCAATAGATTTCCTAAGCACTAGTGTTTTAAGGAACAGCTTAAAAAGAGAATCCTAATGTGATTTCTTTATAATGGGTGTGTTCCTTATCTTATCCTAGTGTCTAAACTCTTCTCCATGGCTGGACCCCCAAATAATATTCCTTTACGTGCTAAGGGGTATCTAGAGAGTGGGTTAGGTTTAATAACTACCCTAACACTAACGCGTACCCTAACCCTAAACCCAACCCTAACCCTAACACGTACACTAATCCTAACCAATACCCTATACCGAGCCCTAACCCTAACACTAACCCTAACCCTAACCCTAACCCATACCCTACGCCATACCAGAAGCCCTCCCCGAACCCGTACCCTAAGCCGTACCCTAAGCCTAACCCTAAGCCTAACCCTAACCCTAGGCTACCCTTGACTGCTTCTGCCTCCAATAGATTTCCTAAGCACTAGTGTTTTAAGGAACAGCTTAAAAAGAGAATCCTAATGTGATTTCTTTATAATGGGTGTGTTCCTTATCTTATCCTAGTGTCTAAACTCTTCTCCATGGCTGGACCCCCAAATAATATTCCTTTACGTGCTAAGGGGTATCTAGAGAGTGGGTTAGGTTTAATAACTACCCTAACACTAACGCGTACCCTAACCCTAACCCCTACCCTAACCCTAACACGTACCCTAATCCTAACCAATACCCTAAGCCGAGCCCTAAACCTAACACTAACCCTAACCCTAACCCTAACCCATACCCTAAGCCGTACCCGAAGCCCTCCCCAAACCCGTACCCTAAGCCGTACCCTAAGCCGTACCCTAAGCCTAACCCTAACCCTAGGCTACCCTTGACTGCTTCTGCCTCCAATAGATTTCCTAAGCACTAGTGTTTTAAGGAACAGCTTAAAAAGAGAATCCTAATGTGATTTCTTTATAATGGGTGTGTTCCTTATCTTATCCTAGTGTCTAAACTCTTCTCCATGGCTGGACCCCCAAATAATATTCCTTTACGTGCTAAGGGGTATCTAGAGAGTGGGATAGGTTTAATAACTACCCTAACCCTAACGCGTACCCTAACCCTATCCCCTACCCTAACCCTAACACGTACCCTAATCCTAACCCGTACCCTAAACCGAGCCCTAACCCTAACACTAACCCTAACCCTAACCCTAACCCATACCCTATGCCATACCCGAAGCCCTCCCCGAACCCGTACCCTAAGCCGTACCCTAAGCCGTACCCTAAGCCTAACCCTAACCCTAGGCTACCCTTGACTGCTTCTGCCTCCAATAGATTTCCTAAGCACTAGTGTTTTAAGGAACAGCTTAAAAAGAGAATCCTAATGTGATTTCTTTATAATGGGTGTGTTCCTTATCTTATCCTAGTGTCTAAACTCTTCTCCATGGCTGGACCTCCAAATAATATTCCTTTATGTGCTAAGGGGTATCTAGAGAGTGGGATAGCTTTAATAACTACCCTAACACTAACGCGTACCCTAACCCTAACCCCTACCCTAACCATAACACGTACCCTAATCCTAACCAATACCCTAAACCGAGCCCTAACCCTAACACTAACCCTAACCCTAACCCTAACCCATAACCTACGCCGTACCCGAAGCCCTCCCCGAACCCGTACCCTAAGCCGTACCCTAAGCCGTACCCTAAGCCTAACCCTAACCCTAGGCTACCCTTGACTGCTTCTGCCTCCAATAGATTTCCTAAGCAGTAGTGTTTTAAGGAACAGCTTAAAAAGAGAATCCTATTGTGATTTCTTTATAATGGGTGTGTTCCTTATCTTATCCTAGTGTCTAAACTCTTCTCCATGGCTGGACCCCCAAATAATATTCCTTTACGTGCTAAGGTGTATCTAGAGAGTGGGATAGGTTTAATAACTAACCTAACCCTAACGCGTACCCTAACCCTAACCCCTACTCTAACCCTAACATGTACCCTAATCCTAACCCGTACCCTAAACCGAGCCCTAACCCTAACACTAACCCTAACCCTAACCCTAACCCATACCCTACGCCGTACCCAAAGCCCTCCCCGAACCCGTACCCTAAACCGTACCCTAAGCCGTACCCTAAGCCTAACCCTAACCCTAGGCTACCCTTGACTGCTTCTTCCTCCAATAGATTTCCTAAGCACTAGTGTTTTAAGGAACAGCTTAAAAAGAGAATCCTAATGTGATTTCTTTATAATGGGTGTGTTCCTTATCTTATCCTAGTGTCTAAACTCTTCTCCATGGCTGGACCCCCAAATAATATTCCTTTACGTGCTAAGGGGTATCTAGAGAGTGGGATAGGTTTAATAACTACCCTAACCCTAACACGTACCCTAACCCTATCCCCTACCTTAACCCTAACTCGTACCCTAATCCTAACCGGTACCCTAAAACGAGCCCTAACCCTAACACTAACCCTAACCCTAACCCTAACCCATACCCTACGCCGTACCCGAAGCCCTCACCGAACCCGTACCCTAAGTCGTACCCTAAGCCTAACCCTAAGCCTAACCCTAACCCTAGGCTACCCTTGACTGCTTCTGCCTCCAATAGATTTCCTAAGCACTAGTGTTTTAAGGAACATCTTAAAAAGAGAATCCTAATGTGATTTCTTTATAATGGGTGTGTTCCTTATCTTATCCTAGTGTCTAAACTCTTCTCCATGGCTGGACCTCCAAATAATATTCCTTTATGTGCTAAGGGGTATCTAGAGAGTGGGAAAGCTTTAATAACTACCCTAACACTAACGCGTACCCTAACCCTAACCCCTACCCTAAACATAAGACGTACCCTAATCCTAACCAATACCCTAAACCGAGCCCTAACCCTAACACTAACCCTAACCCTAACCCTAACCCATACCCTACGCCGTACCCGAAGCCCTCCCCGAACCCGTACCCTAAGCCGTACCCTAAGCCTAACCCTAACCCTAGGCTACCCTTGACTGCTTCTGCCTCCAATAGATTTCCTAAGCAGTAGTGTTTTAAGGAACAGCTTAAAAAGAGAATCCTATTGTGATTTCTTTATAATGGGTGTGTTCCTTATCTTATCCTAGTGTCTAAACTCTTCTCCATGGCTGGACCCCGAAATAATATTCCTTTACGTGCTAAGGGGTATCTAGAGAGTGGGATAGGTTTAATAACTACCCTAACCCTAACGCGTACCCTAACCCTATCCCCTACCCTAACCCTAACACGTACCCTAATCCTAACCCGTACCCTAAAACGAGCCCTAACCCTAACACTAACCCTAACCCTAACCCTAACCCATACCCTACGCCGTACCCGAAGCCCTCACCGAACCCGTACCCTAAGCCTAACCCTAAGCCTAACCCTAACCCTAGGCTACCCTTGACTGCTTCTGCCTCCAATAGATTTCCTAAGCACTAGTGTTTTAAGGAACAGCTTAAAAAGAGAATCCTAATGTGATTTCTTTATAATGGGTGTGTTCCTTATCTTATCCTAGTGTCTAAACTCTTCTCCATGGCTGGACCTCCAAATAATATTCCTTTATGTGCTAAGGGGTATCTAGAGAGTGGGATAGCTTTAATAACTACCCTAACACTAACGCGTACCCTAACCCTAACCCCTACCCTAACCATAACACGTACCCTAATCCTAACCAATACCCTAAACCGAGCCCTAACCCTAACACTAACCCTAACCCTAACCCTAACCCATACCCTACGCCGTACCAGAAGCCCTCCCCGAACCCGTACCCTAAGCCGTACCCTAAGCCTAACCCTAAGCCTAACCCTAACCCTAGGCTACCCTTGAATGCTTCTGCCTCCAATAGATTTCCTAAGCACTAGTGTTTTAAGGAACAGCTTAAAAAGAGAATCCTAATGTGATTTCTTTATAATGGGTGTGTTCCTTATCTTATCCTAGTGTCTAAACTCTTCTCCATGGCTGGACCTCCAAATAATATTCCTTTATGTGCTAAGGGGTATCTAGAGAGTGGGATAGCTTTAATAACTACCCTAACACTAACGCGTACCCTAACCCTAACCCCTACCCTAACCATAACACGTACCCTAATCCTAACCAATACCCTAAACCGAGCCCTAACCCTAACACTAACCCTAACCCTAACCCATACCCTACGCCGTACCCGAAGCCCTCCCCGAACCCGTACCCTAAGCCGTACCCTAAGCCGTACCCTAAGCCTAACCCTAACCCTAGGCTACCCTTGACTGCTTCTGCCTCCAATAGATTTCCTAAGCACTAGTGTTTTAAGGAACAGCTTAAAAAGAGAATCCTAATGTGATTTCTTTATAATGGGTGTGTTCCTTATCTTATCCTAGTGTCTAAACTCTTCTCCATGGCTGGACCCCCAAATAATATTCCTTTACGTGCTAAGGGGTATCTAGAGAGTGGGTTAGGTTTAATAACTACCCTAACACTAACGCGTACCCTAACCCTAAACCCTACCCTAACCCTAACACGTACCCTAATCCTAACCAATACCCTATACCGAGCCCTAACCCTAACACTAACCCTAACCCTAACCCTAACCCATACCCTACGCCATACCAGAAGCCCTCCCCGAACCCGTACCCTAAGCCGTACCCTAAGCCTAACCCTAAGCCTAACCCTAACCCTAGGCTACCCTTGACTGCTTCTGCCTCCAATAGATTTCCTAAGCACTAGTGTTTTAAGGAACAGCTTAAAAAGAGAATCCTAATGTGATTTCTTTATAATGGGTGTGTTCCTTATCTTATCCTAGTGTCTAAACTCTTCTCCATGGCTGGACCTCCAAATAATATTCCTTTACGTGCTAAGGGGTATCTAGAGAGTGGGTTAGGTTTAATAACTACCCTAACACTAACGCGTACCCTAACCCTAACCCCTACCCTATCGCTAACACGTACCCTAATCGTAACCAATACCCTAAACCGAGCCCTAACCCTAACACTAACCCTAACCCTAACCCTAACCCATACCCTACGCCGTACCAGAAGCCCTCCCCGAACCCGTACCCTAAGCCGTACCCTAAGCCGTACCCTAAGCCTAACCCTAACCCTAGGCTACCCTTGACTGCTTCTGCCTCCAATAGATTTCCTAAGCACTAGTGTTTTAAGGAACAGCTTAAAAAGAGAATCCTAATGTGATTTCTTTATAATGGGTGTGTTCCTTATCTTATCCTAGTGTCTAAACTCTTCTCCATGGCTGGACCTCCAAATAATATTCCTTTACGTGCTAAGGGGTATCTAGAGATTGGGATAGGTTTAATAACTACCCTAACACTAACGCGTACCCTAACCCTAACCCCTACCAAAACCCTAACACGTACCCTAATCCTAACCAATACCCTAAGCCGAGCCCTAACCCTAACACTAACCTTAACCCTAACCCTAACCCATACCCTAAGCCGTACCCGAAGCCCTCCCCAAACCCGTACCCTAAGCCGTACCCTAAGCCGTACCCTAAGCCTAACCCTAACCCTAGGCTACCCTTGACTGCTTCTGCCTCCAATAGATTTCCTAAGCACTAGTGTTTTAAGGAACAGCTTAAAAAGAGAATCCTAATGTGATTTCTTTATAATGGGTGTGTTCCTTATCTTATCCTAGTGTCTAAACTCTTCTCCATGGTTGGACCCCCAAATAATATACCTTTACGTGCTAAGGGGTATCTAGAGAGTGGGATAGGTTTAATAACTACCCTAACCCTAACGCGTACCCTAACCCTATCCCCTACCCTAACCCTAACACGTACCCTAATCCTAACCCGTACCCTAAACCGAGCCCTAACCCTAACACTAACCCTAACCCTAACCCTAACCCATACCCTACGCCATACCAGAAGCCCTCCCCGAACCCGTACCCTAAGCCGTACCCTAAGCCTAACCCTAAGCCTAACCCTAACCCTAGGCTACCCTTGACTGCTTCTGCCTCCAATAGATTTCCTAAGCACTAGTGTTTTAAGGAACAGCTTAAAAAGAGAATCCTAATGTGATTTCTTTATAATGGGTGTGTTCCTTATCTTATCCTAGTGTCTAAACTCTTCTCCATGGCTGGACCCCCAAATAATATTCCTTTACGTGCTAAGGGGTATCTAGAGAGTGGGTTAGGTTTAATAACTACCCTAACACTAACGCGTACCCTAACCCTAACCCCTACCCTAACCCTAACACGTACCCTAATCCTAACCAATACCCTAAGCCGAGCCCTAAACCTAACACTAACCCTAACCCTAACCCTAACCCATACCCTAAGCCGTACCCGAAGCCCTCCCCAAACCCGTACCCTAAGCCGTACCCTAAGCCGTACCCTAAGCCTAACCCTAACCCTAGGCTACCCTTGACTGCTTCTGCCTCCAATAGATTTCCTAAGCACTAGTGTTTTAAGGAACAGCTTAAAAAGAGAATCCTAATGTGATTTCTTTATAATGGGTGTGTTCCTTATCTTATCCTAGTGTCTAAACTCTTCTCCATGGCTGGACCCCCAAATAATATTCCTTTACGTGCTAAGGGGTATCTAGAGAGTGGGATAGGTTTAATAACTACCCTAACCCTAACGCGTACCCTAACCCTATCCCCTACCCTAACCCTAACACGTACCCTAATCCTAACCCGTACCCTAAACCGAGCCCTAACCCTAACACTAACCCTAACCCTAACCCTAACCCATACCCTATGCCATACCCGAAGCCCTCCCCGAACCCGTACCCTAAGCCGTACCCTAAGCCGTACCCTAAGCCTAAACCTAACCCTAGGCTACCCTTGACTGCTTCTGCCTCCAATAGATTTCCTAAGCACTAGTGTTTTAAGGAACAGCTTAAAAAGAGAATCCTAATGTGATTTCTTTATAATGGGTGTGTTCCTTATCTTATCCTAGTGTCTAAACTCTTCTCCATGGCTGGACCTCCAAATAATATTCCTTTATGTGCTAAGGGGTATCTAGAGAGTGGGATAGCTTTAATAACTACCCTAACACTAACGCGTACCCTAACCCTAACCCCTACCCTAACCATAACACGTACCCTAATCCTAACCAATACCCTAAACCGAGCCCTAACCCTAACACTAACCCTAACCCTAACCCTAACCCATACCCTACGCCGTACCCGAAGCCCTCCCCGAACCCGTACCCTAAGCCGTACCCTAAGCCGTACCCTAAGCCTAACCCTAACCCTAAGCTACCCTTGACTGCTTCTGCCTCCAATAGATTTCCTAAGCAGTAGTGTTTTAAGGAACAGCTTAAAAAGAGAATCCTATCGTGATTTCTTTATAATGGGTGTGTTCCTTATCTTATCCTAGTGTCTAAACTCTTCTCCATGGCTGGACCCCCAAATAATATTCCTTTACGTGCTAAGGTGTATCTAGAGAGTGGGATAGGTTTAATAACTAACCTAACCCTAACGCGTACCCTAACCCTAACCCCTACTCTAACCCTAACATGTACCCTAATCCTAACCCGTACCCTAAACCGAGCCCTAACCCTAACACTAACCCTAACCCTAACCCTAACCCATACCCTACGCCGTACCCAAAGCCCTCCCCGAACCCGTACCCTAAACCGTACCCTAAGCCGTACCCTAAGCCTAACCCTAACCCTAGGCTACCCTTGACTGCTTCTTCCTCCAATAGATTTCCTAAGCACTAGTGTTTTAAGGAACAGCTTAAAAAGAGAATCCTAATGTGATTTCTTTATAATGGGTGTGTTCCTTATCTTATCCTAGTGTCTAAACTCTTCTCCATGGCTGGACCCCCAAATAATATTCCTTTACGTGCTAAGGGGTATCTAGAGAGTGGGATAGGTTTAATAACTACCCTAACCCTAACACGTACCCTAACCCTATCCCCTACCTTAACCCTAACTCGTACCCTAATCCTAACCGGTACCCTAAAACGAGCCCTAACCCTAACACTAACCCTAACCCTAACCCTAACCCATACCCTACGCCGTACCCGAAGCCCTCACCGAACCCGTACCCTAAGTCGTACCCTAAGCCTAACCCTAAGCCTAACCCTAACCCTAGGCTACCCTTGACTGCTTCTGCCTCCAATAGATTTCCTAAGCACTAGTGTTTTAAGGAACATCTTAAAAAGAGAATCCTAATGTGATTTCTTTATAATGGGTGTGTTCCTTATCTTATCCTAGTGTCTAAACTCTTCTCCATGGCTGGACCTCCAAATAATATTCCTTTATGTGCTAAGGGGTATCTAGAGAGTGGGAAAGCTTTAATAACTACCCTAACACTAACGCGTACCCTAACCCTAACCCCTACCCTAAACATAAGACGTACCCTAATCCTAACCAATACCCTAAACCGAGCCCTAACCCTAACACTAACCCTAACCCTAACCCTAACCCATACCCTACGCCGTACCCGAAGCCCTCCCCGAACCCGTACCCTAAGCCGTACCCTAAGCCTAACCCTAACCCTAGGCTACCCTTGACTGCTTCTGCCTCCAATAGATTTCCTAAGCAGTAGTGTTTTAAGGAACAGCTTAAAAAGAGAATCCTATTGTGATTTCTTTATAATGGGTGTGTTCCTTATCTTATCCTAGTGTCTAAACTCTTCTCCATGGCTGGACCCCGAAATAATATTCCTTTACGTGCTAAGGGGTATCTAGAGAGTGGGATAGGTTTAATAACTACCCTAACCCTAACGCGTACCCTAACCCTATCCCCTACCCTAACCCTAACACGTACCCTAATCCTAACCCGTACCCTAAAACGAGCCCTAACCCTAACACTAACCCTAACCCTAACCCTAACCCATACCCTACGCCGTACCCGAAGCCCTCACCGAACCCGTACCCTAAGCCTAACCCTAAGCCTAACCCTAACCCTAGGCTACCCTTGACTGCTTCTGCCTCCAATAGATTTCCTAAGCACTAGTGTTTTAAGGAACAGCTTAAAAAGAGAATCCTAATGTGATTTCTTTATAATGGGTGTGTTCCTTATCTTATCCTAGTGTCTAAACTCTTCTCCATGGCTGGACCTCCAAATAATATTCCTTTATGTGCTAAGGGGTATCTAGAGAGTGGGATAGCTTTAATAACTACCCTAACACTAACGCGTACCCTAACCCTAACCCCTACCCTAACCATAACACGTACCCTAATCCTAACCAATACCCTAAACCGAGCCCTAACCCTAACACTAACCCTAACCCTAACCCTAACCCATACCCTACACCGTACCAGAAGCCCTCCCCGAACCCATACCCTAAGCCGTACCCTAAGCCTAACCCTAAGCCTAACCCTAACCCTAGGCTACCCTTGACTGCTTCTTCCTCCAATAGATTTCCTAAGCACTAGTGTTTTAAGGAACAGCTTAAAAAGAGAATCCTAATGTGATTTCTTTATAATGGGTGTGTTCCTTATCTTATCCTAGTGTCTAAACTCTTCTCCATGGCTGGACCCCCAAATAATATTCCTTTACGTGCTAAGGGGTATCTAGAGAGTGGGTTAGGTTTAATAACTACCCTAACACTAACGCGTACCCTAACCCTAAACCCAACCCTAACCCTAACACGTACACTAATCCTAACCAATACCCTATACCGAGCCCTAACCCTAACACTAACCCTAACCCTAACCCTAACCCATACCCTACGCCATACCAGAAGCCCTCCCCGAACCCGTACCCTAAGCCGTACCCTAAGCCTAACCCTAAGCCTAACCCTAACCCTAGGCTACCCTTGACTGCTTCTGCCTCCAATAGATTTCCTAAGCACTAGTGTTTTAAGGAACAGCTTAAAAAGAGAATCCTAATGTGATTTCTTTATAATGGGTGTGTTCCTTATCTTATCCTAGTGTCTAAACTCTTCTCCATGGCTGGACCCCCAAATAATATTCCTTTACGTGCTAAGGGGTATCTAGAGAGTGGGTTAGGTTTAATAACTACCCTAACACTAACGCGTACCCTAACCCTAACCCCTACCCTAACCCTAACACGTACCCTAATCCTAACCAATACCCTAAGCCGAGCCCTAAACCTAACACTAACCCTAACCCTAACCCTAACCCATACCCTAAGCCGTACCCGAAGCCCTCCCCAAACCCGTACCCTAAGCCGTACCCTAAGCCGTACCCTAAGCCTAACCCTAACCCTAGGCTACCCTTGACTGCTTCTGCCTCCAATAGATTTCCTAAGCACTAGTGTTTTAAGGAACAGCTTAAAAAGAGAATCCTAATGTGATTTCTTTATAATGGGTGTGTTCCTTATCTTATCCTAGTGTCTAAACTCTTCTCCATGGCTGGACCCCCAAATAATATTCCTTTAGGTGCTAAGGGGTATCTAGAGAGTGGGATAGGTTTAATAACTACCCTAACCCTAACGCGTACCCTAACCCTATCCCCTACCCTAACCCTAACACGTACCCTAATCCTAACCCGTACCCTAAACCGAGCCCTAACCCTAACACTAACCCTAACCCTAACCCTAACCCATACCCTATGCCATACCCGAAGCCCTCCCCGAACCCGTACCCTAAGCCGTACCCTAAGCCGTACCCTAAGCCTAACCCTAACCCTAGGCTACCCTTGACTGCTTCTGCCTCCAATAGATTTCCTAAGCACTAGTGTTTTAAGGAACAGCTTAAAAAGAGAATCCTAATGTGATTTCTTTATAATGGGTGTGTTCCTTATCTTATCCTAGTGTCTAAACTCTTCTCCATGGCTGGACCTCCAAATAATATTCCTTTATGTGCTAAGGGGTATCTAGAGAGTGGGATAGCTTTAATAACTACCCTAACACTAACGCGTACCCTAACCCTAACCCCTACCCTAACCATAACACGTACCCTAATCCTAACCAATACCCTAAACCGAGCCCTAACCCTAACACTAACCCTAACCCTAACCCTAACCCATAACCTACGCCGTACCCGAAGCCCTCCCCGAACCCGTACCCTAAGCCGTACCCTAAGCCGTACCCTAAGCCTAACCCTAACCCTAGGCTACCCTTGACTGCTTCTGCCTCCAATAGATTTCCTAAGCAGTAGTGTTTTAAGGAACAGCTTAAAAAGAGAATCCTATTGTGATTTCTTTATAATGGGTGTGTTCCTTATCTTATCCTAGTGTCTAAACTCTTCTCCATGGCTGGACCCCCAAATAATATTCCTTTACGTGCTAAGGTGTATCTAGAGAGTGGGATAGGTTTAATAACTAACCTAACCCTAACGCGTACCCTAACCCTAACCCCTACTCTAACCCTAACATGTACCCTAATCCTAACCCGTACCCTAAACCGAGCCCTAACCCTAACACTAACCCTAACCCTAACCCTAACCCATACCCTACGCCGTACCCAAAGCCCTCCCCGAACCCGTACCCTAAACCGTACCCTAAGCCGTACCCTAAGCCTAACCCTAACCCTAGGCTACCCTTGACTGCTTCTTCCTCCAATAGATTTCCTAAGCACTAGTGTTTTAAGGAACAGCTTAAAAAGAGAATCCTAATGTGATTTCTTTATAATGGGTGTGTTCCTTATCTTATCCTAGTGTCTAAACTCTTCTCCATGGCTGGACCCCCAAATAATATTCCTTTACGTGCTAAGGGGTATCTAGAGAGTGGGATAGGTTTAATAACTACCCTAACCCTAACACGTACCCTAACCCTATCCCCTACCTTAACCCTAACTCGTACCCTAATCCTAACCGGTACCCTAAAACGAGCCCTAACCCTAACACTAACCCTAACCCTAACCCTAACCCATACCCTACGCCGTACCCGAAGCCCTCACCGAACCCGTACCCTAAGTCGTACCCTAAGCCTAACCCTAAGCCTAACCCTAACCCTAGGCTACCCTTGACTGCTTCTGCCTCCAATAGATTTCCTAAGCACTAGTGTTTTAAGGAACATCTTAAAAAGAGAATCCTAATGTGATTTCTTTATAATGGGTGTGTTCCTTATCTTATCCTAGTGTCTAAACTCTTCTCCATGGCTGGACCTCCAAATAATATTCCTTTATGTGCTAAGGGGTATCTAGAGAGTGGGAAAGCTTTAATAACTACCCTAACACTAACGCGTACCCTAACCCTAACCCCTACCCTAAACATAAGACGTACCCTAATCCTAACCAATACCCTAAACCGAGCCCTAACCCTAACACTAACCCTAACCCTAACCCTAACCCATACCCTACGCCGTACCCGAAGCCCTCCCCGAACCCGTACCCTAAGCCGTACCCTAAGCCTAACCCTAACCCTAGGCTACCCTTGACTGCTTCTGCCTCCAATAGATTTCCTAAGCAGTAGTGTTTTAAGGAACAGCTTAAAAAGAGAATCCTATTGTGATTTCTTTATAATGGGTGTGTTCCTTATCTTATCCTAGTGTCTAAACTCTTCTCCATGGCTGGACCCCGAAATAATATTCCTTTACGTGCTAAGGGGTATCTAGAGAGTGGGATAGGTTTAATAACTACCCTAACCCTAACGCGTACCCTAACCCTATCCCCTACCCTAACCCTAACACGTACCCTAATCCTAACCCGTACCCTAAAACGAGCCCTAACCCTAACACTAACCCTAACCCTAACCCTAACCCATACCCTACGCCGTACCCGAAGCCCTCACCGAACCCGTACCCTAAGCCTAACCCTAAGCCTAACCCTAACCCTAGGCTACCCTTGACTGCTTCTGCCTCCAATAGATTTCCTAAGCACTAGTGTTTTAAGGAACAGCTTAAAAAGAGAATCCTAATGTGATTTCTTTATAATGGGTGTGTTCCTTATCTTATCCTAGTGTCTAAACTCTTCTCCATGGCTGGACCTCCAAATAATATTCCTTTATGTGCTAAGGGGTATCTAGAGAGTGGGATAGCTTTAATAACTACCCTAACACTAACGCGTACCCTAACCCTAACCCCTACCCTAACCATAACACGTACCCTAATCCTAACCAATACCCTAAACCGAGCCCTAACCCTAACACTAACCCTAACCCTAACCCTAACCCATACCCTACGCCGTACCAGAAGCCCTCCCCGAACCCGTACCCTAAGCCGTACCCTAAGCCTAACCCTAACCCTAGGCTACCCTTGACTGCTTCTTCCTCCAATAGATTTCCTAAGCACTAGTGTTTTAAGGAACAGCTTAAAAAGAGAATCCTAATGTGATTTCTTTATAATGGGTGTGTTCCTTATCTTATCCTAGTGTCTAAACTCTTCTCCATGGCTGGACCCCCAAATAATATTCCTTTACGTGCTAAGGGGTATCTAGAGAGTGGGTTAGGTTTAATAACTACCCTAACACTAACTCGTACCCTAACCCTAAACCCAACCCTAACCCTAACACGTACACTAATCCTAACCAATACCCTAAACCGAGCCCTAACCCTAACACTAACCCTAACCCTAACCCTAACCCATACCCTACGCCATACCAGAAGCCCTCCCCGAACCCGTACCCTAAGCCGTACCATAAGCCTAACCCTAAGCCTAACCCTAACCCTAGGCTACCCTTGACTGCTTCTGCCTCCAATAGATTTCCTAAGCACTAGTGTTTTAAGGAACAGCTTAAAAAGAGAATCCTAATGTGATTTCTTTATAATGGGTGTGTTCCTTATCTTATCCTAGTGTCTAAACTCTTCTCCATGGCTGGACCTCCAAATAATATTCCTTTACGTGCTAAGGGGTATCTAGAGAGTGGGTTAGGTTTAATAACTACCCTAACACTAACGCGTACCCTAACCCTAACCCCTACCCTATCGCTAACACATACCCTAATCCTAACCAATACCCTAAACCGAGCCCTAACCCTAACACTAACCCTAACCCTAACCCTAACCCATACCCTACGCCGTACCAGAAGCCCTCCCCGAACCCGTACCCTAAGCCGTACCCTAAGCCGTACCCTAAGCCTAACCCTAACCCTAGGCTACCCTTGACTGCTTCTGCCTCCAATAGATTTCCTAAGCACTAGTGTTTTAAGGAACAGCTTAAAAAGAGAATCCTAATGTGATTTCTTTATAATGGGTGTGTTCCTTATCTTATCCTAGTGTCTAAACTCTTCTCCATGGCTGGACCCCCAAATAATATTCCTTTACGTGCTAAGGGGTATCTAGAGAGTGGGTTAGGTTTAATAACTACCCTAACACTAACGCGTACCCTAACCCTAACCCCTACCCTAACCCTAACACGTACCCTAATCCTAACCAATACCCTAAGCCGAGCCCTAAACCTAACACTAACCCTAACCCTAACCCTAACCCATAACCTAAGCCGTACCCGAAGCCCTCCCCAAACCCGTACCCTAAGCCGTACCCTAAGCCGTACCCTAAGCCTAACCCTAACCCTAGGCTACCCTTGACTGCTTCTGCCTCCAATAGATTTCCTAAGCACTAGTGTTTTAAGGAACAGCTTAAAAAGAGAATCCTAATGTGATTTCTTTATAATGGGTGTGTTCCTTATCTTATCCTAGTGTCTAAACTCTTCTCCATGGCTGGACCCCCAAATAATATTCCTTTACGTGCTAAGGGGTATCTAGAGAGTGGGATAGGTTTAATAACTACCCTAACCCTAACGCGTACCCTAACCCTATCCCCTACCCTAACCCTAACACGTACCCTAATCCTAACCCGTACCCTAAACCGAGCCCTAACCCTAACACTAACCCTAACCCTAACCCTAACCCATACCCTACGCCATACCCGAAGCCCTCCCCGAACCCATACCCTAAGCCGTACCCTAAGCCGTACCCTAAGCCTAACCCTAACCCTAGGCTACCCTTGACTGCTTCTGCCTCCAATAGATTTCCTAAGCACTAGTGTTTTAAGGAACAGCTTAAAAAGAGAATCCTAATGTGATTTCTTTATAATGGGTGTGTTCCTTATCTTATCCTAGTGTCTAAACTCTTCTCCATGGCTGGACCTCCAAATAATATTCCTTTATGTGCTAAGGGGTATCTAGAGAGTGGGATAGCTTTAATAACTACCCTAACACTAACGCGTACCCTAACCCTAACCCCTACCCTAACCATAACACGTACCCTAATCCTAACCAATACCCTAAACCGAGCCCTAACCCTAACACTAACCCTAACCCTAACCCTAACCCATACCCTACGCCGTACCCGAAGCTCTCCCCGAACCCGTACCCTAAGCCGTACCCTAAGCCGTACCCTAAGCCTAACCCTAACCCTAGGCTACCCTTGACTGCTTCTGCCTCCAATAGATTTCCTAAGCAGTAGTGTTTTAAGGAACAGCTTAAAAAGAGAATCCTATTGTGATTTCTTTATAATGGGTGTGTTCCTTATCTTATCCTAGTGTCTAAACTCTTCTCCATGGCTGGACCCCCAAATAATATTCCTTTACGTGCTAAGGTGTATCTAGAGAGTGGGATAGGTTTAATAACTAACCTAACCCTAACGCGTACCCTAACCCTAACCCCTACTCTAACCCTAACATGTACCCTAATCCTAACCCGTACCCTAAACCGAGCCCTAACCCTAACACTAACCCTAACCCTAACCCTAACCCATACCCTACGCCGTACCCAAAGCCCTCCCCGAACCCGTACCCTAAACCGTACCCTAAGCCGTACCCTAAGCCTAACCCTAACCCTAGGCTACCCTTGACTGCTTCTGCCTCCAATAGATTTCCTAAGCAGTAGTGTTTTAAGGAACAGCTTAAAAAGAGAATCCTATTGTGATTTCTTTATAATGGGTGTGTTCCTTATCTTATCCTAGTGTCTAAACTCTTCTCCATGGCTGGACCCCGAAATAATATTCCTTTACGTGCTAAGGGGTATCTAGAGAGTGGGATAGGTTTAATAACTACCCTAACCCTAACGCGTACCCTAACCCTATCCCCTACCCTAACCCTAACACGTACCCTAATCCTAACCCGTACCCTAAAACGAGCCCTAACCCTAACACTAACCCTAACCCTAACCCTAACCCATACCCTACGCCGTACCCGAAGCCCTCACCGAACCCGTACCCTAAGCCTAACCCTAAGCCTAACCCTAACCCTAGGCTACCCTTGACTGCTTCTGCCTCCAATAGATTTCCTAAGCACTAGTGTTTTAAGGAACAGCTTAAAAAGAGAATCCTAATGTGATTTCTTTATAATGGGTGTGTTCCTTATCTTATCCTAGTGTCTAAACTCTTCTCCATGGCTGGACCTCCAAATAATATTCCTTTATGTGCTAAGGGGTATCTAGAGAGTGGGATAGCTTTAATAACTACCCTAACACTAACGCGTACCCTAACCCTAACCCCTACCCTAACCATAACACGTACCCTAATCCTAACCAATACCCTAAACCGAGCCCTAACCCTAACACTAACCCTAACCCTAACCCTAACCCATACCCTACGCCGTACCAGAAGCCCTCCCCGAACCCATACCCTAAGCCGTACCCTAAGCCTAACCCTAAGCCTAACCCTAACCCTAGGCTACCCTTGACTGCTTCTTCCTCCAATAGATTTCCTAAGCACTAGTGTTTTAAGGAACAGCTTAAAAAGAGAATCCTAATGTGATTTCTTTATAATGGGTGTGTTCCTTATCTTATCCTAGTGTCTAAACTCTTCTCCATGGCTGGACCCCCAAATAATATTCCTTTACGTGCTAAGGGGTATCTAGAGAGTGGGTTAGGTTTAATAACTACCCTAACACTAACGCGTACCCTAACCCTAAACCCAACCCTAACCCTAACACGTACACTAATCCTAACCAATACCCTATACCGAGCCCTAACCCTAACACTAACCCTAACCCTAACCCTAACCCATACCCTACGCCATACCAGAAGCCCTCCCCGAACCCGTACCCTAAGCCGTACCCTAAGCCTAACCCTAAGCCTAACCCTAACCCTAGGCTACCCTTGACTGCTTCTGCCTCCAATAGATTTCCTAAGCACTAGTGTTTTAAGGAACAGCTTAAAAAGAGAATCCTAATGTGATTTCTTTATAATGGGTGTGTTCCTTATCTTATCCTAGTGTCTAAACTCTTCTCCATGGCTGGACCTCCAAATAATATTCCTTTACGTGCTAAGGGGTATCTAGAGAGTGGGTTAGGTTTAATAACTACCCTAACACTAACGCGTACCCTAACCCTAACCCCTACCCTATCGCTAACACGTACCCTAATCGTAACCAATACCCTAAACAGAGCCCTAACCCTAACACTAACCCTAACCCTAACCCTAACCCATACCCTACGCCGTACCAGAAGCCCTCCCCGAACCCGTACCCTAAGCCGTACCCTAAGCCGTACCCTAAGCCTAACCCTAACCCTAGGCTACCCTTGACTGCTTCTTCCTCCAATAGATTTCCTAAGCACTAGTGTTTTAAGGAACAGCTTAAAAAGAGAATCCTAATGTGATTTCTTTATAATGGGTGTGTTCCTTATCTTATCCTAGTGTCTAAACTCTTCTCCATGGCTGGACCCCCAAATAATATTCCTTTACGTGCTAAGGGGTATCTAGAGAGTGGGTTAGGTTTAATAACTACCCTAACACTAACTCGTACCCTAACCCTAAACCCAACCCTAACCCTAACACGTACACTAATCCTAACCAATACCCTAAACCGAGCCCTAACCCTAACACTAACCCTAACCCTAACCCTAACCCATACCCTACGCCATACCAGAAGCCCTCCCCGAACCCGTACCCTAAGCCGTACCATAAGCCTAACCCTAAGCCTAACCCTAACCCTAGGCTACCCTTGACTGCTTCTGCCTCCAATAGATTTCCTAAGCACTAGTGTTTTAAGGAACAGCTTAAAAAGAGAATCCTAATGTGATTTCTTTATAATGGGTGTGTTCCTTATCTTATCCTAGTGTCTAAACTCTTCTCCATGGCTGGACCTCCAAATAATATTCCTTTACGTGCTAAGGGGTATCTAGAGAGTGGGTTAGGTTTAATAACTACCCTAACACTAACGCGTACCCTAACCCTAACCCCTACCCTATCGCTAACACATACCCTAATCCTAACCAATACCCTAAACCGAGCCCTAACCCTAACACTAACCCTAACCCTAACCCTAACCCATACCCTACGCCGTACCAGAAGCCCTCCCCGAACCCGTACCCTAAGCCGTACCCTAAGCCGTACCCTAAGCCTAACCCTAACCCTAGGCTACCCTTGACTGCTTCTGCCTCCAATAGATTTCCTAAGCACTAGTGTTTTAAGGAACAGCTTAAAAAGAGAATCCTAATGTGATTTCTTTATAATGGGTGTGTTCCTTATCTTATCCTAGTGTCTAAACTCTTCTCCATGGCTGGACCCCCAAATAATATTCCTTTACGTGCTAAGGGGTATCTAGAGAGTGGGTTAGGTTTAATAACTACCCTAACACTAACGCGTACCCTAACCCTAACCCCTACCCTAACCCTAACACGTACCCTAATCCTAACCAATACCCTAAGCCGAGCCCTAAACCTAACACTAACCCTAACCCTAACCCTAACCCATAACCTAAGCCGTACCCGAAGCCCTCCCCAAACCCGTACCCTAAGCCGTACCCTAAGCCGTACCCTAAGCCTAACCCTAACCCTAGGCTACCCTTGACTGCTTCTGCCTCCAATAGATTTCCTAAGCACTAGTGTTTTAAGGAACAGCTTAAAAAGAGAATCCTAATGTGATTTCTTTATAATGGGTGTGTTCCTTATCTTATCCTAGTGTCTAAACTCTTCTCCATGGCTGGACCCCCAAATAATATTCCTTTACGTGCTAAGGGGTATCTAGAGAGTGGGATAGGTTTAATAACTACCCTAACCCTAACGCGTACCCTAACCCTATCCCCTACCCTAACCCTAACACGTACCCTAATCCTAACCCGTACCCTAAACCGAGCCCTAACCCTAACACTAACCCTAACCCTAACCCTAACCCATACCCTACGCCATACCCGAAGCCCTCCCCGAACCCATACCCTAAGCCGTACCCTAAGCCGTACCCTAAGCCTAACCCTAACCCTAGGCTACCCTTGACTGCTTCTGCCTCCAATAGATTTCCTAAGCACTAGTGTTTTAAGGAACAGCTTAAAAAGAGAATCCTAATGTGATTTCTTTATAATGGGTGTGTTCCTTATCTTATCCTAGTGTCTAAACTCTTCTCCATGGCTGGACCTCCAAATAATATTCCTTTATGTGCTAAGGGGTATCTAGAGAGTGGGATAGCTTTAATAACTACCCTAACACTAACGCGTACCCTAACCCTAACCCCTACCCTAACCATAACACGTACCCTAATCCTAACCAATACCCTAAACCGAGCCCTAACCCTAACACTAACCCTAACCCTAACCCTAACCCATACCCTACGCCGTACCCGAAGCCCTCCCCGAACCCGTACCCTAAGCCGTACCCTAAGCCGTACCCTAAGCCTAACCCTAACCCTAGGCTACCCTTGACTGCTTCTGCCTCCAATAGATTTCCTAAGCAGTAGTGTTTTAAGGAACAGCTTAAAAAGAGAATCCTATTGTGATTTCTTTATAATGGGTGTGTTCCTTATCTTATCCTAGTGTCTAAACTCTTCTCCATGGCTGGACCCCCAAATAATATTCCTTTACGTGCTAAGGTGTATCTAGAGAGTGGGATAGGTTTAATAACTAACCTAACCCTAACGCGTACCCTAACCCTAACCCCTACTCTAACCCTAACATGTACCCTAATCCTAACCCGTACCCTAAACCGAGCCCTAACCCTAACACTAACCCTAACCCTAACCCTAACCCATACCCTACGCCGTACCCAAAGCCCTCCCCGAACCCGTACCCTAAACCGTACCCTAAGCCGTACCCTAAGCCTAACCCTAACCCTAGGCTACCCTTGACTGCTTCTGCCTCCAATAGATTTCCTAAGCAGTAGTGTTTTAAGGAACAGCTTAAAAAGAGAATCCTATTGTGATTTCTTTATAATGGGTGTGTTCCTTATCTTATCCTAGTGTCTAAACTCTTCTCCATGGCTGGACCCCGAAATAATATTCCTTTACGTGCTAAGGGGTATCTAGAGAGTGGGATAGGTTTAATAACTACCCTAACCCTAACGCGTACCCTAACCCTATCCCCTACCCTAACCCTAACACGTACCCTAATCCTAACCCGTACCCTAAAACGAGCCCTAACCCTAACACTAACCCTAACCCTAACCCTAACCCATACCCTACGCCGTACCCGAAGCCCTCACCGAACCCGTACCCTAAGCCTAACCCTAAGCCTAACCCTAACCCTAGGCTACCCTTGACTGCTTCTGCCTCCAATAGATTTCCTAAGCACTAGTGTTTTAAGGAACAGCTTAAAAAGAGAATCCTAATGTGATTTCTTTATAATGGGTGTGTTCCTTATCTTATCCTAGTGTCTAAACTCTTCTCCATGGCTGGACCTCCAAATAATATTCCTTTATGTGCTAAGGGGTATCTAGAGAGTGGGATAGCTTTAATAACTACCCTAACACTAACGCGTACCCTAACCCTAACCCCTACCCTAACCATAACACGTACCCTAATCCTAACCAATACCCTAAACCGAGCCCTAACCCTAACACTAACCCTAACCCTAACCCTAACCCATACCCTACGCCGTACCAGAAGCCCTCCCCGAACCCATACCCTAAGCCGTACCCTAAGCCTAACCCTAAGCCTAACCCTAACCCTAGGCTACCCTTGACTGCTTCTTCCTCCAATAGATTTCCTAAGCACTAGTGTTTTAAGGAACAGCTTAAAAAGAGAATCCTAATGTGATTTCTTTATAATGGGTGTGTTCCTTATCTTATCCTAGTGTCTAAACTCTTCTCCATGGCTGGACCCCCAAATAATATTCCTTTACGTGCTAAGGGGTATCTAGAGAGTGGGTTAGGTTTAATAACTACCCTAACACTAACGCGTACCCTAACCCTAAACCCAACCCTAACCCTAACACGTACACTAATCCTAACCAATACCCTATACCGAGCCCTAACCCTAACACTAACCCTAACCCTAACCCTAACCCATACCCTACGCCATACCAGAAGCCCTCCCCGAACCCGTACCCTAAGCCGTACCCTAAGCCTAACCCTAAGCCTAACCCTAACCCTAGGCTACCCTTGACTGCTTCTGCCTCCAATAGATTTCCTAAGCACTAGTGTTTTAAGGAACAGCTTAAAAAGAGAATCCTAATGTGATTTCTTTATAATGGGTGTGTTCCTTATCTTATCCTAGTGTCTAAACTCTTCTCCATGGCTGGACCTCCAAATAATATTCCTTTACGTGCTAAGGGGTATCTAGAGAGTGGGTTAGGTTTAATAACTACCCTAACACTAACGCGTACCCTAACCCTAACCCCTACCCTATCGCTAACACGTACCCTAATCGTAACCAATACCCTAAACAGAGCCCTAACCCTAACACTAACCCTAACCCTAACCCTAACCCATACCCTACGCCGTACCAGAAGCCCTCCCCGAACCCGTACCCTAAGCCGTACCCTAAGCCGTACCCTAAGCCTAACCCTAACCCTAGGCTACCCTTGACTGCTTCTGCCTCCAATAGATTTCCTAAGCACTAGTGTTTTAAGGAACAGCTTAAAAAGAGAATCCTATTGTGATTTCTTTATAATGGGTGTGTTCCTTATCTTATCCTAGTGTCTAAACTCTTCTCCATGGCTGGACCCCCAAATAATATTCCTTTACGTGCTAAGGGGTATCTAGAGATTGGGATAGGTTTAATAACTACCCTAACACTAACGCGTACCCTAACCCTAACCCCTACCAAAACCCTAACACGTACCCTAATCCTAACCAATACCCTAAGCCGAGCCCTAACCCTAACACTAACCCTAACCCTAACCCTAACCCATACCCTAAGCCGTACCCGAAGCCCTCCCCAAACCCGTACCCTAAG
This sequence comes from Balaenoptera physalus, assembly GCF_965194825.1. Lineage (NCBI taxonomy): Eukaryota > Metazoa > Chordata > Mammalia > Artiodactyla > Balaenopteridae > Balaenoptera > Balaenoptera physalus. The sequence continues at coordinate 108,541 of NW_028126038.1, forward strand.
CCGTACCCTAAGCCGTACCCTAAGCCTAACCCTAACCCTAGGCTACCCTTGACTGCTTCTGCCTCCAATAGATTTCCTAAGCACTAGTGTTTTAAGGAACAGCTTAAAAAGAGAATCCTAATGTGATTTCTTTATAATGGGTGTGTTCCTTATCTTATCCTAGTGTCTAAACTCTTCTCCATGGCTGGACCCCCAAATAATATACCTTTACGTGCTAAGGGGTATCTAGAGAGTGGGATAGGTTTAATAACTACCCTAACCCTAACGCGTACCCTAACCCTATCCCCTACCCTAACCCTAACACGTACCCTAATCCTAACCCGTACCCTAAACCGAGCCCTAACCCTAACACTAACCCTAACCCTAACCCTAACCCATACCCTAAGCCATACCCGAAGCCCTCCCCGAACCCGTACCCTAAGCCGTACCCTAAGCCGTACCCTAAGCCTAACCCTAACCCTAGGCTACCCTTGACTGCTTCTGCCTCCAATAGATTTCCTAAGCACTAGTGTTTTAAGGAACAGCTTAAAAAGAGAATCCTAATGTGATTTCTTTATAATGGGTGTGTTCCTTATCTTATCCTAGTGTCTAAACTCTTCTCCATGGCTGGACCTCCAAATAATATTCCTTTATGTGCTAAGGGGTATCTAGAGAGTGGGATAGCTTTAATAACTACCCTAACACTAACGCGTACCCTAACCCTAACCCCTACCCTAACCATAACACGTACCCTAATCCTAACCAATACCCTAAACCGAGCCCTAACCCTAACACTAACCCTAACCCTAACCCTAACCCATAACCTACGCCGTACCCGAAGCCCTCCCCGAACCCGTACCCTAAGCCGTACCCTAAGCCGTACCCTAAGCCTAACCCTAACCCTAGGCTACCCTTGACTGCTTCTGCCTCCAATAGACTTCCTAAGCACTAGTGTTTTAAGGAACAGCTTAAAAAGAGAATCCTATTGTGATTTCTTTATAATGGGTGTGTTCCTTATCTTATCCTAGTGTCTAAACTCTTCTCCATGGGTGGACCCCCAAATAATATTTCTTTACGTGCTAAGGTGTATCTAGAGAGTGGGATAGGTTTAATAACTACCCTAACCCTAACGCGTACCCTAACCCTAACCCCTACCCTAACCCTAACATGTACCCTAATCCTAACCCGTACCTTAAACCGAGCCCTAACCCTAACACTAACCCTAACCCTAACCCTAACCCATACCCTACGCCGTACCCGAAGCCCTCACCGAACCCGTACCCTGAGCCGTACCCTAAGCCTAACCCTAACCCTAGGCTACCCTTGACTGCTTCTGCCTCCAATAGATTTCCTAAGCACTAGTGTTTTAAGGAACAGCTTAAAAAGAGAATCCTAATGTGATTTCTTTATAATGGGTGTGTTCCTTATCTTATCCTAGTGTCTAAACTCTTCTCCATGGCTGGACCTCCAAATAATATTCCTTTACGTGCTAAGGGGTATCTAGAGAGTGGGTTAGGTTTAATAACTACCCTAACACTAACGCGTACCCTAACCCTAACCCCTACCCTATCGCTAACACGTACCCTAATCGTAACCAATACCCTAAACCGAGCCCTAACCCTAACACTAACCCTAACCCTAACCCTAACCCATACCCTACGCCGTACCAGAAGCCCTCCCCGAACCCGTACCCTAAGCCGTACCCTAAGCCGTACCCTAAGCCTAACCCTAACCCTAGGCTACCCTTGACTGCTTCTGCCTCCAATAGATTTCCTAAGCACTAGTGTTTTAAGGAACAGCTTAAAAAGAGAATCCTAATGTGATTTCTTTATAATGGGTGTGTTCCTTATCTTATCCTAGTGTCTAAACTCTTCTCCATGGCTGGACCTCCAAATAATATTCCTTTACGTGCTAAGGGGTATCTAGAGATTGGGATAGGTTTAATAACTACCCTAACACTAACGCGTACCCTAACCCTAACCCCTACCAAAACCCTAACACGTACCCTAATCCTAACCAATACCCTAAGCCGAGCCCTAACCCTAACACTAACCCTAACCCTAACCCTAACCCATACCCTAAGCCGTACCCGAAGCCCTCCCCAAACCCGTACCCTAAGCCGTACCCTAAGCCGTACCCTAAGCCTAACCCTAACCCTAGGCTACCCTTGACTGCTTCTGCCTCCAATAGATTTCCTAAGCACTAGTGTTTTAAGGAACAGCTTAAAAAGAGAATCCTAATGTGATTTCTTTATAATGGGTGTGTTCCTTATCTTATCCTAGTGTCTAAACTCTTCTCCATGGCTGGACCCCCAAATAATATACCTTTACGTGCTAAGGGGTATCTAGAGAGTGGGATAGGTTTAATAACTACCCTAACCCTAACGCGTACCCTAACCCTATCCCCTACCCTAACCCTAACACGTACCCTAATCCTAACCCGTACCCTAAACCGAGCCCTAACCCTAACACTAACCCTAACCCTAACCCTAACCCATACCCTAAGCCATACCCGAAGCCCTCCCCGAACCCGTACCCTAAGCCGTACCCTAAGCCGTACCCTAAGCCTAACCCTAACCCTAGGCTACCCTTGACTGCTTCTGCCTCCAATAGATTTCCTAAGCACTAGTGTTTTAAGGAACAGCTTAAAAAGAGAATCCTAATGTGATTTCTTTATAATGGGTGTGTTCCTTATCTTATCCTAGTGTCTAAACTCTTCTCCATGGCTGGACCTCCAAATAATATTCCTTTATGTGCTAAGGGGTATCTAGAGAGTGGGATAGCTTTAATAACTACCCTAACACTAACGCGTACCCTAACCCTAACCCCTACCCTAACCATAACACGTACCCTAATCCTAACCAATACCCTAAACCGAGCCCTAACCCTAACACTAACCCTAACCCTAACCCTAACCCATAACCTACGCCGTACCCGAAGCCCTCCCCGAACCCGTACCCTAAGCCGTACCCTAAGCCGTACCCTAAGCCTAACCCTAACCCTAGGCTACCCTTGACTGCTTCTGCCTCCAATAGACTTCCTAAGCACTAGTGTTTTAAGGAACAGCTTAAAAAGAGAATCCTATTGTGATTTCTTTATAATGGGTGTGTTCCTTATCTTATCCTAGTGTCTAAACTCTTCTCCATGGGTGGACCCCCAAATAATATTTCTTTACGTGCTAAGGTGTATCTAGAGAGTGGGATAGGTTTAATAACTACCCTAACCCTAACGCGTACCCTAACCCTAACCCCTACCCTAACCCTAACATGTACCCTAATCCTAACCCGTACCTTAAACCGAGCCCTAACCCTAACACTAACCCTAACCCTAACCCTAACCCATACCCTACGCCGTACCCGAAGCCCTCACCGAACCCGTACCCTAAGCCGTACCCTAAGCCTAACCCTAACCCTAGGCTACCCTTGACTGCTTCTGCCTCCAATAGATTTCCTAAGCACTAGTGTTTTAAGGAACAGCTTAAAAAGAGAATCCTAATGTGATTTCTTTATAATGGGTGTGTTCCTTATCTTATCCTAGTGTCTAAACTCTTCTCCATGGCTGGACCTCCAAATAATATTCCTTTATGTGCTAAGGGGTATCTAGAGAGTGGGATAGCTTTAATAACTACCCTAACACTAACGCGTACCCTAACCCTAACCCCTACCCTAACCATAACACGTACCCTAATCCTAACCAATACCCTAAACCGAGCCCTAACCCTAACACTAACCCTAACCCTAACCCTAACCCATACCCTACGCCGTACAAGAAGCCCTCCCCGAACCCATACCCTAAGCCGTACCCTAAGCCTAACCCTAAGCCTAACCCTAACCCTAGGCTACCCTTGACTGCTTCTTCCTCCAATAGATTTCCTAAGCACTAGTGTTTTAAGGAACAGCTTAAAAAGAGAATCCTAATGTGATTTCTTTATAATGGGTGTGTTCCTTATCTTATCCTAGTGTCTAAACTCTTCTCCATGGCTGGACCCCCAAATAATATTCCTTTACGTGCTAAGGGGTATCTAGAGAGTGGGTTAGGTTTAATAACTACCCTAACACTAACGCGTACCCTAACCCTAAACCCAACCCTAACCCTAACACGTACACTAATCCTAACCAATACCCTATACCGAGCCCTAACCCTAACACTAACCCTAACCCTAACCCTAACCCATACCCTACGCCATACCAGAAGCCCTCCCCGAACCCGTACCCTAAGCCGTACCCTAAGCCTAACCCTAAGCCTAACCCTAACCCTAGGCTACCCTTGACTGCTTCTGCCTCCAATAGATTTCCTAAGCACTAGTGTTTTAAGGAACAGCTTAAAAAGAGAATCCTAATGTGATTTCTTTATAATGGGTGTGTTCCTTATCTTATCCTAGTGTCTAAACTCTTCTCCATGGCTGGACCTCCAAATAATATTCCTTTACGTGCTAAGGGGTATCTAGAGAGTGGGTTAGGTTTAATAACTACCCTAACACTAACGCGTACCCTAACCCTAACCCCTACCCTATCGCTAACACGTACCCTAATCCTAACCAATACCCTAAACCGAGCCCTAACCCTAACACTAACCCTAACCCTAAACCTAACCCATACCCTACGCCGTACCAGAAGCCCTCCCCGAACCCGTACCCTAAGCCGTACCCTAAGCCTAACCCTAAGCCTAACCCTAACCCTAGGCTACCCTTGACTGCTTCTGCCTCCAATAGATTTCCTAAGCACTAGTGTTTTAAGGAACAGCTTAAAAAGAGAATCCTAATGTGATTTCTTTATAATGGGTGTGTTCCTTATCTTATCCTAGTGTCTAAACTCTTCTCCATGGCTGGACCTCCAAATAATATTCCTTTACGTGCTAAGGGGTATCTAGAGAGTGGGTTAGGTTTAATAACTACCCTAACACTAACGCGTACCCTAACCCTAACCCCTACCCTATCGCTAACACGTACCCTAATCGTAACCAATACCCTAAACCGAGCCCTAACCCTAACACTAACCCTAACCCTAACCCTAACCCATACCCTACGCCGTACCAGAAGCCCTCCCCGAACCCGTACCCTAAGCCGTACCCTAAGCCGTACCCTAAGCCTAACCCTAACCCTAGGCTACCCTTGACTGCTTCTGCCTCCAATAGATTTCCTAAGCACTAGTGTTTTAAGGAACAGCTTAAAAAGAGAATCCTAATGTGATTTCTTTATAATGGGTGTGTTCCTTATCTTATCCTAGTGTCTAAACTCTTCTCCATGGCTGGACCTCCAAATAATATTCCTTTACGTGCTAAGGGGTATCTAGAGATTGGGATAGGTTTAATAACTACCCTAACACTAACGCGTACCCTAACCCTAACCCCTACCAAAACCCTAACACGTACCCTAATCCTAACCAATACCCTAAGCCGAGCCCTAACCCTAACACTAACCCTAACCCTAACCCTAACCCATACCCTAAGCCGTACCCGAAGCCCTCCCCAAACCCGTACCCTAAGCCGTACCCTAAGCCGTACCCTAAGCCTAACCCTAACCCTAGGCTACCCTTGACTGCTTCTGCCTCCAATAGATTTCCTAAGCACTAGTGTTTTAAGGAACAGCTTAAAAAGAGAATCCTAATGTGATTTCTTTATAATGGGTGTGTTCCTTATCTTATCCTAGTTTCTAAACTCTTCTCCATGGCTGGACCCCCAAATAATATACCTTTACGTGCTAAGGGGTATCTAGAGAGTGGGATAGGTTTAATAACTACCCTAACCCTAACGCGTACCCTAACCCTATCCCCTACCCTAACCCTAACACGTACCCTAATCCTAACCCGTACCCTAAACCGAGCCCTAACCCTAACACTAACCCTAACCCTAACCCTAACCCATACCCTAAGCCATACCCGAAGCCCTCCCCGAACCCGTACCCTAAGCCGTACCCTAAGCCGTACCCTAAGCCTAACCCTAACACTAGGCTACCCTTGACTGCTTCTGCCTCCAATAGATTTCCTAAGCACTAGTGTTTTAAGGAACAGCTTAAAAAGAGAATCCTAATGTGATTTCTTTATAATGGGTGTGTTCCTTATCTTATCCTAGTGTCTAAACTCTTCTCCATGGCTGGACCTCCAAATAATATTCCTTTATGTGCTAAGGGGTATCTAGAGAGTGGGATAGCTTTAATAACTACCCTAACACTAACGCGTACCCTAACCCTAACCCCTACCCTAACCATAACACGTACCCTAATCCTAACCAATACCCTAAACCGAGCCCTAACCCTAACACTAACCCTAACCCTAACCCTAACCCATAACCTACGCCGTACCCGAAGCCCTCCCCGAACCCGTACCCTAAGCCGTACCCTAAGCCGTACCCTAAGCCTAACCCTAACCCTAGGCTACCCTTGACTGCTTCTGCCTCCAATAGACTTCCTAAGCACTAGTGTTTTAAGGAACAGCTTAAAAAGAGAATCCTATTGTGATTTCTTTATAATGGGTGTGTTCCTTATCTTATCCTAGTGTCTAAACTCTTCTCCATGGGTGGACCCCCAAATAATATTTCTTTACGTGCTAAGGTGTATCTAGAGAGTGGGATAGGTTTAATAACTACCCTAACCCTAACGCGTACCCTAACCCTAACCCCTACCCTAACCCTAACATGTACCCTAATCCTAACCCGTACCTTAAACCGAGCCCTAACCCTAACACTAACCCTAACCCTAACCCTAACCCATACCCTACGCCGTACCCGAAGCCCTCACCGAACCCGTACCCTAAGCCGTACCCTAAGCCTAACCCTAACCCTAGGCTACCCTTGACTGCTTCTGCCTCCAATAGATTTCCTAAGCACTAGTGTTTTAAGGAACAGCTTAAAAAGAGAATCCTAATGTGATTTCTTTATAATGGGTGTGTTCCTTATCTTATCCTAGTGTCTAAACTCTTCTCCATGGCTGGACCTCCAAATAATATTCCTTTATGTGCTAAGGGGTATCTAGAGAGTGGGATAGCTTTAATAACTACCCTAACACTAACGCGTACCCTAACCCTAACCCCTACCCTAACCATAACACGTACCCTAATCCTAACCAATACCCTAAACCGAGCCCTAACCCTAACACTAACCCTAACCCTAACCCTAACCCATACCCTACGCCGTACCAGAAGCCCTCCCCGAACCCATACCCTAAGCCGTACCCTAAGCCTAACCCTAAGCCTCACCCTAACCCTAGGCTACCCTTGACTGCTTCTTCCTCCAATAGATTTCCTAAGCACTAGTGTTTTAAGGAACAGCTTAAAAAGAGAATCCTAATGTGATTTCTTTATAATGGGTGTGTTCCTTATCTTATCCTAGTGTCTAAACTCTTCTCCATGGCTGGACCCCCAAATAATATTCCTTTACGTGCTAAGGGGTATCTAGAGAGTGGGTTAGGTTTAATAACTACCCTAACACTAACGCGTACCCTAACCCTAAACCCAACCCTAACCCTAACACGTACACTAATCCTAACCAATACCCTATACCGAGCCCTAACCCTAACACTAACCCTAACCCTAACCCTAACCCATACCCTACGCCATACCAGAAGCCCTCCCCGAACCCGTACCCTAAGCCGTACCCTAAGCCTAACCCTAAGCCTAACCCTAACCCTAGGCTACCCTTGACTGCTTCTGCCTCCAATAGATTTCCTAAGCACTAGTGTTTTAAGGAACAGCTTAAAAAGAGAATCCTAATGTGATTTCTTTATAATGGGTGTGTTCCTTATCTTATCCTAGTGTCTAAACTCTTCTCCATGGCTGGACCTCCAAATAATATTCCTTTACGTGCTAAGGGGTATCTAGAGAGTGGGTTAGGTTTAATAACTACCCTAACACTAACGCGTACCCTAACCCTAACCCCTACCCTATCGCTAACACGTACCCTAATCCTAACCAATACCCTAAACCGAGCCCTAACCCTAACACTAACCCTAACCCTAAACCTAACCCATACCCTACGCCGTACCAGAAGCCCTCCCCGAACCCGTACCCTAAGCCGTACCCTAAGCCGTACCCTAAGCCTAACCCTAACCCTAGGCTACCCTTGACTGCTTCTGCCTCCAATAGATTTCCTAAGCACTAGTGTTTTAAGGAACAGCTTAAAAAGAGAATCCTAATGTGATTTCTTTATAATGGGTGTGTTCCTTATCTTATCCTAGTGTCTAAACTCTTCTCCATGGCTGGACCCCCAAATAATATTCCTTTACGTGCTAAGGGGTATCTAGAGAGTGGGTTAGGTTTAATAACTACCCTAACACTAACGCGTACCCTAACCCTAACCCCTACCCTAACCCTAACACGTACCCTAATCCTAACCAATACCCTAAGCCGAGCCCTAAACCTAACACTAACCCTAACCCTAACCCTAACCCATACCCTAAGCCGTACCCGAAGCCCTCCCCAAACCCGTACCCTAAGCCGTACCCTAAGCCGTACCCTAAGCCTAACCCTAACCCTAGGCTACCCTTGACTGCTTCTGCCTCCAATAGATTTCCTAAGCACTAGTGTTTTAAGGAACAGCTTAAAAAGAGAATCCTAATGTGATTTCTTTATAATGGGTGTGTTCCTTATCTTATCCTAGTGTCTAAACTCTTCTCCATGGCTGGACCCCCAAATAATATTCCTTTACGTGCTAAGGGGTATCTAGAGAGTGGGATAGGTTTAATAACTACCCTAACCCTAACGCGTACCCTAACCCTATCCCCTACCCTAACCCTAACACGTACCCTAATCCTAACCCGTACCCTAAACCGAGCCCTAACCCTAACACTAACCCTAACCCTAACCCTAACCCATACCCTACGCCATACCCGAAGCCCTCCCCGAACCCGTACCCTAAGCCGTACCCTAAGCCGTACCCTAAGCCTAACCCTAACCCTAGGCTACCCTTGACTGCTTCTGCCTCCAATAGATTTCCTAAGCACTAGTGTTTTAAGGAACAGCTTAAAAAGAGAATCCTAATGTGATTTCTTTATAATGGGTGTGTTCCTTATCTTATCCTACTTTCTAAACTCTTCTCCATGGCTGGACCTCCAAATAATATTCCTTTATGTGCTAAGGGGTATCTAGAGAGTGGGATAGCTTTAATAACTACCCTAACACTAACGCGTACCCTAACCCTAACCCCTACCCTAACCATAACACGTACCCTAATCCTAACCAATACCCTAAACCGAGCCCTAACCCTAACAGTAACCCTAACCCTAACCCTAACCCATACCCTACGCCGTACCCGAAGCCCTCCCCGAACCCGTACCCTAAGCCGTACCCTAAGCCGTACCCTAAGCCTAACCCTAACCCTAGGCTACCCTTGACTGCTTCTGCCTCCAATAGATTTCCTAAGCAGTAGTGTTTTAAGGAACAGCTTAAAAAGAGAATCCTATTGTGATTTCTTTATAATGGGTGTGTTCCTTATCTTATCCTAGTGTCTAAACTCTTCTCCATGGCTGGACCCCCAAATAATATTCCTTTACGTGCTAAGGTGTATCTAGAGAGTGGGATAGGTTTAATAACTAACCTAACCCTAACGCGTACCCTAACCCTAACCCCTACTCTAACCCTAACATGTACCCTAATCCTAACCCGTACCCTAAACCGAGCCCTAACCCTAACACTAACCCTAACCCTAACCCTAACCCATACCCTACGCCGTACCCAAAGCCCTCCCCGAACCCGTACCCTAAACCGTACCCTAAGCCGTACCCTAAGCCTAACCCTAACCCTAGGCTACCCTTGACTGCTTCTTCCTCCAATAGATTTCCTAAGCACTAGTGTTTTAAGGAACAGCTTAAAAAGAGAATCCTAATGTGATTTCTTTATAATGGGTGTGTTCCTTATCTTATCCTAGTGTCTAAACTCTTCTCCATGGCTGGACCCCGAAATAATATTCCTTTACGTGCTAAGGGGTATCTAGAGAGTGGGATAGGTTTAATAACTACCCTAACCCTAACGCGTACCCTAACCCTATCCCCTACCCTAACCCTAACACGTACCCTAATCCTAACCCGTACCCTAAAACGAGCCCTAACCCTAACATTAACCCTAACCCTAACCCTAACCCATACCCTACGCCGTACCCGAAGCCCTCACCGAACCCGTACCCTAAGCCTAACCCTAAGCCTAACCCTAACCCTAGGCTACCCTTGACTGCTTCTGCCTCCAATAGATTTCCTAAGCACTAGTGTTTTAAGGAACAGCTTAAAAAGAGAATCCTAATGTGATTTCTTTATAATGGGTGTGTTCCTTATCTTATCCTAGTGTCTAAACTCTTCTCCATGGCTGGACCTCCAAATAATATTCCTTTATGTGCTAAGGGGTATCTAGAGAGTGGGATAGCTTTAATAACTACCCTAACACTAACGCGTACCCTAACCCTAACCCCTACCCTAACCATAACACGTACCCTAATCCTAACCAATACCCTAAACCGAGCCCTAACCCTAACACTAACCCTAACCCTAACCCTAACCCATACCCTACGCCGTACCAGAAGCCCTCCCCGAACCCGTACCCTAAGCCGTACCCTAAGCCTAACCCTAAGCCTAACCCTAACCCTAGGCTACCCTTGACTGCTTCTTCCTCCAATAGATTTCCTAAGCACTAGTGTTTTAAGGAACAGCTTAAAAAGAGAATCCTAATGTGATTTCTTTATAATGGGTGTGTTCTTTATCTTATCCTAGTGTCTAAACTCTTCTCCATGGCTGGACCCCCAAATAATATTCCTTTACGTGCTAAGGGGTATCTAGAGAGTGGGTTAGGTTTAATAACTACCCTAACACTAACTCGTACCCTAACCCTAAACCCAACCCTAACCCTAACACGTACACTAATCCTAACCAATACCCTATACCGAGCCCTAACCCTAACACTAACCCTAACCCTAACCCTAACCCATACCCTACGCCATACCAGAAGCCCTCCCCGAACCCGTACCCTAAGCCGTACCTTAAGCCTAACCCTAAGCCTAACCCTAACCCTAGGCTACCCTTGACTGCTTCTGCCTCCAATAGATTTCCTAAGCACTAGTGTTTTAAGGAACAGCTTAAAAAGAGAATCCTAATGTGATTTCTTTATAATGGGTGTGTTCCTTATCTTATCCTAGTGTCTAAACACTTCTCCATGGCTGGACCTCCAAATAATATTCCTTTACGTGCTAAGGGATATCTAGAGAGTGGGTTAGGTTTAATAACTACCCTAACACTAACGCGTACCCTAACCCTAACCCCTACCCTATCGCTAACACATACCCTAATCCTAACCAATACCCTAAACAGAGCCCTAACCCTAACACTAACCCTAACCCTAACCCTAACCCATACCCTACGCCGTACCAGAAGCCCTCCCCGAACCCGTACCCTAAGCCGTACCCTAAGCCGTACCCTAAGCCTAACCCTAACCCTAGGCTACCCTTGACTGCTTCTGCCTCCAATAGATTTCCTAAGCACTAGTGTTTTAAGGAACAGCTTAAAAAGAGAATCCTAATGTGATTTCTTTATAATGGGTGTGTTCCTTATCTTATCCTAGTGTCTAAACTCTTCTCCATGGCTGGACCCCCAAATAATATTCCTTTACGTGCTAAGGGGTATCTAGAGAGTGGGTTAGGTTTAATAACTACCCTAACACTAACGCGTACCCTAACCCTAACCCCTACCCTAACCCTAACACGTACCCTAATCCTAACCAATACCCTAAGCCGAGCCCTAAACCTAACACTAACCCTAACCCTAACCCTAACCCATACCCTAAGCCGTACCCGAAGCCCTCCCCAAACCCGTACCCTAAGCCGTACCCTAAGCCGTACCCTAAGCCTAACCCTAACCCTAGGCTACCCTTGACTGCTTCTGCCTCCAATAGATTTCCTAAGCACTAGTGTTTTAAGGAACAGCTTAAAAAGAGAATCCTAATGTGATTTCTTTATAATGGGTGTGTTCCTTATCTTATCCTAGTGTCTAAACTCTTCTCCATGGCTGGACCCCCAAATAATATTCCTTTACGTGCTAAGGGGTATCTAGAGAGTGGGATAGGTTTAATAACTACCCTAACCCTAACGCGTACCCTAACCCTATCCCCTACCCTAACCCTAACACGTACCCTAATCCTAACCCGTACCCTAAACCGAGCCCTAACCCTAACACTAACCCTAACCCTAACCCTAACCCATACCCTACGCCATACCCGAAGCCCTCCCCGAACCCGTACCCTAAGCCGTACCCTAAGCCGTACCCTAAGCCTAACCCTAACCCTAGGCTACCCTTGACTGCTTCTGCCTCCAATAGATTTCCTAAGCACTAGTGTTTTAAGGAACAGCTTAAAAAGAGAATCCTAATGTGATTTCTTTATAATGGGTGTGTTCCTTATCTTATCCTAGTGTCTAAACTCTTCTCCATGGCTGGACCTCCAAATAATATTCCTTTATGTGCTAAGGGGTATCTAGAGAGTGGGATAGCTTTAATAACTACCCTAACACTAACGCGTACCCTAACCCTAACCCCTACCCTAACCATAACACGTACCCTAATCCTAACCAATACCCTAAACCGAGCCCTAACCCTAACACTAACCCTAACCCTAACCCTAACCCATACCCTACGCCGTACCCGAAGCCCTCCCCGAACCCGTACCCTAAGCCGTACCCTAAGCCGTACCCTAAGCCTAACCCTAACCCTAGGCTACCCTTGACTGCTTCTGCCCCCAATAGATTTCCTAAGCAGTAGTGTTTTAAGGAACAGCTTAAAAAGAGAATCCTATTGTGATTTCTTTATAATGGGTGTGTTCCTTATCTTATCCTAGTGTCTAAACTCTTCTCCATGGCTGGACCCCCAAATAATATTCCTTTACGTGCTAAGGTGTATCTAGAGAGTGGGATAGGTTTAATAACTAACCTAACCCTAACGCGTACCCTAACCCTAACCCCTACTCTAACCCTAACATGTACCCTAATCCTAACCCGTACCCTAAACCGAGCCCTAACCCTAACACTAACCCTAACCCTAACCCTAACCCATACCCTACGCCGTACCCAAAGCCCTCCCCGCACCCGTACCCTAAACCGTACACTAAGCCGTACCCTAAGCCTAACCCTAACCCTAGGCTACCCTTGACTGCTTCTTCCTCCAATAGATTTCCTAAGCACTAGTGATTTAAGGAACAGCTTAAAAAGAGAATCCTAATGTGATTTCTTTATAATGGGTGTGTTCCTTATCTTATCCTAGTGTCTAAACTCTTCTCCATGGCTGGACCCCCAAATAATATTCCTTTACGTGCTAAGGGGTATCTAGAGAGTGGGATAGGTTTAATAACTACCCTAACCCTAACACGTACCCTAACCCTATCCCCTACCTTAACCCTAACTCGTACCCTAATCCTAACCCGTACCCTAAAACGAGCCCTAACCCTAACACTAACCCTAACCCTAACCCTAACCCATACCCTACGCCGTACCCGAAGCCCTCACCGAACCCGTACCCTAAGCCGTACCCTAAGCCTAACCCTAAGCCTAACCCTAACCCTAGGCTACCCTTGACTGCTTCTGCCTCCAATAGATTTCCTAAGCACTAGTGTTTTAAGGAACATCTTAAAAAGAGAATCCTAATGTGATTTCTTTATAATGGGTGTGTTTCTTATCTTATCCTAGTGTCTAAACTCTTCTCCATGGCTGGACCTCCAAATAATATTCCTTTATGTGCTAAGGGGTATCTAGAGAGTGGGATAGCTTTAATAACTACCCTAACACTAACGCGTACCCTAACCCTAACCCCTACCCTAAACATAACACGTACCCTAATCCTAACCAATACCCTAAACCGAGCCCTAACCCTAACACTAACCCTAACCCTAACCCTAACCCATACCCTACGCCGTACCCGAAGCCCTCCCCGAACCCGTACCCTAAGCAGTACCCTAAGCCTAACCCTAACCCTAGGCTACCCTTGACTGCTTCTGCCTCCAATAGATTTCCTAAGCAGTAGTGTTTTAAGGAACAGCTTAAAAAGAGAATCCTATTGTGATTTCTTTATAATGGGTGTGTTCCTTATCTTATCCTAGTGTCTAAACTCTTCTCCATGGCTGGACCCCGAAATAATATTCCTTTACGTGCTAAGGGGTATCTAGAGAGTGGGATAGGTTTAATAACTACCCTAACCCTAACGCGTACCCTAACCCTATCCCCTACCCTAACCCTAACACGTACCCTAATCCTAACCCGTACCCTAAAACGAGCCCTAACCCTAACACTAACCCTAACCCTAACCCTAACCCATACCCTACGCCGTACCCGAAGCCCTCACCGAACCCGTACCCTAAGCCTAACCCTAAGCCTAACCCTAACCCTAGGCTACCCTTGACTGCTTCTGCCTCCAATAGATTTCCTAAGCACTAGTGTTTTAAGGAACAGCTTAAAAAGAGAATCCTAATGTGATTTCTTTATAATGGGTGTGTTCCTTATCTTATCCTAGTGTCTAAACTCTTCTCCATGGCTGGACCTCCAAATAATATTCCTTTATGTGCTAAGGGGTATCTAGAGAGTGGGATAGCTTTAATAACTACCCTAACACTAACGCGTACCCTAACCCTAACCCCTACCCTAACCATAACACGTACCCTAATCCTAACCAATACCCTAAACCGAGCCCTAACCCTAACACTAACCCTAACCCTAACCCTAACCCATACCCTACGCCGTACCAGAAGCCCTCCCCGAACCCGTACCCTAAGCCGTACCCTAAGCCTAACCCTAAGCCTAACCCTAACCCTAGGCTACCCTTGAATGCTTCTGCCTCCAATAGATTTCCTAAGCACTAGTGTTTTAAGGAACAGCTTAAAAAGAGAATCCTAATGTGATTTCTTTATAATGGGTGTGTTCCTTATCTTATCCTAGTGTCTAAACTCTTCTCCATGGCTGGACCTCCAAATAATATTCCTTTATGTGCTAAGGGGTATCTAGAGAGTGGGATAGCTTTAATAACTACCCTAACACTAACGCGTACCCTAACCCTAACCCCTACCCTAACCATAACACGTACCCTAATCCTAACCAATACCCTAAACCGAGCCCTAACCCTAACACTAACCCTAACCCTAACCCATACCCTACGCCGTACCCGAAGCCCTCCCCGAACCCGTACCCTAAGCCGTACCCTAAGCCGTACCCTAAGCCTAACCCTAACCCTAGGCTACCCTTGACTGCTTCTGCCTCCAATAGATTTCCTAAGCACTAGTGTTTTAAGGAACAGCTTAAAAAGAGAATCCTAATGTGATTTCTTTATAATGGGTGTGTTCCTTATCTTATCCTAGTGTCTAAACTCTTCTCCATGGCTGGACCTCCAAATAATATTCCTTATGTGCTAAGGGGTATCTAGAGAGTGGGATAGCTTTAATAACTACCCTAACACTAACGCGTACCCTAACCCTAACCCCTACCCTAACCCTAACACGTACACTAATCCTAACCAATACCCTAAACCGAGCCCTAACCCTAACACTAACCCTAACCCTAACCCTAACCCATACCCTACGCCGTACCCGAAGCCCTCCCCGAACCCGTACCCTAAGCCGTACCCTAAGCCGTACCCTAAGCCTAACCCTAACCCTAGGCTACCCTTGACTGCTTCTGCCTCCAATAGATTTCCTAAGCACTAGTGTTTTAAGGAACAGCTTAAAAAGAGAATCCTAATGTGATTTCTTTATAATGGGTGTGTTCCTTATCTTATCCTAGTGTCTAAACTCTTCTCCATGGCTGGACCCCCAAATAATATTCCTTTACGTGCTAAGGGGTATCTAGAGAGTGGGTTAGGTTTAATAACTACCCTAACACTAACGCGTACCCTAACGCTAAACCCTACCCTAACCCTAACACGTACCCTAATCCTAACCAATACCCTATACCGAGCCCTAACCCTAACACTAACCCTAACCCTAACCCTAACCCATACCCTACGCCATACCAGAAGCCCTCCCCGAACCCGTACCCTAAGCCGTACCCTAAGCCTAACCCTAAGCCTAACCCTAACCCTAGGCTACCCTTGACTGCTTCTGCCTCCAATAGATTTCCTAAGCACTAGTGTTTTAAGGAACAGCTTAAAAAGAGAATCCTAATGTGATTTCTTTATAATGGGTGTGTTCCTTATCTTATCCTAGTGTCTAAACTCTTCTCCATGGCTGGACCTCCAAATAATATTCCTTTACGTGCTAAGGGGTATCTAGAGAGTGGGTTAGGTTTAATAACTACCCTAACACTAACGCGTACCCTAACCCTAACCCCTACCCTATCGCTAACACGTACCCTAATCGTAACCAATACCCTAAACCGAGCCCTAACCCTAACACTAACCCTAACCCTAACCCTAACCCATACCCTACGCCGTACCAGAAGCCCTCCCCGAACCCGTACCCTAAGCCGTACCCTAAGCCGTACCCTAAGCCTAACCCTAACCCTAGGCTACCCTTGACTGCTTCTGCCTCCAATAGATTTCCTAAGCACTAGTGTTTTAAGGAACAGCTTAAAAAGAGAATCCTAATGTGATTTCTTTATAATGGGTGTGTTCCTTATCTTATCCTAGTGTCTAAACTCTTCTCCATGGCTGGACCTCCAAATAATATTCCTTTACGTGCTAAGGGGTATCTAGAGATTGGGATAGGTTTAATAACTACCCTAACACTAACGCGTACCCTAACCCTAACCCCTACCAAAACCCTAACACGTACCCTAATCCTAACCAATACCCTAAGCCGAGCCCTAACCCTAACACTAACCTTAACCCTAACCCTAACCCATACCCTAAGCCGTACCCGAAGCCCTCCCCAAACCCGTACCCTAAGCCGTACCCTAAGCCGTACCCTAAGCCTAACCCTAACCCTAGGCTACCCTTGACTGCTTCTGCCTCCAATAGATTTCCTAAGCACTAGTGTTTTAAGGAACAGCTTAAAAAGAGAATCCTAATGTGATTTCTTTATAATGGGTGTGTTCCTTATCTAATCCTAGTGTCTAAACTCTTCTCCATGGTTGGACCCCCAAATAATATACCTTTACGTGCTAAGGGGTATCTAGAGAGTGGGATAGGTTTAATAACTACCCTAACCCTAACGCGTACCCTAACCCTATCCCCTACCCTAACCCTAACACGTACCCTAATCCTAACCCGTACCCTAAACCGAGCCCTAACCCTAACACTAACCCTAACCCTAACCCTAACCCATACCCTAAGCCATACCCGAAGCCCTCCCCGAACCCGTACCCTAAGCCGTACCCTAAGCCGTACCCTAAGCCTAACCCTAACCCTAGGCTACCCTTGACTGCTTCTGCCTCCAATAGATTTCCTAAGCACTAGTGTTTTAAGGAACAGCTTAAAAAGAGAATCCTAATGTGATTTCTTTATAATGGGTGTGTTCCTTATCTTATCCTAGTGTCTAAACTCTTCTCCATGGCTGGACCTCCAAATAATATTCCTTTATGTGCTAAGGGGTATCTAGAGAGTGGGATAGCTTTAATAACTACCCTAACACTAACGCGTACCCTAACCCTAACCCCTACCCTAACCATAACACGTACCCTAATCCTAACCAATACCCTAAACCGAGCCCTAACCCTAACACTAACCCTAACCCTAACCCTAACCCATAACCTACGCCGTACCCGAAGCCCTCCCCGAACCCGTACCCTAAACCGTACCCTAAGCCGTACCCTAAGCCTAACCCTAACCCTAGGCTACCCTTGACTGCTTCTTCCTCCAATAGATTTCCTAAGCACTAGTGTTTTAAGGAACAGCTTAAAAAGAGAATCCTAATGTGATTTCTTTATAATGGGTGTGTTCCTTATCTTATCCTAGTGTCTAAACTCTTCTCCATGGCTGGACCCCCAAATAATATTCCTTTACGTGCTAAGGGGTATCTAGAGAGTGGGATAGGTTTAATAACTACCCTAACCCTAACACGTACCCTAACCCTATCCCCTACCTTAACCCTAACTCGTACCCTAATCCTAACCCGTACCCTAAAACGAGCCCTAACCCTAACACTAACCCTAACCCTAACCCTAACCCATACCCTACGCCGTACCCGAAGCCCTCACCGAACCCGTACCCTAAGCCGTACCCTAAGCCTAACCCTAAGCCTAACCCTAACCCTAGGCTACCCTTGACTGCTTCTGCCTCCAATAGATTTCCTAAGCACTAGTGTTTTAAGGAACATCTTAAAAAGAGAATCCTAATGTGATTTCTTTATAATGGGTGTGTTCCTTATCTTATCCTAGTGTCTAAACTCTTCTCCATGGCTGGACCTCCAAATAATATTCCTTTATGTGCTAAGGGGTATCTAGAGAGTGGGAAAGCTTTAATAACTACCCTAACACTAACGCGTACCCTAACCCTAACCCCTACCCTAAACATAAGACGTACCCTAATCCTAACCAATACCCTAAACCGAGCCCTAACCCTAACACTAACCCTAACCCTAACCCTAACCCATACCCTACGCCGTACCCGAAGCCCTCCCCGAACCCGTACCCTAAGCCGTACCCTAAGCCTAACCCTAACCGTAGGCTACCCTTGACTGCTTCTGCCTCCAATAGATTTCCTAAGCAGTAGTGTTTTAAGGAACAGCTTAAAAAGAGAATCCTATTGTGATTTCTTTATAATGGGTGTGTTCCTTATCTTATCCTAGTGTCTAAACTCTTCTCCATGGCTGGACCCCGAAATAATATTCCTTTACGTGCTAAGGGGTATCTAGAGAGTGGGATAGGTTTAATAACTACCCTAACCCTAACGCGTACCCTAACCCTATCCCCTACCCTAACCCTAACACGTACCCTAATCCTAACCCGTACCCTAAAACGAGCCCTAACCCTAACATTAACCCTAACCCTAACCCTAACCCATACCCTACGCCGTACCCGAAGCCCTCACCGAACCCGTACCCTAAGCCTAACCCTAAGCCTAACCCTAACCCTAGGCTACCCTTGACTGCTTCTGCCTCCAATAGATTTCCTAAGCACTAGTGTTTTAAGGAACAGCTTAAAAAGAGAATCCTAATGTGATTTCTTTATAATGGGTGTGTTCCTTATCTTATCCTAGTGTCTAAACTCTTCTCCATGGCTGGACCTCCAAATAATATTCCTTTATGTGCTAAGGGGTATCTAGAGAGTGGGATAGCTTTAATAACTACCCTAACACTAACGCGTACCCTAACCCTAACCCCTACCCTAACCATAACACGTACCCTAATCCTAACCAATACCCTAAACCGAGCCCTAACCCTAACACTAACCCTAACCCTAACCCTAACCCATACCCTACGCCGTACCAGAAGCCCTCCCCGAACCCGTACCCTAAGCCGTACCCTAAGCCTAACCCTAAGCCTAACCCTAACCCTAGGCTACCCTTGACTGCTTCTTCCTCCAATAGATTTCCTAAGCACTAGTGTTTTAAGGAACAGCTTAAAAAGAGAATCCTAATGTGATTTCTTTATAATGGGTGTGTTCTTTATCTTATCCTAGTGTCTAAACTCTTCTCCATGGCTGGACCCCCAAATAATATTCCTTTACGTGCTAAGGGGTATCTAGAGAGTGGGTTAGGTTTAATAACTACCCTAACACTAACTCGTACCCTAACCCTAAACCCAACCCTAACCCTAACACGTACACTAATCCTAACCAATACCCTATACCGAGCCCTAACCCTAACACTAACCCTAACCCTAACCCTAACCCATACCCTACGCCATACCAGAAGCCCTCCCCGAACCCGTACCCTAAGCCGTACCATAAGCCTAACCCTAAGCCTAACCCTAACCCTAGGCTACCCTTGACTGCTTCTGCCTCCAATAGATTTCCTAAGCACTAGTGTTTTAAGGAACAGCTTAAAAAGAGAATCCTAATGTGATTTCTTTATAATGGGTGTGTTCCTTATCTTATCCTAGTGTCTAAACTCTTCTCCATGGCTGGACCTCCAAATAATATTCCTTTACGTGCTAAGGGGTATCTAGAGAGTGGGTTAGGTTTAATAACTACCCTAACACTAACGCGTACCCTAACCCTAACCCCTACCCTATCGCTAACACATACCCTAATCCTAACCAATACCCTAAACCGAGCCCTAACCCTAACACTAACCCTAACCCTAACCCTAACCCATACCCTACGCCGTACCAGAAGCCCTCCCCGAACCCGTACCCTAAGCCGTACCCTAAGCCGTACCCTAAGCCTAACCCTAACCCTAGGCTACCCTTGACTGCTTCTGCCTCCAATAGATTTCCTAAGCACTAGTGTTTTAAGGAACAGCTTAAAAAGAGAATCCTAATGTGATTTCTTTATAATGGGTGTGTTCCTTATCTTATCCTAGTGTCTAAACTCTTCTCCATGGCTGGACCCCCAAATAATATTCCTTTACGTGCTAAGGGGTATCTAGAGAGTGGGTTAGGTTTAATAACTACCCTAACACTAACGCGTACCCTAACCCTAACCCCTACCCTAACCCTAACACGTACCCTAATCCTAACCAATACCCTAAGCCGAGCCCTAAACCTAACACTAACCCTAACCCTAACCCTAACCCATACCCTAAGCCGTACCCGAAGCCCTCCCCAAACCCGTACCCTAAGCCGTACCCTAAGCCGTACCCTAAGCCTAACCCTAACCCTAGGCTACCCTTGACTGCTTCTGCCTCCAATAGATTTCCTAAGCACTAGTGTTTTAAGGAACAGCTTAAAAAGAGAATCCTAATGTGATTTCTTTATAATGGGTGTGTTCCTTATCTTATCCTAGTGTCTAAACTCTTCTCCATGGCTGGACCCCCAAATAATATTCCTTTACGTGCTAAGGGGTATCTAGAGAGTGGGATAGGTTTAATAACTACCCTAACCCTAACGCGTACCCTAACCCTATCCCCTACCCTAACCCTAACACGTACCCTAATCCTAACCCGTACCCTAAACCGAGCCCTAACCCTAACACTAACCCTAACCCTAACCCTAACCCATACCCTACGCCATACCCGAAGCCCTCCCCGAACCCGTACCCTAAGCCGTACCCTAAGCCGTACCCTAAGCCTAACCCTAACCCTAGGCTACCCTTGACTGCTTCTGCCTCCAATAGATTTCCTAAGCACTAGTGTTTTAAGGAACAGCTTAAAAAGAGAATCCTAATGTGATTTCTTTATAATGGGTGTGTTCCTTATCTTATCCTAGTGTCTAAACTCTTCTCCATGGCTGGACCTCCAAATAATATTCCTTTATGTGCTAAGGGGTATCTAGAGAGTGGGATAGCTTTAATAACTACCCTAACACTAACGCGTACCCTAACCCTAACCCCTACCCTAACCATAACACGTACCCTAATCCTAACCAATACCCTAAACCGAGCCCTAACCCTAACACTAACCCTAACCCTAACCCTAACCCATACCCTACGCCGTACCCGAAGCCCTCCCCGAACCCGTACCCTAAGCCGTACCCTAAGCCGTACCCTAAGCCTAACCCTAACCCTAGGCTACCCTTGACTGCTTCTGCCTCCAATAGATTTCCTAAGCAGTAGTGTTTTAAGGAACAGCTTAAAAAGAGAATCCTATTGTGATTTCTTTATAATGGGTGTGTTCCTTATCTTATCCTAGTGTCTAAACTCTTCTCCATGGCTGGACCCCCAAATAATATTCCTTTACGTGCTAAGGTGTATCTAGAGAGTGGGATAGGTTTAATAACTAACCTAACCCTAACGCGTACCCTAACCCTAACCCCTACTCTAACCCTAACATGTACCCTAATCCTAACCCGTACCCTAAACCGAGCCCTAACCCTAACACTAACCCTAACCCTAACCCTAACCCATACCCTACGCCGTACCCAAAGCCCTCCCCGAACCCGTACCCTAAACCGTACACTAAGCCGTACCCTAAGCCTAACCCTAACCCTAGGCTACCCTTGACTGCTTCTTCCTCCAATAGATTTCCTAAGCACTAGTGATTTAAGGAACAGCTTAAAAAGAGAATCCTAATGTGATTTCTTTATAATGGGTGTGTTCCTTATCTTATCCTAGTGTCTAAACTCTTCTCCATGGCTGGACCCCCAAATAATATTCCTTTACGTGCTAAGGGGTATCTAGAGAGTGGGATAGGTTTAATAACTACCCTAACCCTAACACGTACCCTAACCCTATCCCCTACCTTAACCCTAACTCGTACCCTAATCCTAACCCGTACCCTAAAACGAGCCCTAACCCTAACACTAACCCTAACCCTAACCCTAACCCATACCCTACGCCGTACCCGAAGCCCTCACCGAACCCGTACCCTAAGCCGTACCCTAAGCCTAACCCTAAGCCTAACCCTAACCCTAGGCTACCCTTGACTGCTTCTGCCTCCAATAGATTTCCTAAGCACTAGTGTTTTAAGGAACATCTTAAAAAGAGAATCCTAATGTGATTTCTTTATAATGGGTGTGTTTCTTATCTTATCCTAGTGTCTAAACTCTTCTCCATGGCTGGACCTCCAAATAATATTCCTTTATGTGCTAAGGGGTATCTAGAGAGTGGGATAGCTTTAATAACTACCCTAACACTAACGCGTACCCTAACCCTAACCCCTACCCTAAACATAACACGTACCCTAATCCTAACCAATACCCTAAACCGAGCCCTAACCCTAACACTAACCCTAACCCTAACCCTAACCCATACCCTACGCCGTACCCGAAGCCCTCCCCGAACCCGTACCCTAAGCAGTACCCTAAGCCTAACCCTAACCCTAGGCTACCCTTGACTGCTTCTGCCTCCAATAGATTTCCTAAGCAGTAGTGTTTTAAGGAACAGCTTAAAAAGAGAATCCTATTGTGATTTCTTTATAATGGGTGTGTTCCTTATCTTATCCTAGTGTCTAAACTCTTCTCCATGGCTGGACCCCGAAATAATATTCCTTTACGTGCTAAGGGGTATCTAGAGAGTGGGATAGGTTTAATAACTACCCTAACCCTAACGCGTACCCTAACCCTATCCCCTACCCTAACCCTAACACGTACCCTAATCCTAACCCGTACCCTAAAACGAGCCCTAACCCTAACACTAACCCTAACCCTAACCCTAACCCATACCCTACGCCGTACCCGAAGCCCTCACCGAACCCGTACCCTAAGCCTAACCCTAAGCCTAACCCTAACCCTAGGCTACCCTTGACTGCTTCTGCCTCCAATAGATTTCCTAAGCACTAGTGTTTTAAGGAACAGCTTAAAAAGAGAATCCTAATGTGATTTCTTTATAATGGGTGTGTTCCTTATCTTATCCTAGTGTCTAAACTCTTCTCCATGGCTGGACCTCCAAATAATATTCCTTTATGTGCTAAGGGGTATCTAGAGAGTGGGATAGCTTTAATAACTACCCTAACACTAACGCGTACCCTAACCCTAACCCCTACCCTAACCATAACACGTACCCTAATCCTAACCAATACCCTAAACCGAGCCCTAACCCTAACACTAACCCTAACCCTAACCCATACCCTACGCCGTACCCGAAGCCCTCCCCGAACCCGTACCCTAAGCCGTACCCTAAGCCGTACCCTAAGCCTAACCCTAACCCTAGGCTACCCTTGACTGCTTCTGCCTCCAATAGATTTCCTAAGCACTAGTGTTTTAAGGAACAGCTTAAAAAGAGAATCCTAATGTGATTTCTTTATAATGGGTGTGTTCCTTATCTTATCCTAGTGTCTAAACTCTTCTCCATGGCTGGACCTCCAAATAATATTCCTTATGTGCTAAGGGGTATCTAGAGAGTGGGATAGCTTTAATAACTACCCTAACACTAACGCGTACCCTAACCCTAACCCCTACCCTAACCCTAACACGTACACTAATCCTAACCAATACCCTAAACCGAGCCCTAACCCTAACACTAACCCTAACCCTAACCCTAACCCATACCCTACGCCGTACCCGAAGCCCTCCCCGAACCCGTACCCTAAGCCGTACCCTAAGCCGTACCCTAAGCCTAACCCTAACCCTAGGCTACCCTTGACTGCTTCTGCCTCCAATAGATTTCCTAAGCACTAGTGTTTTAAGGAACAGCTTAAAAAGAGAATCCTAATGTGATTTCTTTATAATGGGTGTGTTCCTTATCTTATCCTAGTGTCTAAACTCTTCTCCATGGCTGGACCCCCAAATAATATTCCTTTACGTGCTAAGGGGTATCTAGAGAGTGGGTTAGGTTTAATAACTACCCTAACACTAACGCGTACCCTAACCCTAAACCCTACCCTAACCCTAACACGTACCCTAATCCTAACCAATACCCTATACCGAGCCCTAACCCTAACACTAACCCTAACCCTAACCCTAACCCATACCCTACGCCATACCAGAAGCCCTCCCCGAACCCGTACCCTAAGCCGTACCCTAAGCCTAACCCTAAGCCTAACCCTAACCCTAGGCTACCCTTGACTGCTTCTGCCTCCAATAGATTTCCTAAGCACTAGTGTTTTAAGGAACAGCTTAAAAAGAGAATCCTAATGTGATTTCTTTATAATGGGTGTGTTCCTTATCTTATCCTAGTGTCTAAACTCTTCTCCATGGCTGGACCTCCAAATAATATTCCTTTACGTGCTAAGGGGTATCTAGAGAGTGGGTTAGGTTTAATAACTACCCTAACACTAACGCGTACCCTAACCCTAACCCCTACCCTATCGCTAACACGTACCCTAATCGTAACCAATACCCTAAACCGAGCCCTAACCCTAACACTAACCCTAACCCTAACCCTAACCCATACCCTACGCCGTACCAGAAGCCCTCCCCGAACCCGTACCCTAAGCCGTACCCTAAGCCATACCCTAAGCCTAACCCTAACCCTAGGCTACCCTTGACTGCTTCTGCCTCCAATAGATTTCCTAAGCACTAGTGTTTTAAGGAACAGCTTAAAAAGAGAATCCTAATGTGATTTCTTTATAATGGGTGTGTTCCTTATCTTATCCTAGTGTCTAAACTCTTCTCCATGGCTGGACCTCCAAATAATATTCCTTTACGTGCTAAGGGGTATCTAGAGATTGGGATAGGTTTAATAACTACCCTAACACTAACGCGTACCCTAACCCTAACCCCTACCAAAACCCTAACACGTACCCTAATCCTAACCAATACCCTAAGCCGAGCCCTAACCCTAACACTAACCTTAACCCTAACCCTAACCCATACCCTAAGCCGTACCCGAAGCCCTCCCCAAACCCGTACCCTAAGCCGTACCCTAAGCCGTACCCTAAGCCTAACCCTAACCCTAGGCTACCCTTGACTGCTTCTGCCTCCAATAGATTTCCTAAGCACTAGTGTTTTAAGGAACAGCTTAAAAAGAGAATCCTAATGTGATTTCTTTATAATGGGTGTGTTCCTTATCTTATCCTAGTGTCTAAACTCTTCTCCATGGTTGGACCCCCAAATAATATACCTTTACGTGCTAAGGGGTATCTAGAGAGTGGGATAGGTTTAATAACTACCCTAACCCTAACGCGTACCCTAACCCTATCCCCTACCCTAACCCTAACACGTACCCTAATCCTAACCCGTACCCTAAACCGAGCCCTAACCCTAACACTAACCCTAACCCTAACCCTAACCCATACCCTAAGCCATACCCGAAGCCCTCCCCGAACCCGTACCCTAAGCCGTACCCTAAGCCGTACCCTAAGCCTAACCCTAACCCTAGGCTACCCTTGACTGCTTCTGCCTCCAATAGATTTCCTAAGCACTAGTGTTTTAAGGAACAGCTTAAAAAGAGAATCCTAATGTGATTTCTTTATAATGGGTGTGTTCCTTATCTTATCCTAGTGTCTAAACTCTTCTCCATGGCTGGACCTCCAAATAATATTCCTTTATGTGCTAAGGGGTATCTAGAGAGTGGGATAGCTTTAATAACTACCCTAACACTAACGCGTACCCTAACCCTAACCCCTACCCTAACCATAACACGTACCCTAATCCTAACCAATACCCTAAACCGAGCCCTAACCCTAACACTAACCCTAACCCTAACCCTAACCCATAACCTACGCCGTACCCGAAGCCCTCCCCGAACCCGTACCCTAAGCCGTACCCTAAGCCGTACCCTAAGCCTAACCCTAACCCTAGGCTACCCTTGACTGCTTCTGCCTCCAATAGACTTCCTAAGCACTAGTGTTTTAAGGAACAGCTTAAAAAGAGAATCCTATTGTGATTTCTTTATAATGGGTGTGTTCCTTATCTTATCCTAGTGTCTAAACTCTTCTCCATGGGTGGACCCCCAAATAATATTTCTTTACGTGCTAAGGTGTATCTAGAGAGTGGGATAGGTTTAATAACTACCCTAACCCTAACGCGTACCCTAACCCTAACCCCTACCCTAACCCTAACATGTACCCTAATCCTAACCCGTACCTTAAACCGAGCCCTAACCCTAACACTAACCCTAACCCTAACCCTAACCCATACCCTACGCCGTACCCGAAGCCCTCACCGAACCCGTACCCTAAGCCGTACCCTAAGCCTAACCCTAACCCTAGGCTACCCTTGACTGCTTCTGCCTCCAATAGATTTCCTAAGCACTAGTGTTTTAAGGAACAGCTTAAAAAGAGAATCCTAATGTGATTTCTTTATAATGGGTGTGTTCCTTATCTTATCCTAGTGTCTAAACTCTTCTCCATGGCTGGACCTCCAAATAATATTCCTTTATGTGCTAAGGGGTATCTAGAGAGTGGGATAGCTTTAATAACTACCCTAACACTAACGCGTACCCTAACCCTAACCCCTACCCTAACCATAACACGTACCCTAATCCTAACCAATACCCTAAACCGAGCCCTAACCCTAACACTAACCCTAACCCTAACCCATACCCTACGCCGTACCCGAAGCCCTCCCCGAACCCGTACCCTAAGCCGTACCCTAAGCCGTACCCTAAGCCTAACCCTAACCCTAGGCTACCCTTGACTGCTTCTGCCTCCAATAGATTTCCTAAGCACTAGTGTTTTAAGGAACAGCTTAAAAAGAGAATCCTAATGTGATTTCTTTATAATGGGTGTGTTCCTTATCTTATCCTAGTGTCTAAACTCTTCTCCATGGCTGGACCTCCAAATAATATTCCTTATGTGCTAAGGGGTATCTAGAGAGTGGGATAGCTTTAATAACTACCCTAACACTAACGCGTACCCTAACCCTAACCCCTACCCTAACCCTAACACGTACCCTAATCCTAACCAATAGCCTAAACCGAGCCCTAACCCTAACACTAACCCTAACCCTAACCCTAACCCATACACTACGCCGTACCCGAAGCCCTCCCCGAACCCGTACCCTAAGCCGTACCCTAAGCCTAACCCTAAGCCTAACCCTAACCCTAGGCTACCCTTGAATGCTTCTGCCTCCAATAGATTTCCTAAGCACTAGTGTTTTAAGGAACATCTTAAAAAGAGAATCCTAATGTGATTTCTTTATAATGGGTGTGTTCCTTATCTTATCCTAATGTCTAAACTCTTCTCCATGGCTGGACCTCCAAATAATATTCCTTTATGTGCTAAGGGGTATCTAGAGAGTGGGATAGCTTTAATAACTACCCTAACACTAACGCGTACCCTAACCCTAACCCCTACCCTAACCATAACACGTACCCTAATCCTAACCAATACCCTAAACCGAGCCCTAACCCTAACACTAACCCTAACCCTAACCCATACCCTACGCCGTACCCGAAGCCCTCCCCGAACCCGTACCCTAAGCCGTACCCTAAGCCGTACCCTAAGCCTAACCCTAACCCTAGGCTACCCTTGACTGCTTCTGCCTCCAATAGATTTCCTAAGCACTAGTGTTTTAAGGAACAGCTTAAAAAGAGAATCCTAATGTGATTTCTTTATAATGGGTGTGTTCCTTATCTTATCCTAGTGTCTAAACTCTTCTCCATGGCTGGACCTCCAAATAATATTCCTTATGTGCTAAGGGGTATCTAGAGAGTGGGATAGCTTTAATAACTACCCTAACACTAACGCGTACCCTAACCCTAACCACTACCCTAACCCTAACACGTACACTAATCCTAACCAATACCCTAAACCGAGCCCTAACCCTAACACTAACCCTAACCCTAACCCTAACCCATACCCTACGCCATACCCGAAGCCCTCCCCGAACCCGTACCCTAAGCCGTACCCTAAGCCGTACCCTAAGCCTAACCCTAACCCTAGGCTACCCTTGACTGCTTCTGCCTCCAATAGATTTCCTAAGCACTAGTGTTTTAAGGAACAGCTTAAAAAGAGAATCCTAATGTGATTTCTTTATAATGGGTGTGTTCCTTATCTTATCCTAGTGTCTAAACTCTTCTCCATGGCTGGACCTCCAAATAATATTCCATTACGTGCTAAGGGGTATCTAGAGAGTGGGTTAGGTTTAATAACTACCCTAACACTAACGCGTACCCTAACCCTAACCCCTACCCTATCGCTAACACGTACCCTAATCGTAACCAATACCCTAAACCGAGCCCTAACCCTAACCCTAACCCTAACCCATAACCTACGCCGTACCAGAAGCCCTCCCCGAACCCGTACCCTAAGCCGTACCCTAAGCCGTACCCTAAGCCTAACCCTAACCCTAGGCTACCCTTGACTGCTTCTGCCTCCAATAGATTTCCTAAGCACTAGTGTTTTAAGGAACAGCTTAAAAAGAGAATCCTAATGTGATTTCTTTATAATGGGTGTGTTCCTTATCTTATCCTAGTGTCTAAACTCTTCTCCATGGCTGGACCTCCAAATAATATTCCTTTACGTGCTAAGGGGTATCTAGAGATTTGGATAGGTTTAATAACTACCCTAACACTAACGCGTACCCTAACCCTAACCCCTACCAAAACCCTAACACGTACCCTAATCCTAACCAATACCCTAAACCGAGCCCTAACCCTAACACTAACCCTAACCCTAACCCTAACCCATAACCTACGCCGTACCCGAAGCCCTCCCCGAACCCGTACCCTAAGCCGTACCCTAAGCCGTACCCTAAGCCTAACCCTAACCCTAGGCTACCCTTGACTGCTTCTGCCTCCAATAGACTTCCTAAGCACTAGTGCTTTAAGGAACAGCTTAAAAAGAGAATCCTATTGTGATTTCTTTATAATGGGTGTGTTCCTTATCTTATCCTAGTGTCTAAACTCTTCTCCATGGGTGGACCCCCAAATAATATTTCTTTACGTGCTAAGGTGTATCTAGAGAGTGGGATAGCTTTAATAACTACCCTAACCCTAACGCGTACCCTAACCCTAACCCCTACCCTAACCCTAACATGTACCCTAATCCTAACCCGTACCTTAAACCGAGCCCTAACCCTAACACTAACCCTAACCCTAACCCTAACCCATACCCTACGCCGTACCCGAAGCCCTCACCGAACCCGTACCCTAAGCCGTACCCTAAGCCTAACCCTAACCCTAGGCTACCCTTGACTGCTTCTGCCTCCAATAGATTTCCTAAGCACTAGTGTTTTAAGGAACAGCTTAAAAAGAGAATCCTAATGTGATTTCTTTATAATGGGTGTGTTCCTTATCTTATCCTAGTGTCTAAACTCTTCTCCATGGCTGGACCTCCAAATAATATTCCTTTATGTGCTAAGGGGTATCTAGAGAGTGGGATAGCTTTAATAACTACCCTAACACTAACGCGTACCCTAACCCTAACCCCTACCCTAACCATAACACGTACCCTAATCCTAACCAATACCCTAAACCGAGCCCTAACCCTAACACTAACCCTAACCCTAACCCATACCCTACGCCGTACCCGAAGCCCTCCCCGAACCCGTACCCTAAGCCGTACCCTAAGCCGTACCCTAAGCCTAACCCTAACCCTAGGCTACCCTTGACTGCTTCTGCCTCCAATAGATTTCCTAAGCACTAGTGTTTTAAGGAACAGCTTAAAAAGAGAATCCTAATGTGATTTCTTTATAATGGGTGTATTCCTTATCTTATCCTAGTGTCTAAACTCTTCTCCATGGCTGGACCCCCAAATAATATTCCTTTACGTGCTAAGGTGTATCTAGAGAGTGGGATAGGTTTAATAACTACCCTAACCCTAACGCGTACCCTAAACCTAACCCTAACATGTACCCTAATGCTAACCCGTACCCTAAACCGAGCCCTAACCCTAACACTAACCCTAACCCTAACCCTAACCCATACCCTACGCCGTACCCGAAGCCCTCCCCGAACCCGTACCCTAAGCCGTACCCTAAGCCGTACTCTAAGCCTAACCCTAACCCTAGGCTACCCTTGACTGCTTCTGCCTCCAATAGATTTCCTAAGCACTAGTGTTTTAAGGAACAACTTAAAAAGAGAATCCTAATGTGATTTCTTTATAATGGGTGTGTTCCTTATCTTATCCTAGTGTCTAAACACTTCTCCATGGCTGGACCTCCAAATAATATTCCTTTACGTGCTAAGGGGTATCTAGAGTGTGGGATAGGTTTAATAACTACCCTAACACTAACGCGTACCCTAACCCTAACCCCTACCCTAACACTAACACGTACCCTAATCCTAACCAATACCCTAAACCGAGCCCTAACCCTAACACTAACCCTAACCCTAACCCTAACCCATACCCTACGCCGTACCCGAAGCCCTCCCCGAACCCGTACCCTACGCCGTACGCTAAGCCGTACCCTAAGCCGTACCCTAACCCTAGGCTACCCTTGACTGCTTCTGCCTCCAATAGATTTCCTAAGCACTAGTGTTTTAAAGGACAGCTTAAAAAGAGAATCCTAATGTGATTTCTCTATAATGGGTGTGTTCCTTATCTTATCCTAGTGTCTAAACTCTTCTCCATGGCTGGACCGCCAAATAATATTCCTTTACGTGCTAAGGGGTATCTAGAGAGTGGGTTAGGTTTAATAACTACCCTAACACTAACGCGTACCCTAACCCTAACCCCTACCCTAACCCTAACACGTACCCTAATCCTAACCAATACCCTAAACCGAGCCCTAACCCTAACACTAACCCTAACCCTAACCCTAACCCATACCCTACGCCGTACCAGAAGCCCTCCCCGAACCCGTACCCTAAGCCGTACCCTAAGCCTAACCCTAAGCCTAACCCTAACCCTAGGCTACCCTTGAATGCTTCTGCCTCCAATAGATTTCCTAAGCACTAGTGTTTTAAGGAACAGCTTAAAAAGAGAATCCTAATGTGATTTCTTTATAATGGGTGTGTTCCTTATCTTATCCTAGTGTCTAAACTCTTCTCCATGGCTGGACCTCCAAATAATATTCCTTTATGTGCTAAGGGGTATCTAGAGAGTGGGATAGCTTTAATAACTACCCTAACACTAACGCGTACCCTAACCCTAACCCCTACCCTAACCATAACACGTACCCTAATCCTAACCAATACCCTAAACCGAGCCCTAACCCTAACACTAACCCTAACCCAAACCCATACCCTACGCCGTACCCGAAGCCCTCCCCGAACCCGTACCCTAAGCCGTACCCGAAGCCGTACCCTAAGCCTAACCCTAACCCTAGGCTACCCTTGACTGCTTCTGCCTCCAATAGATTTCCTAAGCACTAGTGTTTTAAGGAACAGCTTAAAAAGAGAATCCTAATGTGATTTCTTTATAATGGGTGTGTTCCTTATCTTATCCTAGTGTCTAAACTCTTCTCCATGGCTGGACCTCCAAATAATATTCCTTATGTGCTAAGGGGTATCTAGAGAGTGGGATAGCTTCAATAACTACCCTAACACTAACGCGTACCCTAACCCTAACCCCTACCCTAACCCTAACACGTACCCTAATCCTAACCAATACCCTAAACCGAGCCCTAACCCTAACACTAACCCTAACCCTAACCCTAACCCATACCCTACGCCGTACCCGAAGCCCTCCCCGAACCCGTACCCTAAGCCGTACCCTAAGCCGTACCCTAAGCCTAACCCTAACCCTAGGCTACCCTTGACTGCTTCTGCCTCCAATAGATTTCCTAAGCACTAGTGTGTTAAGGAACAGCTTAAAAAGAGAATCCTAATGTGATTTCTTTATAATGGGTGTGTTCCTTATCTTATCCTAGTGTCTAAACTCTTCTCCATGGCTGGACCCCCAAATAATATTCCTTTACGTGCTAAGGGGTATCTAGAGAGTGGGTTAGGTTTAATAACTACCCTAACACTAACGCGTACCCTAACCCTAAACCCTACCCTAACCCTAACACGTACCCTAATCCTAACCAATACCCTATACCGAGCCCTAACCCTAACACTAACCCTAACCCTAACCCTAACCCATACCCTACGCCATACCAGAAGCCCTCCCCGAACCCGTACCCTAAGCCGTACCCTAAGCCTAACCCTAAGCCTAACCCTAACCCTAGGCTACCCTTGACTGCTTCTGCCTCCAATAGATTTCCTAAGCACTAGTGTTTTAAGGAACAGCTTAAAAAGAGAATCCTAATGTGATTTCTTTATAATGGGTGTGTTCCTTATCTTATCCTAGTGTCTAAACTCTTCTCCATGGCTGGACCTCCAAATAATATTCCTTTACGTGCTAAGGGGTATCTAGAGAGTGGGTTAGGTTTAATAACTACCCTAACACTAACGCGTACCCTAACCCTAACCCCTACCCTATCGCTAACACGTACCCTAATCCTAACCAATAACCTAAACCGAGCCCTAACCCTAACACTAACCCTAACCCTAACCGTAACCCATACCCTACGCCGTACCAGAAGCCCTCCCCGAACCCGTACCCTAAGCCGTACCCTAAGCCGTACCCTAAGCCTAACCCTAACCCTAGGCTACCCTTGACTGCTTCTGCCGCCAATAGATTTCCTAAGCACTAGTGTTTTAAGGAACAGCTTAAAAAGAGAATCCTAATGTGATTTCTTTATAATGGGTGTGTTCCTTATCTTATCCTAGTGTCTAAACTCTTCTCCATGGCTGGACCTCCAAATAATATTCCTTTACGTGCTAAGGGGTATCGAGAGATTGGGATAGGTTTAATAACTACCCTAACACTAACGCGTACCCTAACCCTAACCCCTACCCTAACCCTAACACGTACCCTAATCCTAACCAATACCCTAAGCCGAGCCCTAAACCTAACACTAACCCTAACCCTAACCCTAACCCATACCCTAAGCCGTACCCTAAGCCCTCCCCAAACCCGTACCCTAAGCCGTACCCTAAGCCGTACCCTAAGCCTAACCCTAACCCAGGGCTACCCTTGACTGCTTCTGCCTCCAATAGATTTCCTAAGCACTAGTGTTTTAAGGAACAGCTTAAAAAGAGAATCCTAATGTGATTTCTTTATAATGGGTGTGTTCCTTATCTTATCCTAGTGTCTAAACTCTTCTCCATGGGTGGACCCCCAAATAATATTCCTTTACGTGCTAAGGTGTATCTAGAGAGTGGGATAGGTTTAATAACTACCCTAACCCTAACGCGTACCCTAACCCTAACCCCTACCCTAACCCTAACATGTACCCTAATCCTAACCCGTACCTTAAACCGAGCCCTAACCCTAACACTAACCCTAACCCTAACCCTAACCCATACCCTACGCCGTACCGAAGCCCTCACCGAACCCGTACCCTAAGCCGTACCCTAAGCCTAACCCTAACCCTAGGCTACCCTTGACTGCTTCTGCCTCCAATAGATTTCCTAAGCACTAGTGTTTTAAGGAACAGCTTAAAAAGAGAATCCTAATGTGATTTCTTTATAATGGGTGTGTTCCTTATCTTATCCTAGTGTCTAAACTCTTCTCCATGGCTGGACCTCCAAATAATATTCCTTTATGTGCTAAGGGGTATCTAGAGAGTGGGATAGCTTTAATAACTACCCTAACACTAACGCGTACCCTAACCCTAACCCCTACCCTAACCATAACACGTACCCTAATCCTAACCAATACCCTAAACCGAGCCCTAACCCTAACACTAACCCTAACCCTAACCATAACCCATACCCTACGCCGTACCAGAAGCCCTCCCCGAACCCGTACCCTAAGCCGTACCCTAAGCCTAACCCTAAGCCTCACCCTAACCCTAGGCTACCCTTGACTGCTTCTTCCTCCAATAGATTTCCTAAGCACTAGTGTTTTAAGGAACAGCTTAAAAAGAGAATCCTAATGTGATTTCTTTATAATGGGTGTGTTCCTTATCTTATCCTAGTGTCTAAACTCTTCTCCATGGCTGGACCCCCAAATAATATTCCTTTACGTGCTAAGGGGTATCTAGAGAGTGGGTTAGGTTTAATAACTACCCTAACACTAACGCGTACCCTAACCCTAACCCCTACCCTATCGCTAACACGTACCCTAATCCTAACCAATACCCTAAACCGAGCCCTAACCCTAACACTAACCCTAACCCTAAACCTAACCCATACCCTACGCCGTACCAGAAGCCCTCCCCGAACCCGTACCCTAAGCCGTACCCTAAGCCGTACCCTAAGCCTAACCCTAACCCTAGGCTACCCTTGACTGCTTCTGCCTCCAATAGATTTCCTAAGCACTAGTGTTTTAAGGAACAGCTTAAAAAGAGAATCCTAATGTGATTTCTTTATAATGGGTGTGTTCCTTATCTTATCCTAGTGTCTAAACTCTTCTCCATGGCTGGACCCCCAAATAATATTCCTTTACGTGCTAAGGGGTATCTAGAGAGTGGGTTAGGTTTAATAACTACCCTAACACTAACGCGTACCCTAACCCTAACCCCTACCCTAACCCTAACACGTACCCTAATCCTAACCAATACCCTAAGCCGAGCCCTAAACCTAACACTAACCCTAACCCTAACCCTAACCCATACCCTAAGCCGTACCCGAAGCCCTCCCCAAACCCGTACCCTAAGCCGTACCCTAAGCCGTACCCTAAGCCTAACCCTAACCCTAGGCTACCCTTGACTGCTTCTGCCTCCAATAGATTTCCTAAGCACTAGTGTTTTAAGGAACAGCTTAAAAAGAGAATCCTAATGTGATTTCTTTATAATGGGTGTGTTCCTTATCTTATCCTAGTGTCTAAACTCTTCTCCATGGCTGGACCCCCAAATAATATTCCTTTACGTGCTAAGGGGTATCTAGAGAGTGGGATAGGTTTAATAACTACCCTAACCCTAACGCGTACCCTAACCCTATCCCCTACCCTAACCCTAACACGTACCCTAATCCTAACCCGTACCCTAAACCGAGCCCTAACCCTAACACTAACCCTAACCCTAACCCTAACCCATACCCTACGCCATACCCGAAGCCCTCCCCGAACCCGTACCCTAAGCCGTACCCTAAGCCGTACCCTAAGCCTAACCCTAACCCTAGGCTACCCTTGACTGCTTCTGCCTCCAATAGATTTCCTAAGCACTAGTGTTTTAAGGAACAGCTTAAAAAGAGAATCCTAATGTGATTTCTTTATAATGGGTGTGTTCCTTATCTTATCCTACTTTCTAAACTCTTCTCCATGGCTGGACCTCCAAATAATATTCCTTTATGTGCTAAGGTGTATCTAGAGAGTGGGATAGGTTTAATAACTAACCTAACCCTAACGCGTACCCTAACCCTAACCCCTACTCTAACCCTAACATGTACCCTAATCCTAACCCGTACCCTAAACCGAGCCCTAACCCTAACACTAACCCTAACCCTAACCCTAACCCATACCCTACGCCGTACCCAAAGCCCTCCCCGAACCCGTACCCTAAACCGTACCCTAAGCCGTACCCTAAGCCTAACCCTAACCCTAGGCTACCCTTGACTGCTTCTTCCTCCAATAGATTTCCTAAGCACTAGTGTTTTAAGGAACAGCTTAAAAAGAGAATCCTAATGTGATTTCTTTATAATGGGTGTGTTCCTTATCTTATCCTAGTGTCTAAACTCTTCTCCATGGCTGGACCCCCAAATAATATTCCTTTACGTTCTAAGGGGTATCTAGAGAGTGGGATAGGTTTAATAACTACCCTAACCCTAACACGTACCCTAACCCTATCCCCTACCTTAACCCTAACTCGTACCCTAATCCTAACCCGTACCCTAAAACGAGCCCTAACCCTAACACTAACCCTAACCCTAACCCTAACCCATACCCTACGCCGTACCCGAAGCCCTCACCGAACCCGTACCCTAAGCCGTACCCTAAGCCTAACCCTAAGCCTAACCCTAACCCTAGGCTACCCTTGACTGCTTCTGCCTCCAATAGATTTCCTAAGCACTAGTGTTTTAAGGAACATCTTAAAAAGAGAATCCTAATGTGATTTCTTTATAATGGGTGTGTTCCTTATCTTATCCTAGTGTCTAAACTCTTCTCCATGGCTGGACCTCCAAATAATATTCCTTTATGTGCTAAGGGGTATCTAGAGAGTGGGAAAGCTTTAATAACTACCCTAACACTAACGCGTACCCTAACCCTAACCCCTACCCTAAACATAAGACGTACCCT
This sequence comes from Balaenoptera physalus, assembly GCF_965194825.1. NCBI lineage: Eukaryota > Metazoa > Chordata > Mammalia > Artiodactyla > Balaenopteridae > Balaenoptera > Balaenoptera physalus. The sequence continues at coordinate 144,922 of NW_028126038.1, forward strand.
AATCCTAACCAATACCCTAAACCGAGCCCTAACCCTAACACTAACCCTAACCCTAACCCTAACCCATACCCTACGCTGTACCCGAAGCCCTCCCCGAACCCGTACCCTAAGCCGTACCCTAAGCCTAACCCTAACCCTAGGCTACCCTTGACTGCTTCTGCCTCCAATAGATTTCCTAAGCAGTAGTGTTTTAAGGAACAGCTTAAAAAGAGAATCCTATTGTGATTTCTTTATAATGGGTGTGTTCCTTATCTTATCCTAGTGTCTAAACTCTTCTCCATGGCTGGACCCCGAAATAATATTCCTTTACGTGCTAAGGGGTATCTAGAGAGTGGGATAGGTTTAATAACTACCCTAACCCTAACGCGTACCCTAACCCTATCCCCTACCCTAACCCTAACACGTACCCTAATCCTAACCCGTACCCTAAAACGAGCCCTTACCCTAACACTAACCCTAACCCTAACCCTAACCCATACCCTACGCCGTACCCGAAGCCCTCACCGAACCCGTACCCTAAGCCTAACCCTAAGCCTAACCCTAACCCTAGGCTACCCTTGACTGCTTCTGCCTCCAATAGATTTCCTAAGCACTAGTGTTTTAAGGAACAGCTTAAAAAGAGAATCCTAATGTGATTTCTTTATAATGGGTGTGTTCCTTATCTTATCCTAGTGTCTAAACTCTTCTCCATGGCTGGACCTCCAAATAATATTCCTTTATGTGCTAAGGGGTATCTAGAGAGTGGGATAGCTTTAATAACTACCCTAACACTAACGCGTACCCTAACCCTAACCCCTACCCTAACCATAACACGTACCCTAATCCTAACCAATACCCTAAACCGAGCCCTAACCCTAACACTAACCCTAACCCTAACCCTAACCCATACCCTACGCCGTACCAGAAGCCCTCCCCGAACCCGTACCCTAAGCCGTACCCTAAGCCTAACCCTAAGCCTAACCCTAACCCTAGGCTACCCTTGACTGCTTCTTCCTCCAATAGATTTCCTAAGCACTAGTGTTTTAAGGAACAGCTTAAAAAGAGAATCCTAATGTGATTTCTTTATAATGGGTGTGTTCTTTATCTTATCCTAGTGTCTAAACTCTTCTCCATGGCTGGACCCCCAAATAATATTCCTTTACGTGCTAAGGGGTATCTAGAGAGTGGGTTAGGTTTAATAACTACCCTAACACTAACTCGTACCCTAACCCTAAACCCAACCCTAACCCTAACACGTACACTAATCCTAACCAATACCCTATACCGAGCCCTAACCCTAACACTAACCCTAACCCTAACCCTAACCCATACCCTACGCCATACCAGAAGCCCTCCCCGAACCCGTACCCTAAGCCGTACCATAAGCCTAACCCTAAGCCTAACCCTAACCCTAGGCTACCCTTGACTGCTTCTGCCTCCAATAGATTTCCTAAGCACTAGTGTTTTAAGGAACAGCTTAAAAAGAGAATCCTAATGTGATTTCTTTATAATGGGTGTGTTCCTTATCTTATCCTAGTGTCTAAACTCTTCTCCATGGCTGGACCTCCAAATAATATTCCTTTACGTGCTAAGGGGTATCTAGAGAGTGGGTTAGGTTTAATAACTACCCTAACACTAACGCGTACCCTAACCCTAACCCCTACCCTATCGCTAACACATACCCTAATCCTAACCAATACCCTAAACCGAGCCCTAACCCTAACACTAACCCTAACCCTAACCCTAACCCATACCCTACGCCGTACCAGAAGCCCTCCCCGAACCCGTACCCTAAGCCGTACCCTAAGCCGTACCCTAAGCCTAACCCTAACCCTAGGCTACCCTTGACTGCTTCTGCCTCCAATAGATTTCCTAAGCACTAGTGTTTTAAGGAACAGCTTAAAAAGAGAATCCTAATGTGATTTCTTTATAATGGGTGTGTTCCTTATCTTATCCTAGTGCCTAAACTCTTCTCCATGGCTGGACCCCCAAATAATATTCCTTTACGTGCTAAGGGGTATCTAGAGAGTGGGTTAGGTTTAATAACTACCCTAACACTAACGCGTACCCTAACCCTAACCCCTACCCTAACCCTAACACGTACCCTAATCCTAACCAATACCCTAAGCCGAGCCCTAAACCTAACACTAACCCTAACCCTAACCCTAACCCATACCCTAAGCCGTACCCGAAGCCCTCCCCAAACCCGTACCCTAAGCCGTACCCTAAGCCGTACCCTAAGCCTAACCCTAACCCTAGGCTACCCTTGACTGCTTCTGCCTCCAATAGATTTCCTAAGCACTAGTGTTTTAAGGAACAGCTTAAAAAGAGAATCCTAATGTGATTTCTTTATAATGGGTGTGTTCCTTATCTTATCCTAGTGTCTAAACTCTTCTCCATGGCTGGACCCCCAAATAATATTCCTTTACGTGCTAAGGGGTATCTAGAGAGTGGGATAGGTTTAATAACTACCCTAACCCTAACGCGTACCCTAACCCTATCCCCTACCCTAACCCTAACACGTACCCTAATCCTAACCCGTACCCTAAACCGAGCCCTAACCCTAACACTAACCCTAACCCTAACCCTAACCCATACCCTACGCCATACCCGAAGCCCTCCCCGAACCCGTACCCTAAGCCGTACCCTAAGCCGTACCCTAAGCCTAACCCTAACCCTAGGCTACCCTTGACTGCTTCTGCCTCCAATAGATTTCCTAAGCACTAGTGTTTTAAGGAACAGCTTAAAAAGAGAATCCTAATGTGATTTCTTTATAATGGGTGTGTTCCTTATCTTATCCTAGTGTCTAAACTCTTCTCCATGGCTGGACCTCCAAATAATATTCCTTTATGTGCTAAGGGGTATCTAGAGAGTGGGATAGCTTTAATAACTACCCTAACACTAACGCGTACCCTAACCCTAACCCCTACCCTAACCATAACACGTACCCTAATCCTAACCAATACCCTAAACCGAGCCCTAACCCTAACACTAACCCTAACCCTAACCCTAACCCATACCCTACGCCGTACCCGAAGCCCTCCCCGAACCCGTACCCTAAGCCGTACCCTAAGCCGTACCCTAAGCCTAACCCTAACCCTAGGCTACCCTTGACTGCTTCTGCCTCCAATAGATTTCCTAAGCAGTAGTGTTTTAAGGAACAGCTTAAAAAGAGAATCCTATTGTGATTTCTTTATAATGGGTGTGTTCCTTATCTTATCCTAGTGTCTAAACTCTTCTCCATGGCTGGACCCCCAAATAATATTCCTTTACGTGCTAAGGTGTATCTAGAGAGTGGGATAGGTTTAATAACTAACCTAACCCTAACGCGTACCCTAACCCTAACCCCTACTCTAACCCTAACATGTACCCTAATCCTAACCCGTACCCTAAACCGAGCCCTAACCCTAACACTAACCCTAACCCTAACCCTAACCCATACCCTACGCCGTACCCAAAGCCCTCCCCGAACCCGTACCCTAAACCGTACACTAAGCCGTACCCTAAGCCTAACCCTAACCCTAGGCTACCCTTGACTGCTTCTTCCTCCAATAGATTTCCTAAGCACTAGTGTTTTAAGGAACAGCTTAAAAAGAGAATCCTAATGTGATTTCTTTATAATGGGTGTGTTCCTTATCTTATCCTAGTGTCTAAACTCTTCTCCATGGCTGGACCCCCAAATAATATTCCTTTACGTGCTAAGGGGTATCTAGAGAGTGGGATAGGTTTAATAACTACCCTAACCCTAACACGTACCCTAACCCTATCCCCTACCTTAACCCTAACTCGTACCCTAATCCTAACCCGTACCCTAAAACGAGACCTAACCCTAACACTAACCCTAACCCTAACCCTAACCCATACCCTACGCCGTACCCGAAGCCCTCACCGAACCCGTACCCTAAGCCGTACCCTAAGCCTAACCCTAAGCCTAACCCTAACCCTAGGCTACCCTTGACTGCTTCTGCCTCCAATAGATTTCCTAAGCACTAGTGTTTTAAGGAACATCTTAAAAAGAGAATCCTAATGTGATTTCTTTATAATGGGTGTGTTTCTTATCTTATCCTAGTGTCTAAACTCTTCTCCATGGCTGGACCTCCAAATAATATTCCTTTATGTGCTAAGGGGTATCTAGAGAGTGGGATAGCTTTAATAACTACCCTAACACTAACGCGTACCCTAACCCTAACCCCTACCCTAAACATAACACGTACCCTAATCCTAACCAATACCCTAAACCGAGCCCTAACCCTAACACTAACCCTAACCCTAACCCTAACCCATACCCTACGCCGTACCCGAAGCCCTCCCCGAACCCGTACCCTAAGCAGTACCCTAAGCCTAACCCTAACCCTAGGCTACCCTTGACTGCTTCTGCCTCCAATAGATTTCCTAAGCAGTAGTGTTTTAAGGAACAGCTTAAAAAGAGAATCCTATTGTGATTTCTTTATAATGGGTGTGTTCCTTATCTTATCCTAGTGTCTAAACTCTTCTCCATGGCTGGACCCCGAAATAATATTCCTTTACGTGCTAAGGGGTATCTAGAGAGTGGGATAGGTTTAATAACTAACCTAACCCTAACGCGTACCCTAACCCTATCCCCTACCCTAACCCTAACACGTACCCTAATCCTAACCCGTACCCTAAAACGAGCCCTAACCCTAACACTAACCCTAACCCTAACCCTAACCCATACCCTACGCCGTACCCGAAGCCCTCACCGAACCCGTACCCTAAGCCTAACCCTAAGCCTAACCCTAACCCTAGGCTACCCTTGACTGCTTCTGCCTCCAATAGATTTCCTAAGCACTAGTGTTTTAAGGAACAGCTTAAAAAGAGAATCCTAATGTGATTTCTTTATAATGGGTGTGTTCCTTATCTTATCCTAGTGTCTAAACTCTTCTCCATGGCTGGACCTCCAAATAATATTCCTTTATGTACTAAGGGGTATCTAGAGAGTGGGATAGCTTTAATAACTACCCTAACACTAACGCGTACCCTAACCCTAACCCCTACCCTAACCATAACACGTACCCTAATCCTAACCAATACCCTAAACCGAGCCCTAACCCTAACACTAACCCTAACCCTAACCCTAACCCATACCCTACGCCGTACCAGAAGCCCTCCCCGAACCCGTACCCTAAGCCGTACCCTAAGCCTAACCCTAAGCCTAACCCTAACCCTAGGCTACCCTTGAATGCTTCTGCCTCCAATAGATTTCCTAAGCACTAGTGTTTTAAGGAACAGCTTAAAAAGAGAATCCTAATGTGATTTCTTTATAATGGGTGTGTTCCTTATCTTATCCTAGTGTCTAAACTCTTCTCCATGGCTGGACCTCCAAATAATATTCCTTTATGTGCTAAGGGGTATCTAGAGAGTGGGATAGCTTTAATAACTACCCTAACACTAACGCGTACCCTAACCCTAACCCCTACCCTAACCATAACACGTACCCTAATCCTAACCAATACCCTAAACCGAGCCCTAACCCTAACACTAACCCTAACCCTAACCCATACCCTACGCCGTACCCGAAGCCCTCCCCGAACCCGTACCCTAAGCCGTACCCTAAGCCGTACCCTAAGCCTAACCCTAACCCTAGGCTACCCTTGACTGCTTCTGCCTCCAATAGATTTCCTAAGCACTAGTGTTTTAAGGAACAGCTTAAAAAGAGAATCCTAATGTGATTTCTTTATAATGGGTGTGTTCCTTATCTTATCCTAGTGTCTAAACTCTTCTCCATGGCTGGACCTCCAAATAATATTCCTTATGTGCTAAGGGGTATCTAGAGAGTGGGATAGCTTTAATAACTACCCTAACACTAACGCGTACCCTAACCCTAACCCCTACCCTAACCCTAACACGTACACTAATCCTAACCAATACCCTAAACCGAGCCCTAACCCTAACACTAACCCTAACCCTAACCCTAACCCATACCCTACGCCGTACCCGAAGCCCTCCCCGAACCCGTACCCTAAGCCGTACCCTAAGCCGTACCCTAAGCCTAACCCTAACCCTAGGCTACCCTTGACTGCTTCTGCCTCCAATAGATTTCCTAAGCACTAGTGTTTTAAGGAACAGCTTAAAAAGAGAATCCTAATGTGATTTCTTTATAATGGGTGTGTTCCTTATCTTATCCTAGTGTCTAAACTCTTCTCCATGGCTGGACCCCCAAATAATATTCCTTTACGTGCTAAGGGGTATCTAGAGAGTGGGTTAGGTTTAATAACTACCCTAACACTAACGCGTACCCTAACCCTAAACCCTACCCTAACCCTAACACGTACCCTAATCCTAACCAATACCCTATACCGAGCCCTAACCCTAACACTAACCCTAACCCTAACCCTAACCCATACCCTACGCCATACCAGAAGCCCTCCCCGAACCCGTACCCTAAGCCGTACCCTAAGCCTAACCCTAAGCCTAACCCTAACCCTAGGCTACCCTTGACTGCTTCTGCCTCCAATAGATTTCCTAAGCACTAGTGTTTTAAGGAACAGCTTAAAAAGAGAATCCTAATGTGATTTCTTTATAATGGGTGTGTTCCTTATCTTATCCTAGTGTCTAAACTCTTCTCCATGGCTGGACCTCCAAATAATATTCCTTTACGTGCTAAGGGGTATCTAGAGAGTGGGTTAGGTTTAATAACTACCCTAACACTAACGCGTACCCTAACCCTAACCCCTACCCTATCGCTAACACGTACCCTAATCGTAACCAATACCCTAAACCGAGCCCTAACCCTAACACTAACCCTAACCCTAACCCTAACCCATACCCTACGCCGTACCAGAAGCCCTCCCCGAACCCGTACCCTAAGCCGTACCCTAAGCCGTACCCTAAGCCTAACCCTAACCCTAGGCTACCCTTGACTGCTTCTGCCTCCAATAGATTTCCTAAGCACTAGTGTTTTAAGGAACAGCTTAAAAAGAGAATCCTAATGTGATTTCTTTATAATGGGTGTGTTCTTTATCTTATCCTAGTGTCTAAACTCTTCTCCATGGCTGGACCTCCAAATAATATTCCTTTACGTGCTAAGGGGTATCTAGAGATTGGGATAGGTTTAATAACTACCCTAACACTAACGCGTACCCTAACCCTAACCCCTACCAAAACCCTAACACGTACCCTAATCCTAACCAATACCCTAAGCCGAGCCCTAACCCTAACACTAACCCTAACCCTAACCCTAACCCATACCCTAAGCCGTACCCGAAGCCCTCCCCAAACCCGTACCCTAAGCCGTACCCTAAGCCGTACCCTAAGCCTAACCCTAACCCTAGGCTACCCTTGACTGCTTCTGCCTCCAATAGATTTCCTAAGCACTAGTGTTTTAAGGAACAGCTTAAAAAGAGAATCCTAATGTGATTTCTTTATAATGGGTGTGTTCCTTATCTTATCCTAGTGTCTAAACTCTTCTCCATGGTTGGACCCCCAAATAATATACCTTTACGTGCTAAGGGGTATCTAGAGAGTGGGATAGGTTTAATAACTACCCTAACCCTAACGCGTACCCTAACCCTATCCCCTACCCTAACCCTAACACGTACCCTAATCCTAACCCGTACCCTAAACCGAGCCCTAACCCTAACACTAACCCTAACCCTAACCCTAACCCATACCCTAAGCCATACCCGAAGCCCTCCCCGAACCCGTACCCTAAGCCGTACCCTAAGCCGTACCCTAAGCCTAACCCTAACCCTAGGCTACCCTTGACTGCTTCTGCCTCCAATAGATTTCCTAAGCACTAGTGTTTTAAGGAACAGCTTAAAAAGAGAATCCTAATGTGATTTCTTTATAATGGGTGTGTTCCTTATCTTATCCTAGTGTCTAAACTCTTCTCCATGGCTGGACCTCCAAATAATATTCCTTTATGTGCTAAGGGGTATCTAGAGAGTGGGATAGCTTTAATAACTACCCTAAAACTAACGCGTACCCTAACCCTAACCCCTACCCTAACCATAACACGTACCCTAATCCTAACCAATACCCTAAACCGAGCCCTAACCCTAACACTAACCCTAACCCTAACCCTAACCCATAACCTACGCCGTACCCGAAGCCCTCCCCGAACCCGTACCCTAAGCCGTACCCTAAGCCGTACCCTAAGCCTAACCCTAACCCTAGGCTACCCTTGACTGCTTCTGCCTCCAATAGACTTCCTAAGCACTAGTGTTTTAAGGAACAGCTTAAAAAGAGAATCCTATTGTGATTTCTTTATAATGGGTGTGTTCCTTATCTTATCCTAGTGTCTAAACTCTTCTCCATGGGTGGACCCCCAAATAATATTTCTTTACGTGCTAAGGTGTATCTAGAGAGTGGGATAGGTTTAATAACTACCCTAACCCTAACGCGTACCCTAACCCTAACCCCTACCCTAACCCTAACATGTACCCTAATCCTAACCCGTACCTTAAACCGAGCCCTAACCCTAACACTAACCCTAACCCTAACCCTAACCCATACCCTACGCCGTACCCGAAGCCCTCACCGAACCCGTACCCTAAGCCGTACCCTAAGCCTAACCCTAAGCCTAACCCTAACCCTAGGCTACCCTTGAATGCTTCTGCCTCCAATAGATTTCCTAAGCACTAGTGTTTTAAGGAACAGCTTAAAAAGAGAATCCTAATGTGATTTCTTTATAATGGGTGTGTTCCTTATCTTATCCTAGTGTCTAAACTCTTCTCCATGGCTGGACCTCCAAATAATATTCCTTTATGTGCTAAGGGGTATCTAGAGAGTGGGATAGCTTTAATAACTACCCTAACACTAACGCGTACCCTAACCCTAACCCCTACCCTAACCATAACACGTACCCTAATCCTAACCAATACCCTAAACCGAGCCCTAACCCTAACACTAACCCTAACCCTAACCCATACCCTACGCCGTACCCGAAGCCCTCCCCGAACCCGTACCCTAAGCCGTACCCTAAGCCGTACCCTAAGCCTAACCCTAACCCTAGGCTACCCTTGACTGCTTCTGCCTCCAATAGATTTCCTAAGCACTAGTGTTTTAAGGAACAGCTTAAAAAGAGAATCCTAATGTGATTTCTTTATAATGGGTGTGTTCCTTATCTTATCCTAGTGTCTAAACTCTTCTCCATGGCTGGACCTCCAAATAATATTCCTTATGTGCTAAGGGGTATCTAGAGAGTGGGATAGCTTTAATAACTACCCTAACACTAACGCGTACCCTAACCCTAACCCCTACCCTAACCCTAACACGTACACTAATCCTAACCAATACCCTAAACCGAGCCCTAACCCTAACACTAACCCTAACCCTAACCCTAACCCATACCCTACGCCGTACCCGAAGCCCTCCCCGAACCCGTACCCTAAGCCGTACCCTAAGCCGTACCCTAAGCCTAACCCTAACCCTAGGCTACCCTTGACTGCTTCTGCCTCCAATAGATTTCCTAAGCACTAGTGTTTTAAGGAACAGCTTAAAAAGAGAATCCTAATGTGATTTCTTTATAATGGGTGTGTTCCTTATCTTATCCTAGTGTCTAAACTCTTCTCCATGGCTGGACCCCCAAATAATATTCCTTTACGTGCTAAGGGGTATCTAGAGAGTGGGTTAGGTTTAATAACTACCCTAACACTAACGCGTACCCTAACCCTAAACCCTACCCTAACCCTAACACGTACCCTAATCCTAACCAATACCCTATACCGAGCCCTAACCCTAACACTAACCCTAACCCTAACCCTAACCCATACCCTACGCCATACCAGAAGCCCTCCCCGAACCCGTACCCTAAGCCGTACCCTAAGCCTAACCCTAAGCCTAACCCTAACCCTAGGCTACCCTTGACTGCTTCTGCCTCCAATAGATTTCCTAAGCACTAGTGTTTTAAGGAACAGCTTAAAAAGAGAATCCTAATGTGATTTCTTTATAATGGGTGTGTTCCTTATCTTATCCTAGTGTCTAAACTCTTCTCCATGGCTGGACCTCCAAATAATATTCCTTTACGTGCTAAGGGGTATCTAGAGAGTGGGTTAGGTTTAATAACTACCCTAACACTAACGCGTACCCTAACCCTAACCCCTACCCTATCGCTAACACGTACCCTAATCGTAACCAATACCCTAAACCGAGCCCTAACCCTAACACTAACCCTAACCCTAACCCTAACCCATACCCTACGCCGTACCAGAAGCCCTCCCCGAACCCGTACCCTAAGCCGTACCCTAAGCCGTACCCTAAGCCTAACCCTAACCCTAGGCTACCCTTGACTGCTTCTGCCTCCAATAGATTTCCTAAGCACTAGTGTTTTAAGGAACAGCTTAAAAAGAGAATCCTAATGTGATTTCTTTATAATGGGTGTGTTCTTTATCTTATCCTAGTGTCTAAACTCTTCTCCATGGCTGGACCTCCAAATAATATTCCTTTACGTGCTAAGGGGTATCTAGAGATTGGGATAGGTTTAATAACTACCCTAACACTAACGCGTACCCTAACCCTAACCCCTACCAAAACCCTAACACGTACCCTAATCCTAACCAATACCCTAAGCCGAGCCCTAACCCTAACACTAACCCTAACCCTAACCCTAACCCATACCCTAAGCCGTACCCGAAGCCCTCCCCAAACCCGTACCCTAAGCCGTACCCTAAGCCGTACCCTAAGCCTAACCCTAACCCTAGGCTACCCTTGACTGCTTCTGCCTCCAATAGATTTCCTAAGCACTAGTGTTTTAAGGAACAGCTTAAAAAGAGAATCCTAATGTGATTTCTTTATAATGGGTGTGTTCCTTATCTTATCCTAGTGTCTAAACTCTTCTCCATGGTTGGACCCCCAAATAATATACCTTTACGTGCTAAGGGGTATCTAGAGAGTGGGATAGGTTTAATAACTACCCTAACCCTAACGCGTACCCTAACCCTATCCCCTACCCTAACCCTAACACGTACCCTAATCCTAACCCGTACCCTAAACCGAGCCCTAACCCTAACACTAACCCTAACCCTAACCCTAACCCATACCCTAAGCCATACCCGAAGCCCTCCCCGAACCCGTACCCTAAGCCGTACCCTAAGCCGTACCCTAAGCCTAACCCTAACCCTAGGCTACCCTTGACTGCTTCTGCCTCCAATAGATTTCCTAAGCACTAGTGTTTTAAGGAACAGCTTAAAAAGAGAATCCTAATGTGATTTCTTTATAATGGGTGTGTTCCTTATCTTATCCTAGTGTCTAAACTCTTCTCCATGGCTGGACCTCCAAATAATATTCCTTTATGTGCTAAGGGGTATCTAGAGAGTGGGATAGCTTTAATAACTACCCTAAAACTAACGCGTACCCTAACCCTAACCCCTACCCTAACCATAACACGTACCCTAATCCTAACCAATACCCTAAACCGAGCCCTAACCCTAACACTAACCCTAACCCTAACCCTAACCCATAACCTACGCCGTACCCGAAGCCCTCCCCGAACCCGTACCCTAAGCCGTACCCTAAGCCGTACCCTAAGCCTAACCCTAACCCTAGGCTACCCTTGACTGCTTCTGCCTCCAATAGACTTCCTAAGCACTAGTGTTTTAAGGAACAGCTTAAAAAGAGAATCCTATTGTGATTTCTTTATAATGGGTGTGTTCCTTATCTTATCCTAGTGTCTAAACTCTTCTCCATGGGTGGACCCCCAAATAATATTTCTTTACGTGCTAAGGTGTATCTAGAGAGTGGGATAGGTTTAATAACTACCCTAACCCTAACGCGTACCCTAACCCTAACCCCTACCCTAACCCTAACATGTACCCTAATCCTAACCCGTACCTTAAACCGAGCCCTAACCCTAACACTAACCCTAACCCTAACCCTAACCCATACCCTACGCCGTACCCGAAGCCCTCACCGAACCCGTACCCTAAGCCGTACCCTAAGCCTAACCCTAACCCTAGGCTACCCTTGACTGCTTCTGCCTCCAATAGATTTCCTAAGCACTAGTGTTTTAAGGAACAGCTTAAAAAGAGAATCCTAATGTGATTTCTTTATAATGGGTGTGTTCCTTATCTTATCCTAGTGTCTAAACTCTTCTCCATGGCTGGACCTCCAAATAATATTCCTTTATGTGCTAAGGGGTATCTAGAGAGTGGGATAGCTTTAATAACTACCCTAACACTAACGCGTACCCTAACCCTAACCCCTACCCTAACCATAACACGTACCCTAATCCTAACCAATACCCAAAACCGAGCCCTAACCCTAACACTAACCCTAACCCTAACCCATACCCTACGCCGTACCCGAAGCCCTCCCCGAACCCGTACCCTAAGCCGTACCCTAAGCCGTACCCTAAGCCTAACCCTAACCCTAGGCTACCCTTGACTGCTTCTGCCTCCAATAGATTTCCTAAGCACTAGTGTTTTAAGGAACAGCTTAAAAAGAGAATCCTAATGTGATTTCTTTATAATGGGTGTGTTCCTTATCTTATCCTAGTGTCTAAACTCTTCTCCATGGCTGGACCTCCAAATAATATTCCTTATGTGCTAAGGGGTATCTAGAGAGTGGGATAGCTTTAATAACTACCCTAACACTAACGCGTACCCTAACCCTAACCCCTACCCTAACCCTAACACGTACCCTAATCCTAACCAATAGCCTAAACCGAGCCCTAACCCTAACACTAACCCTAACCCTAACCCTAACCCATACCCTACGCCGTACCCGAAGCCCTCCCCGAACCCGTACCCTAAGCCGTACCCTAAGCCGTACCCTAAGCCTAACCCTAACCCTAGGCTACCCTTGACTGCTTCTGCCTCCAATAGATTTCCTAAGCACTAGTGTTTTAAGGAACAGCTTAAAAAGAGAATCCTAATGTGATTTCTTTATAATGGGTGTGTTCCTTATCTTATCCTAGTGTCTAAACTCTTCTCCATGGCTGGACCCCCAAATAATATTCCTTTACGTGCTAAGGTGTATCTAGAGAGTGGGATAGGTTTAATAACTACCCTAACCCTAACGCGTACCCTAAACCTAACCCTAACATGTACCCTAATGCTAACCCGTACCCTAAACCGAGCCCTAACCCTAACACTAACCCTAACCCTAACCCTAACCCATACCCTACGCCGTACCCGAAGCCCTCCCCGAACCCGTACCCTAAGCCGTACCCTAAGCCGTACTCTAAGCCTAACCCTAACCCTAGGCTACCCTTGACTGCTTCTGCCTCCAATAGATTTCCTAAGCACTAGTGTTTTAAGGAACAACTTAAAAAGAGAATCCTAATGTGATTTCTTTATAATGGGTGTGTTCCTTATCTTATCCTAGTGTCTAAACACTTCTCCATGGCTGGACCTCCAAATAATATTCCTTTACGTGCTAAGGGGTATCTAGAGTGTGGGATAGGTTTAATAACTACCCTAACACTAACGCGTACCCTAACCCTAACCCCTACCCTAACACTAACACGTACCCTAATCCTAACCAATACCCTAAACCGAGCCCTAACCCTAACACTAACCCTAACCCTAACCCTAACCCATACCCTACGCCGTACCCGAAGCCCTCCCCGAACCCGTACCCTACGCCGTACGCTAAGCCGTACCCTAAGCCGTACCCTAACCCTAGGCTACCCTTGACTGCTTCTGCCTCCAATAGATTTCCTAAGCACTAGTGTTTTAAAGGACAGCTTAAAAAGAGAATCCTAATGTGATTTCTCTATAATGGGTGTGTTCCTTATCTTATCCTAGTGTCTAAACTCTTCTCCATGGCTGGACCGCCAAATAATATTCCTTTACGTGCTAAGGGGTATCTAGAGAGTGGGTTAGGTTTAATAACTACCCTAACACTAACGCGTACCCTAACCCTAACCCCTACCCTAACCCTAACACGTACCCTAATCCTAACCAATACCCTAAACCGAGCCCTAACCCTAACACTAACCCTAACCCTAACCCTAACCCATACCCTACGCCGTACCAGAAGCCCTCCCCGAACCCGTACCCTAAGCCGTACCCTAAGCCTAACCCTAAGCCTAACCCTAACCCTAGGCTACTCTTGAATGCTCTGCCTCCAATAGATTTCCTAAGCACTAGTGTTTTAAGGAACAGCTTAAAAAGAGAATCCTAATGTGATTTCTTTATAATGGGTGTGTTCCTTATCTTATCCTAGTGTCTAAACTCTTCTCCATGGCTGGACCTCCAAATAATATTCCTTTATGTGCTAAGGGGTATCTAGAGAGTGGGATAGCTTTAATAACTACCCTAACACTAACGCGTACCCTAACCCTAACCCCTACCCTAACCATAACACGTACCGTAATCCTAACCAATACCCTAAACCGAGCCCTAACCCTAACACTAACCCTAACCCTAACCCTAACCCATATCCTACGCCGTACCAGAAGCCCTCCCCGAACCCGTACCCTAAGCCGTACCCTAAGCCTAACCCTAAGCCTAACCCTAACCCTAGGCTACCCTTGAATGCTTCTGCCTCCAATAGATTTCCTAAGCACTAGTGTTTTAAGGAACATCTTAAAAAGAGAATCCTAATGTGATTTCTTTATAATGGGTGTTTTCCTTATCTTATCCTAGTGTCTAAACTCTTCTCCATGGCTGGACCTCCAAATAATATTCCTTTATGTGCTAAGGGGTATCTAGAGAGTGGGATAGCTTTAATAACTACCCTAACACTAACGCGTACCCTAACCCTAACCCCTACCCTAACCATAACACGTACCCTAATCCTAACCAATACCCTAAACCGAGCCCTAACCCTAACACTAACCCTAACCCTAACCCATACCCTACGCCGTACCCGAAGCCCTCCCCGAACCCGTACCCTAAGGCGTACCCTAAGCCGTACCCTAAGCCTAACCCTAACCCTAGGCTACCCTTGACTGCTTCTGCCTCCAATAGATTTCCTAAGCACTAGTGTTTTAAGGAACAGCTTATAAAGAGAATCCTAATGTGATTTCTTTATAATGGGTGTGTTCCTTATCTTATCCTAGTGTCTAAACTCTTCTCCATGGCTGGACCTCCAAATAATATTCCTTATGTGCTAAGGGGTATCTAGAGAGTGGGATAGCTTTAATAACTACCCTAACACTAACGCGTACCCTAACCCTAACCACTACCCTAACCCTAACACGTACACTAATCCTAACCAATACCCTAAACCGAGCCCTAACCCTAACACTAACCCTAACCCTAACCCTAACCCATACCCTACGCCATACCCGAAGCCCTCCCCGAACCCGTACCCTAAGCCGTACCCTAAGCCGTACCCTAAGCCTAACCCTAACCCTAGGCTACCCTTGACTGCTTCTGCCTCCAATAGATTTCCTAAGCACTAGTGTTTTAAGGAACAGCTTAAAAAGAGAATCCTAATGTGATTTCTTTATAATGGGTGTGTTCCTTATCTTATCCTAGTGTCTAAACTCTTCTCCATGGCTGGACCTCCAAATAATATTCCATTACGTGCTAAGGGGTATCTAGAGAGTGGGTTAGGTTTAATAACTACCCTAACACTAACGCGTACCCTAACCCTAACCCCTACCCTATCGCTAACACGTACCCTAATCGTAACCAATACCCTAAACCGAGCCCTAACCCTAACCCTAACCCTAACCCATACCCTACGCCGTACCAGAAGCCCTCCCCGAACCCGTACCCTAAGCCGTACCCTAAGCCGTACCCTAAGCCTAACCCTAACCCTAGGCTACCCTTGACTGCTTCTGCCTCCAATAGATTTCCTAAGCACTAGTGTTTTAAGGAACAGCTTAAAAAGAGAATCCTAATGTGATTTCTTTATAATGGGTGTGTTCCTTATCTTATCCTAGTGTCTAAACTCTTCTCCATGGCTGGACCTCCAAATAATATTCCTTTACGTGCTAAGGGGTATCTAGAGATTTGGATAGGTTTAATAACTACCCTAACACTAACGCGTACCCTAACCCTAACCCCTACCAAAACCCTAACACGTACCCTAATCCTAACCAATACCCTAAACCGAGCCCTAACCCTAACACTATCCCTAACCCTAACCCTAACCCATAACCTACGCCGTACCCGAAGCACTCCCCGAACCCGTACCCTAAGCCGTACCCTAAGCCGTACCCTAAGCCTAACCCTAACCCTAGGCTACCCTTGACTGCTTCTGCCTCCAATAGACTTCCTAAGCACTAGTGCTTTAAGGAACAGCTTAAAAAGAGAATCCTATTGTGATTTCTTTATAATGGGTGTGTTCCTTATCTTATCCTAGTGTCTAAACTCTTCTCCATGGGTGGACCCCCAAATAATATTTCTTTACGTGCTAAGGTGTATCTAGAGAGTGGGATAGCTTTAATAACTACCCTAACCCTAACGCGTACCCTAACCCTAACCCCTACCCTAACCCTAACATGTACCCTAATCCTAACCCGTACCTTAAACCGAGCCCTAACCCTAACACTAACCCTAACCCTAACCCTAACCCATACCCTACGCCGTACCCGAAGCCCTCACCGAACCCGTACCCTAAGCCGTACCCTAAGCCTAACCCTAACCCTAGGCTACCCTTGACTGCTTCTGCCTCCAATAGATTTCCTAAGCACTAGTGTTTTAAGGAACAGCTTAAAAAGAGAATCCTAATGTGATTTCTTTATAATGGGTGTGTTCCTTATCTTATCCTAGTGTCTAAACTCTTCTCCATGGCTGGACCTCCAAATAATATTCCTTTATGTGCTAAGGGGTATCTAGAGAGTGGGATAGCTTTAATAACTACCCTAACACTAACGCGTACCCTAACCCTAACCCCTACCCTAACCATAACACGTACCCTAATCCTAACCAATACCCTAAACCGAGCCCTAACCCTAACACTAACCCTAACCCTAACCCATACCCTACGCCGTACCCGAAGCCCTCCCCGAACCCGTACCCTAAGCCGTACCCTAAGCCGTACCCTAAGCCTAACCCTAACCCTAGGCTACCCTTGACTGCTTCTGCCTCCAATAGATTTCCTAAGCACTAGTGTTTTAAGGAACAGCTTAAAAAGAGAATCCTAATGTGATTTCTTTATAATGGGTGTATTCCTTATCTTATCCTAGTGTCTAAACTCTTCTCCATGGCTGGACCCCCAAATAATATTCCTTTACGTGCTAAGGTGTATCTAGAGAGTGGGATAGGTTTAATAACTACCCTAACCCTAACGCGTACCCTAAACCTAACCCTAACATGTACCCTAATGCTAACCCGTACCCTAAACCGAGCCCTAACCCTAACACTAACCCTAACCCTAACCCTAACACATACCCTACGCCGTACCCGAAGCCCTCCCCGAACCCGTACCCTAAGCCGTACCCTAAGCCGTACTCTAAGCCTAACCCTAACCCTAGGCTACCCTTGACTGCTTCTGCCTCCAATAGATTTCCTAAGCACTAGTGTTTTAAGGAACAACTTAAAAAGAGAATCCTAATGTGATTTCTTTATAATGGGTGTGTTCCTTATCTTATCCTAGTGTCTAAGCACTTCTCCATGGCTGGACCTCCAAATAATATTCCTTTACGTGCTAATGGGTATCTAGAGTGTGGGATAGGTTTAATAACTACCCTAACACTAACGCGTACCCTAACCCTAACCCCTACCCTAACACTAACACGTACCCTAATCCTAACCAATACCCTAAACCGAGCCCTAACCCTAACACTAACCCTAACCCTAACCCTAACCCATACCCTACGCCGTACCCGAAGCCCTCCCCGAACCCGTACCCTACGCCGTACGCTAAGCCGTACCCTAAGCCGTACCCTAACCCTAGGCTACCCTTGACTGCTTCTGCCTCCAATAGATTTCCTAAGCACTAGTGTTTTAAGGAACAGCTTAAAAAGAGAATCCTAATGTGATTTCTTTATAATGGGTGTGTTCCTTATCTTATCCTAGTGTCTAAACTCTTCTCCATGGCTGGACCTCCAAATAATATTCCTTTATGTGCTAAGGGGTATCTAGAGAGTGGGATAGCTTTAATAACTACCCTAACACTAACGCGTACCCTAACCCTAACCCCTACCCTAACCATAACACGTACCCTAATCCTAACCAATACCCTAAACCGAGCCCTAACCCTAACACTAACCCTAACCCAAACCCATACCCTACGCCGTACCCGAAGCCCTCCCCGAACCCGTACCCTAAGCCGTACCCGAAGCCGTACCCTAAGCCTAACCCTAACCCTAGGCTACCCTTGACTGCTTCTGCCTCCAATAGATTTCCTAAGCACTAGTGTTTTAAGGAACAGCTTAAAAAGAGAATCCTAATGTGATTTCTTTATAATGGGTGTGTTCCTTATCTTATCCTAGTGTCTAAACTCTTCTCCATGGCTGGACCTCCAAATAATATTCCTTATGTGCTAAGGGGTATCTAGAGAGTGGGATAGCTTCAATAACTACCCTAACACTAACGCGTACCCTAACCCTAACCCCTACCCTAACCCTAACACGTACCCTAATCCTAACCAATACCCTAAACCGAGCCCTAACCCTAACACTAACCCTAACCCTAACCCTAACCCATACCCTACGCCGTACCCGAAGCCCTCCCCGAACCCGTACCCTAAGCCGTACCCTAAGCCGTACCCTAAGCCTAACCCTAACCCTAGGCTACCCTTGACTGCTTCTGCCTCCAATAGATTTCCTAAGCACTAGTGTGTTAAGGAACAGCTTAAAAAGAGAATCCTAATGTGATTTCTTTATAATGGGTGTGTTCCTTATCTTATCCTAGTGTCTAAACTCTTCTCCATGGCTGGACCCCCAAATAATATTCCTTTACGTGCTAAGGGGTATCTAGAGAGTGGGTTAGGTTTAATAACTACCCTAACACTAACGCGTACCCTAACCCTAAACCCTACCCTAACCCTAACACGTACCCTAATCCTAACCAATACCCTATACCGAGCCCTAACCCTAACACTAACCCTAACCCTAACCCTAACCCATACCCTACGCCATACCAGAAGCCCTCCCCGAACCCGTACCCTAAGCCGTACCCTAAGCCTAACCCTAAGCCTAACCCTAACCCTAGGCTACCCTTGACTGCTTCTGCCTCCAATAGATTTCCTAAGCACTAGTGTTTTAAGGAACAGCTTAAAAAGAGAATCCTAATGTGATTTCTTTATAATGGGTGTGTTCCTTATCTTATCCTAGTGTCTAAACTCTTCTCCATGGCTGGACCTCCAAATAATATTCCTTTACGTGCTAAGGGGTATCTAGAGAGTGGGTTAGGTTTAATAACTACCCTAACACTAACGCGTACCCTAACCCTAACCCCTACCCTATCGCTAACACGTACCCTAATCCTAACCAATAACCTAAACCGAGCCCTAACCCTAACACTAACCCTAACCCTAACCGTAACCCATACCCTACGCCGTACCAGAAGCCCTCCCCGAACCCGTACCCTAAGCCGTACCCTAAGCCGTACCCTAAGCCTAACCCTAACCCTAGGCTACCCTTGACTGCTTCTGCCGCCAATAGATTTCCTAAGCACTAGTGTTTTAAGGAACAGCTTAAAAAGAGAATCCTAATGTGATTTCTTTATAATGGGTGTGTTCCTTATCTTATCCTAGTGTCTAAACTCTTCTCCATGGCTGGACCTCCAAATAATATTCCTTTACGTGCTAAGGGGTATCGAGAGATTGGGATAGGTTTAATAACTACCCTAACACTAACGCGTACCCTAACCCTAACCCCTACCCTAACCCTAACACGTACCCTAATCCTAACCAATACCCTAAGCCGAGCCCTAAACCTAACACTAACCCTAACCCTAACCCTAACCCATACCCTAAGCCGTACCCGAAGCCCTCCCCAAACCCGTACCCTAAGCCGTACCCTAAGCCGTACCCTAAGCCTAACCCTAACCCAGGGCTACCCTTGACTGCTTCTGCCTCCAATAGATTTCCTAAGCACTAGTGTTTTAAGGAACAGCTTAAAAAGAGAATCCTAATGTGATTTCTTTATAATGGGTGTGTTCCTTATCTTATCCTAGGGTCTAAACTCTTCTCCATGGCTGGACCCCCAAATAATATTCCTTTACGTGCTAAGGGGTATCTAGAGAGTGGGATAGGTTTAATAACTACCCTAAACCTAACACGTACCCTAACCCTATCCCCTACCCTAACCCTAACTCGTACCCTAATCCTAACCCGTACCCTAAAACGAGCCCTAACCCTAACATTAACCCTAACCCTAACCCTAACCCATACCCTACGCCGTACCCGAAGCCCTCACCGAACCCGTACCCTAAGCCGTACCCTAAGCCTAACCCTAAGCCTAACCCTAACCCTAGGCTACCCTTGACTGCTTCTGCCTCCAATAGATTTCCTAAGCACTAGTGTTTTAAGGAACAGCTTAAAAAGAGAATCCTAATGTGATTTCTTTATAATGGGTGTGTTCCGTATCTTATCCTAGTGTCTAAACTCTTCTCCATGGCTGGACCCCCAAATAATATTCCTTTACGTGCTAAGGGGTATCTAGAGAGTGGGATAGGTTTAATAACTACCCTAACCCTAACGCGTACCCTAACCCTATCCCCTACCCTAACCCTAACACGTACCCTAATCCTAACCCGTACCTTAAACCGAGCCATAACCCTAACACTAACCCTAACCCTAACCCTAACCCATACCCTACGCCATACCCGAAGCCCTCCCCGAACCCGTACCCTAAGCCGTACCCTAAGCCGTACCCTAAGCCTAACCCTAACCCTAGGCTACCCTTGACTGCTTCTGCCTCCAATAGATTTCCTAAGCACTAGTGTTTTAAGGAACAGCTTAAAAAGAGAATCCTAATGTGATTTCTTTATAATGGGTGTGTTCCTTATCTTATCCTAGTGTCTAAACTCTTCTCCATGGCTGGACCTCCAAATAATATTCCTTTATGTGCTAAGGGGTATCTAGAGAGTGGGATAGTTTTAATAACTACCCTAACACTAACGCGTACCCTAACCCTAACCCCTACCCTAACCATAACACGTACCCTAATCCTAACCAATACCCTAAACCGAGCCCTAACCCTAACACTAACCCTAACCCTAACCCTAACCCATACCCTACGCCGTACCCGAAGCCCTCCCCGAACCCGTACCCTAAGCCGTACCCTAAGCCGTACCCTAAGCCTAACCCTAACCCTAGGCTACCCTTGACTGCTTCTGCCTCCAATAGACTTCCTAAGCACTAGTGTTTTAAGTAACAGCTTAAAAAGAGAATCCTATTGCGATTTCTTTATAATGGGTGTGTTCCTTATCTTATCCTAGTATCTAAACTCTTCTCCATGGGTGGACCCCCAAATAATATTCCTTTACGTGCTAAGGTGTATCTAGAGAGTGGGATAGGTTTAATAACTACCCTAACCCTAACGCGTACCCTAACCCTAACCCCTACCCTAACCCTAACATGTACCCTAATCCTAACCCGTACCTTAAACCGAGCCCTAACCCTAACACTAACCCTAACCCTAACCCTAACCCATACCCTACGCCGTACCGAAGCCCTCACCGAACCCGTACCCTAAGCCGTACCCTAAGCCTAACCCTAACCCTAGGCTACCCTTGACTGCTTCTGCCTCCAATAGATTTCCTAAGCACTAGTGTTTTAAGGAACAGCTTAAAAAGAGAATCCTAATGTGATTTCTTTATAATGGGTGTGTTCCTTATCTTATCCTAGTGTCTAAACTCTTCTCCATGGCTGGACCTCCAAATAATATTCCTTTATGTGCTAAGGGGTATCTAGAGAGTGGGATAGCTTTAATAACTACCCTAACACTAACGCGTACCCTAACCCTAACCCCTACCCTAAACATAACACGTACCCTAATCCTAACCAATACCCTAAACCGAGCCCTAACCCTAACACTAACCCTAACCCTAACCCTAACCCATACCCTACGCCGTACCCGAAGCCCTCCCCGAACCCGTACCCTAAGCCGTACCCTAAGCCTAACCCTAACCCTAGGCTACCCTTGACTGCTTCTGCCTCCAATAGATTTTCTAAGCAGTAGTGTTTTAAGGAACAGCTTAAAAAGAGAATCCTATTGTGATTTCTTTATAATGGGTGTGTTCCTTATCTTATCCTAGTGTCTAAACTCTTCTCCATGGCTGGACCCCGAAATAATATTCCTTTACGTGCTAAGGGGTATCTAGAGAGTGGGATAGGTTTAATAACTACCCTAACCCTAACGCGTACCCTAACCCTATCCCCTACCCTAACCCTAACACGTACCCTAATCCTAACCCGTACCCTAAAACGAGCCCTAACCCTAACACTAACCCTAACCCTAACCCTAACCCATACCCTACGCCGTACCCGAAGCCCTCACCGAACCCGTACCCTAA
Source organism: Balaenoptera physalus (assembly GCF_965194825.1). NCBI lineage: Eukaryota > Metazoa > Chordata > Mammalia > Artiodactyla > Balaenopteridae > Balaenoptera > Balaenoptera physalus. The sequence goes on from NW_028126038.1 coordinate 167,223, forward strand.
GCCTAACCCTAAGCCTAACCCTAACCCTAGGCTACCCTTGACTGCTTCTGCCTCCAATAGATTTCCTAAGCACTAGTGTTTTAAGGAACAGCTTAAAAAGAGAATCCTAATGTGATTTCTTTATAATGGGTGTGTTCCTTATCTTATCCTAGTGTCTAAACTCTTCTCCATGGCTGGACCTCCAAATAATATTCCTTTATGTGCTAAGGGGTATCTAGAGAGTGGGATAGCTTTAATAACTACCCTAACACTAACGCGTACCCAAACCCTAACCCCTACCCTAACCATAACACGTACCCTAATCCTAACCAATACCCTAAACCGAGCCCTAACCCTAACACTAACCCTAACCCTAACCCTAACCCATACCCTACGCCGTACCAGAAGCCCTCCCCGAACCCGTACCCTAAGCCGTACCCTAAGCCTAACCCTAAGCCTAACCCTAACCCTAGGCTACCCTTGAATGCTTCTGCCTCCAATAGATTTCCTAAGCACTAGTGTTTTAAGGAACAGCTTAAAAAGAGAATCCTAATGTGATTTCTTTATAATGGGTGTGTTCCTTATCTTATCCTAGTGTCTAAACTCTTCTCCATGGCTGGACCTCCAAATAATATTCCTTTATGTGCCAAGGGGTATCTAGAGAGTGGGATAGCTTTAATAACTACCCTAACACTAACGCGTACCCTAACCCTAAACCCTACCCTAACCATAACACGTACCCTAATCCTAACCAATACCCTAAACCGAGCCCTAACCCTAACACTAACCCTAACCCTAACCCATACCCTACGCCGTACCCGAAGCCCTCCCCGAACCCGTACCCTAAGCCGTACCCTAAGCCGTACCCTAAGCCTAACCCTAACCCTAGGCTACCCTTGACTGCTTCTGCCTCCAATAGATTTCCTAAGCACTAGTGTTTTAAGGAACAGCTTAAAAAGAGAATCCTAATGTGATTTCTTTATAATGGGTGTGTTCCTTATCTTATCCTAGTGTCTAAACTCTTCTCCATGGCTGGACCTCCAAATAATATTCCTTTATGTGCTAAGGGGTATCTAGAGAGTGGGATAGTTTTAATAACTACCCTAACACTAACGCGTACCCTAACCCTAACCCCTACCCTAACCATAACACGTACCCTAATCCTAACCAATACCCTAAACCGAGCCCTAACCCTAACACTAACCCTAACCCTAACCCTAACCCATACCCTACGCCGTACCCGAAGCCCTCCCCGAACCCGTACCCTAAGCCGTACCCTAAGCCGTACCCTAAGCCTAACCCTAACCCTAGGCTACCCTTGACTGCTTCTGCCTCCAATAGACTTCCTAAGCACTAGTGTTTTAAGTAACAGCTTAAAAAGAGAATCCTATTGCGATTTCTTTATAATGGGTGTGTTCCTTATCTTATCCTAGTGTCTAAACTCTTCTCCATGGGTGGACCCCCAAATAATATTCCTTTACGTGCTAAGGTGTATCTAGAGAGTGGGATAGGTTTAATAACTACCCTAACCCTAACGCGTACCCTAACCCTAACCCCTACCCTAACCCTAACATGTACCCTAATCCTAACCCGTACCTTAAACCGAGCCCTAACCCTAACACTAACCCTAACCCTAACCCTAACCCATACCCTACGCCGTACCGAAGCCCTCACCGAACCCGTACCCTAAGCCGTACCCTAAGCCTAACCCTAACCCTAGGCTACCCTTGACTGCTTCTGCCTCCAATAGATTTCCTAAGCACTAGTGTTTTAAGGAACAGCTTAAAAAGAGAATCCTAATGTGATTTCTTTATAATGGGTGTGTTCCTTATCTTATCCTAGTGTCTAAACTCTTCTCCATGGCTGGACCTCCAAATAATATTCCTTTATGTGCTAAGGGGTATCTAGAGAGTGGGATAGCTTTAATAACTACCCTAACACTAACGCGTACCCTAACCCTAACCCCTACCCTAAACATAACACGTACCCTAATCCTAACCAATACCCTAAACCGAGCCCTAACCCTAACACTAACCCTAACCCTAACCCTAACCCATACCCTACGCCGTACCCTAAGCCCTCCCCGAACCCGTACCCTAAGCCGTACCCTAAGCCTAACCCTAACCCTAGGCTACCCTTGACTGCTTCTGCCTCCAATAGATTTTCTAAGCAGTAGTGTTTTAAGGAACAGCTTAAAAAGAGAATCCTATTGTGATTTCTTTATAATGGGTGTGTTCCTTATCTTATCCTAGTGTCTAAACTCTTCTCCATGGCTGGACCCCGAAATAATATTCCTTTACGTGCTAAGGGGTATCTAGAGAGTGGGATAGGTTTAATAACTACCCTAACCCTAACGCGTACCCTAACCCTATCCCCTACCCTAACCCTAACACGTACCCTAATCCTAACCCGTACCCTAAAACGAGCCCTAACCCTAACACTAACCCTAACCCTAACCCTAACCCATACCCTACGCCGTACCCGAAGCCCTCACCGAACCCGTACCCTAAGCCTAACCCTAAGCCTAACCCTAACCCTAGGCTACCCTTGACTGCTTCTGCCTCCAATAGATTTCCTAAGCACTAGTGTTTTAAGGAACAGCTTAAAAAGAGAATCCTAATGTGATTTCTTTATAATGGGTGTGTTCCTTATCTTATCCTAGTGTCTAAACTCTTCTCCATGGCTGGACCTCCAAATAATATTCCTTTATGTGCTAAGGGGTATCTAGAGAGTGGGATAGCTTTAATAACTACCCTAACACTAACGCGTACCCAAACCCTAACCCCTACCCTAACCATAACACGTACCCTAATCCTAACCAATACCCTAAACCGAGCCCTAACCCTAACACTAACCCTAACCCTAACCCTAACCCATACCCTACGCCGTACCAGAAGCCCTCCCCGAACCCGTACCCTAAGCCGTACCCTAAGCCTAACCCTAAGCCTAACCCTAACCCTAGGCTACCCTTGAATGCTTCTGCCTCCAATAGATTTCCTAAGCACTAGTGTTTTAAGGAACAGCTTAAAAAGAGAATCCTAATGTGATTTCTTTATAATGGGTGTGTTCCTTATCTTATCCTAGTGTCTAAACTCTTCTCCATGGCTGGACCTCCAAATAATATTCCTTTATGTGCCAAGGGGTATCTAGAGAGTGGGATAGCTTTAATAACTACCCTAACACTAACGCGTACCCTAACCCTAAACCCTACCCTAACCATAACACGTACCCTAATCCTAACCAATACCCTAAACCGAGCCCTAACCCTAACACTAACCCTAACCCTAACCCATACCCTACGCCGTACCCGAAGCCCTCCCCGAACCCGTACCCTAAGCCGTACCCTAAGCCGTACCCTAAGCCTAACCCTAACCCTAGGCTACCCTTGACTGCTTCTGCCTCCAATAGATTTCCTAAGCACTAGTGTTTTAAGGAACAGCTTAAAAAGAGAATCCTAATGTGATTTCTTTATAATGGGTGTGTTCCTTATCTTATCCTAGTGTCTAAACTCTTCTCCATGGCTGGACCTCCAAATAATATTCCTTTATGTGCTAAGGGGTATCTAGAGAGTGGGATAGTTTTAATAACTACCCTAACACTAACGCGTACCCTAACCCTAACCCCTACCCTAACCATAACACGTACCCTAATCCTAACCAATACCCTAAACCGAGCCCTAACCCTAACACTAACCCTAACCCTAACCCTAACCCATACCCTACGCCGTACCCGAAGCCCTCCCCGAACCCGTACCCTAAGCCGTACCCTAAGCCGTACCCTAAGCCTAACCCTAACCCTAGGCTACCCTTGACTGCTTCTGCCTCCAATAGACTTCCTAAGCACTAGTGTTTTAAGTAACAGCTTAAAAAGAGAATCCTATTGCGATTTCTTTATAATGGGTGTGTTCCTTATCTTATCCTAGTGTCTAAACTCTTCTCCATGGGTGGACCCCCAAATAATATTCCTTTACGTGCTAAGGTGTATCTAGAGAGTGGGATAGGTTTAATAACTACCCTAACCCTAACGCGTACCCTAACCCTAACCCCTACCCTAACCCTAACATGTACCCTAATCCTAACCCGTACCTTAAACCGAGCCCTAACCCTAACACTAACCCTAACCCTAACCCTAACCCATACCCTACGCCGTACCGAAGCCCTCACCGAACCCGTACCCTAAGCCGTACCCTAAGCCTAACCCTAACCCTAGGCTACCCTTGACTGCTTCTGCCTCCAATAGATTTCCTAAGCACTAGTGTTTTAAGGAACAGCTTAAAAAGAGAATCCTAATGTGATTTCTTTATAATGGGTGTGTTCCTTATCTTATCCTAGTGTCTAAACTCTTCTCCATGGCTGGACCTCCAAATAATATTCCTTTATGTGCTAAGGGGTATCTAGAGAGTGGGATAGCTTTAATAACTACCCTAACACTAACGCGTACCCTAACCCTAACCCCTACCCTAAACATAACACGTACCCTAATCCTAACCAATACCCTAAACCGAGCCCTAACCCTAACACTAACCCTAACCCTAACCCTAACCCATACCCTACGCCGTACCCTAAGCCCTCCCCGAACCCGTACCCTAAGCCGTACCCTAAGCCTAACCCTAACCCTAGGCTACCCTTGACTGCTTCTGCCTCCAATAGATTTTCTAAGCAGTAGTGTTTTAAGGAACAGCTTAAAAAGAGAATCCTATTGTGATTTCTTTATAATGGGTGTGTTCCTTATCTTATCCTAGTGTCTAAACTCTTCTCCATGGCTGGACCCCGAAATAATATTCCTTTACGTGCTAAGGGGTATCTAGAGAGTGGGATAGGTTTAATAACTACCCTAACCCTAACGCGTACCCTAACCCTATCCCCTACCCTAACCCTAACACGTACCCTAATCCTAACCCGTACCCTAAAACGAGCCCTAACCCTAACACTAACCCTAACCCTAACCCTAACCCATACCCTACGCCGTACCCGAAGCCCTCACCGAACCCGTACCCTAAGCCTAACCCTAAGCCTAACCCTAACCCTAGGCTACCCTTGACTGCTTCTGCCTCCAATAGATTTCCTAAGCACTAGTGTTTTAAGGAACAGCTTAAAAAGAGAATCCTAATGTGATTTCTTTATAATGGGTGTGTTCCTTATCTTATCCTAGTGTCTAAACTCTTCTCCATGGCTGGACCTCCAAATAATATTCCTTTATGTGCTAAGGGGTATCTAGAGAGTGGGATAGCTTTAATAACTACCCTAACACTAACGCGTACCCAAACCCTAACCCCTACCCTAACCATAACACGTACCCTAATCCTAACCAATACCCTAAACCGAGCCCTAACCCTAACACTAACCCTAACCCTAACCCTAACCCATACCCTACGCCGTACCAGAAGCCCTCCCCGAACCCGTACCCTAAGCCGTACCCTAAGCCTAACCCTAAGCCTAACCCTAACCCTAGGCTACCCTTGAATGCTTCTGCCTCCAATAGATTTCCTAAGCACTAGTGTTTTAAGGAACAGCTTAAAAAGAGAATCCTAATGTGATTTCTTTATAATGGGTGTGTTCCTTATCTTATCCTAGTGTCTAAACTCTTCTCCATGGCTGGACCTCCAAATAATATTCCTTTATGTGCCAAGGGGTATCTAGAGAGTGGGATAGCTTTAATAACTACCCTAACACTAACGCGTACCCTAACCCTAAACCCTACCCTAACCATAACACGTACCCTAATCCTAAACAATACCCTAAACCGAGCCCTAACCCTAACACTAACCCTAACCCTAACCCATACCCTACGCCGTACCCGAAGCCCTCCCCGAACCCGTACCCTAAGCCGTACCCTAAGCCGTACCCTAAGCCTAACCCTAACCCTAGGCTACCCTTGACTGCTTCTGCCTCCAATAGATTTCCTAAGCACTAGTTTTTTAAGGAACAGCTTAAAAAGAGAATCCTAATGTGATTTCTTTATAATGGGTGTGTTCCTTATCTTATCCTAGTGTCTAAACTCTTCTCCATGGCTGGACCTCCAAATAATATTCCTTATGTGCTAAGGGGTATCTAGAGAGTGAGATAGCTTTAATAACTACCCTAACACTAACGCGTACCCTAACCCTAACCCCTACCCTAACCCTAACACGTACACTAATCCTAACCAATACCCTAAACCGAGCCCTAACCCTAACACTAACCCTAACCCTAACCCTAACCCATACCCTACGCCGTACCCGAAGCCCTCCCCGAACCCGTACCCTAAGCCGTACCCTAAGCCGTACCCTAAGCCTAACCCTAACCCTAGGCTACCCTTGACTGCTTCTGCCTCCAATAGATTTCCTAAGCACTAGTGTTTTAAGGAACAGCTTAAAAAGAGAATCCTAATGTGATTTCTTTATAATGGGTGTGTTCCTTATCTTATCCTAGTGTCTAAACTCTTCTCCATGGCTGGACCCCCAAATAATATTCCTTTACGTGCTAAGGGGTATCTAGAGAGTGGGTTAGGTTTAATAACTACCCTAACACTAACGCGTACCCTAACCCTAAACCCTACCCTAACCCTAACACGTACCCTAATCCTAACCAATACCCTAAACCGAGCCCTAACCCTAACACTAACCCTAACCCTAACCCTAAACCATACCCTACGCCGTACCCGAAGCCCTCCCCGAACCCGTACCCTAAGCCGTACCCTAAGCCGTACCCTAAGCCTAACCCTAACCCTAGGCTACCCTTGACTGCTTCTGCCTCCAATAGATTTCCTAAGCACTAGTTTTTTAAGGAACAGCTTAAAAAGAGAATCCTAATGTGATTTCTTTATAATGGGTGTGTTCCTTATCTTATCCTAGTGTCTAAACTCTTCTCCATGGCTGGACCTCCAAATAATATTCCTTTACGTGCTAAGGGGTATCTAGAGATTGGGATAGGTTTAATAACTACCCTAACACTAACGCGTACCCTAACCCTAACCCCTACCCTAACCCTAACACGTACCCTAATCCTAACCAATACCCTAAGCCGAGCCCTAACCCTAACACTAACCCTAACCCTAACCCTAACCCATACCCTAAGCCGTACCCGAAGCCCTCCCCAAACCCGTACCCTAAGCCGTACCCTAAGCCGTACCCTAAGCCTAACCCTAACCCTAGGCTACCCTTGACTGCTTCTGCCTCCAATAGATTTCCTAAGCACTAGTGTTTTAAGGAACAGCTTAAAAAGAGAATCCTAATGTGATTTCTTTATAATGGGTGTGTCCCTTATCTTATCCTAGTGTCTAAACTCTTCTCCATGGCTGGACCCCCAAATAATATACCTTTACGTGCTAAGGGGTATCTAGAGAGTGGGATAGGTTTAATAACTACCCTAACCCTAACGCGTACCCTAACCCTATCCCCTACCCTAACCCTAACACGTACCCTAATCCTAACCCGTACCCTAAACCGAGCCCTAACCCTAACACTAACCCTAACCCTAACCTTAACCCATACCCTACGCCATACCCGAAGCCCTCCCCGAACCCGTACCCTAAGCCGTACCCTAAGCCGTACCCTAAGCCTAACCCTAACCCTAGGCTACCCTTGATTGCTTCTGCCTCCAATAGATTTCCTAAGCACTAGTGTTTTAAGGAACAGCTTAAAAAGAGAATCCTAATGTGATTTCTTTATAATGGGTGTGTTCCTTATCTTATCCTAGTGTCTAAACTCTTCTCCATGGCTGGACCTCCAAATAATATTCCTTTATGTGCTAAGGGGTATCTAGAGAGTGGGATAGCTTTAATAACTACCCTAACACTAACGCGTACGCTAACCCTAACGCCTACCCTAACCATAACACGTACCCTAATCCTAACCAATACCCTAAACCGAGCCCTAACCCTAACACTAACCCTAACCCTAACCCTAACCCATACCCTACGCCGTACCCGAAGCCCTCCCCGAACCCGTACCCTAAGCCGTACCCTAAGCCGTACCCTAAGCCTAACCCTAACCCTAGGCTACCCTTGACTGCTTCTGCCTCCAATAGACTTCCTAAGCACTAGTGTTTTAAGGAACAGCTTAAAAAGAGAATCCTGTTGTGATTTCTTTATAATGGGTGTGTTCCTTATCTTATCCTAGTGTCTAAACTCTTCTCCATGGGTGGACCCCCAAATAATATTTCTTTACGTGCTAAGGTGTATCTAGAGAGTGGGATAGGTTTAATAACTACCCTATCCCTAACGCGTACCCTAACCCTAACCCCTACCCTAACCCTAACATGTACCCTAATCCTAACCCGTACCTTAAACCGAGCCCTAACCCTAACACTAACCCTAACCCTAACCCTAACCCATACCCTACGCCGTACCCAAAGCCCTCCCCGAAACCGTACCCTAAACCGTACCCTAAGCCGTACCCTAAGCCTAACCCTAACCCTAGGCTACCCTTGACTGCTTCTTCCTCCAATAGATTTCCTAAGCACTAGTGTTTTAAGCAACAGCTTAAAAAGAGAATCCTAATGTGATTTCTTTATAATGGGTGTGTTCCTTATCTTATCCTAGTGTCTAAACTCTTCTCCATGGCTGGACCCCCAAATAATATTCCTTTACGTGCTAAGGGGTATCTAGAGAGTGGGATAAGTTTAATAACTACCCTAACCCTAACACGTACCCTAACCCTATCCCCTACCCTAACCCTAACTCGTACCCTAATCCTAACCCGTACCCTAAAACGAGCCCTAACCCTAACACTAACCCTAACCCTAACCCTAACCCATACCCTACGCCGTACCCGAAGCCCTCACCGAACCCGTACCCTAAGCCGTACCCTAAGCCTAACCCTAAGCCTAACCCTAATCCTAGGCTACCCTTGACTGCTTCTGCCTCCAATAGATTTCCTAAGCACTAGTGTTTTAAGGAACAGCTTAAAAAGAGAATCCTAATGTGATTTCTTTATAATGGGTGTGTTCCTTATCTTATCCTAGTGTCTAAACTCTTCTCCATGGCTGGACCCCCAAATAATATTCCTTTACGTGCTAAGGGGTATCTAGAGAGTGGGATAGGTTTAATAACTACCCTAACCCTAACGCGTACCCTAACCCTATCCCCTACCCTAACCCTAACACGTACCCTAATCCTAAGCCGTACCCTAAACCGAGCCCTAACCCTAACACTAACCCTAACCCTAACCCTAACCCATACCCTACGCCATACCCGAAGCCCTCCCCGAACCCGTACCCTAAGCCGTACCCTAAGCCGTACCCTAAGCCTAACCCTAACCCTAGGCTACCCTTGACTGCTTCTGCCTCCAATAGATTTCCTAAGCACTAGTGTTTTAAGGAACAGCTTAAAAAGAGAATCCTAATGTGATTTCTTTATAATGGGTGTGTTCCTTATCTTATCCTAGTGTCTAAACTCTTCTCCATGGCTGGACCTCCAAATAATATTCCTTTATGTGCTAAGGGTTATCTAGAGAGTGGGATAGCTTTAATAACTACCCTAACACTAACGCGTACCCTAACCCTAACCCCTACCCTAAACATAACACGTACCCTAATCCTAACCAATACCCTAAACCGAGCCCTAACCCTAACACTAACCCTAACCCTAACCCTAACCCATACCCTACGCCGTACCCGAAGCCCTCCCCGAACCCGTACCCGAAGCCGTACCCTAAGCCTAACCCTAACCCTAGGCTACCCTTGACTGCTTCTGCCTCCAATAGATTTCCTAAGCAGTAGTGTTTTAAGGAACAGCTTAAAAAGAGAATCCTATTGTGATTTCTTTATAATGGGTGTGTTCCTTATCTTATCCTAGTGTCTAAACTCTTCTCCATGGCTGGACCCCCAAATAATATTCCTTTACGTGCTAAGGGGTATCTAGAGAGTGGGATAGGTTTAATAACTACCCTAACCCTAACACGTACCCTAACCCTATCCCCTACCCTAACCCTAACACGTACCCTAATCCTAACCCGTACCCTAAAACGAGCCCTAACCCTAACACTAACCCTAACCCTAACCCTAACCCATACCCTACGCCGTAACCGAAGCCCTCACCGAACCCGTACCCTAAGCCTAACCCTAAGCCTAACCCTAACCCTAGGCTACCCTTGACTGCTTCTGCCTCCAATAGATTTCCTAAGCACTAGTGTTTTAAGGAACAGCTTAAAAAGAGAATCCTAATGTGATTTCTTTATAATGGGTGTGTTCCTTATCTTATCCTAGTGTCTAAACTCTTCTCCATGGCTGGACCTCCAAATAATATTCCTTTACGTGCTAAAGGGTATCTAGAGAGTGGGTTAGGTTTAATAACTACCCTAACACTAACGCGTACCCTAACCCTAACCCCTACCCTAACCCTAACACGTACCCTAATCCTAACCAATACCCTATACCGAGCCCTAACCCTAACACTAACCCTAACCCTAACCCTAACCCATACCCTACGCCGTACCCGAAGCCCTCCCCGAACCCGTACCCTAAGCCTAACCCTAAGCCTAACCCTAACCCTAGGCTACCCTTGACTGCTTCTGCCTCCAATAGATTTCCTAAGCACTAGTGTTTTAAGGAACAGCTTAAAAAGAGAATCCTAATGTGATTTCTTTATAATGGGTGTGTTCCTTATCTTATCCTAGTGTCTAAACCCTTCTCCATGGCTGGACCCCGAAATAATATTCCTTTACGTGCTAAGGGGTATCTAGAGAGTGGGATATATTTAATAACTACCCTAACCCTAACGCGTACCCTAACCCTATCCCCTACCCTAACCCTAACACGTACCCTAATCCTAACCCGTACCCTAAACCGAGCCCTAACCCTAAAACTAACCCTAACCCTAACCCTAACCCTTACCCTACGCCGTACCCGAAGCCCTCACCGAACCCGTACCCTAAGCCGTACCCTAAGCCTAACCCTAACCCTAGGCTACCCTTGACTGCTTCTGCCTCCAATAGATTTCCTAAGCACTAGTGTTTTAAGGAACAGCTTAAAAAGGGAATCCTAATGTGATTTCTTTATAATGGGTGTGTTCCTTATCTTATCCTAGTGTCTAAACTCTTCTCCATGGCTGGACCTCCAAATAATATTCCTTTATGTGCTAAGGGGTATCTAGAGAGTGGGATAGCTTTAATAACTACCCTAACACTAACGCGTACCCTAACCCTAACCCCTACCCTAACCATAACACGTACCCTAATCCTAACCAATACCCTAAACCGAGCCCTAACCCTAACACTAACCCTAACCCTAACCCTAACCCATACCCTACGCCGTACCCGAAGCCCTCCCCGAACCCGTACCCTAAGCCGTACCCTAAGCCGTACCCTAAGCCTAACCCTAACCCTAGGCTACCCTTGACTGCTTCTGCCTCCAATAGATTTCCTAAGCACTAGTGTTTTAAGGAACAGCTTAAAAAGAGAATCCTAATGTGATTTCTTTATAATGGGTGTGTTCCATATCTTATCCTAGTGTCTAAACTCTTCTCCATGGCTGGACCCCCAAATAATATTCCTTTACGTGCTAAGGGGTATCTAGAGAGTGGGTTAGGTTTAATAACTACCCTAACACTAACGCGTACCCTAACCCTAAACCCTACCCTAACCCTAACACGTACCCTAATCCTAACCAATACCCTATACCGAGCCCTAACCCTAACACTAACCCTAACCCTAACCCTAACCCATACCCTACGCCATACCAGAAGCCCTCCCCGAACCCGTACCCTAAGCCGTACCCTAAGCCTAACCCTAAGCCTAACCCTAATCCTAGGCTACCCTTGACTGCTTCTGCCTCCAATAGATTTCCTAAGCACTAGTGTTTTAAGGAACAGCTTAAAAAGAGAATCCTAATGTGATTTCTTTATAATGGGTGTGTTCCTTATCTTATCCTAGTGTCTAAACTCTTCTCCATGGCTGGACCTCCAAATAATATTCCTTTACGTGCTAAGGGGTATCTAGAGAGTGGGTTAGGTTTAATAACTACCCTAACACTAACGCGTACCCTAACCCTAACCCCTACCCTATCGCTAACACGTACCCTAATCCTAACTAATACCCTAAACCGAGCCCTAACCCTAACACTAACCCTAACCCTAACCCTAACCCATACCCTACGCCGTACCAGAAGCCCTCCCCGAACCCGTACCCTAAGCCGTACCCTAAGCCGTACCCTAAGCCTAACCCTAACCCTAGGCTACCCTTGACTGCTTCTGCCTCCAATAGATTTCCTAAGCACTAGTGTTTTAAGGAACAGCTTAAAAAGAGAATCCTAATGTGATTTCTTTATAATGGGTGTGTTCCTTATCTTATCCTAGTGTCTAAACTCTTCTCCATGGCTGGACCCCGAAATAATATTCCTTTACGTGCTAAGGGGTATCTAGAGACTGGGATAGGTTTAATAACTACCCTAACCCTAACGCGTACCCTAACCCTATCCCCTACCCTAACCCTAACACGTACCCTAATCCTAACCCGTACCCTAAAACGAGCCCTAACCCTAACACTAACCCTAACCCTAACCCTAACCCATACCCTACGCCGTAACCGAAGCCCTCACCGAACCCGTACCCTAAGCCTAACCCTAAGCCTAACCCTAACCCTAGGCTACCCTTGACTGCTTCTGCCTCCAATAGATTTCCTAAGCACTAGTGTTTTAAGGAACAGCTTAAAAAGAGAATCCTAATGTGATTTCTTTATAATGGGTGTGTTCCTTATCTTATCCTAGTGTCTAAACTCTTCTCCATGGCTGGACCTCCAAATAATATCCCTTTACGTGCTAAGGGGTATCTAGAGAGTGGGTTAGGTTTAATAACTACCCTAACACTAACGCGTACCCTAACCCTAACCCCTACCCTAACCCTAACACGTACCCTAATCCTAACCAATACCCTATACCGAGCCCTAACCCTAACACTAACCCTAACCCTAACCCTAACCCATACCCTACGCCGTACCCGAAGCCCTCCCCGAACCCCTACCCTAAGCCGTACCCTAAGCCTAACCCTAAGCCTAACCCTAACCCTAGGCTACCCTTGACTGCTTCTGCCTCCAATAGATTTCCTAAGCACTAGTGTTTTAAGGAACAGCTTAAAAAGAGAATCCTAATGTGATTTCTTTATAATGGGTGTGTTCCTTATCTTATCCTAGTGTCTAAACCCTTCTCCATGGCTGGACCCCGAAATAATATTCCTTTACGTGCTAAGGGGTATCTAGAGAGTGGGATATATTTAATAACTACCCTAACCCTAACGCGTACCCTAACCCTATCCCCTACCCTAACCCTAACACGTACCCTAATCCTAACCCGTACCCTAAACCGAGCCCTAACCCTAAAACTAACCCTAACCCTAACCCTAACCCTTACCCTACGCCGTACCCGAAGCCCTCACCGAACCCATACCCTAAGCCGTACCCTAAGCCTAACCCTAACCCTAGGCTACCCTTGACTGCTTCTGCCTCCAATAGATTTCCTAAGCACTAGTGTTTTAAGGAACAGCTTAAAAAGGGAATCCTAATGTGATTTCTTTATAATGGGTGTGTTCCTTATCTTATCCTAGTGTCTAAACTCTTCTCCATGGCTGGACCTCCAAATAATATTCCTTTATGTGCTAAGGGGTATCTAGAGAGTGGGATAGCTTTAATAACTACCCTAACACTAACGCGTACCCTAACCCTAACCCCTACCCTAACCATAACACGTACCCTAATCCTAACCAATACCCTAAACCGAGCCCTAACCCTAACACTAACCCTAACCCTAACCCTAACCCATACCCTACGCCGTACCCGAAGGCCTCCCTGAACCCGTACCCTAAGCCGTACCCTAAGCCGTACCCTAAGCCTAACCCTAACCCTAGGCTACCCTTGACTGCTTCTGCCTCCAATAGATTTCCTAAGCACTAGTGTTTTAAGGAACAGCTTAAAAAGAGAATCCTAATGTGATTTCTTTATAATGGGTGTGTTCCTTATCTTATCCTAGTGTCTAAACTCTTCTCCATGGCTGGACCCCCAAATAATATTCCTTTACGTGCTAAGGGGTATCTAGAGAGTGGGTTAGGTTTAATAACTACCCTAACACTAACGCGTACCCTAACCCTAAACCCTACCCTAACCCTAACACGTACCCTAATCCTAACCAATACCCTATACCGAGCCCTAACCCTAACACTAACCCTAACCCTAACCCTAACCCATACCCTACGCCATACCAGAAGCCCTCCCCGAACCCGTACCCTAAGCCGTACCCTAAGCCTAACCCTAAGCCTAACCCTAATCCTAGGCTACCCTTGACTGCTTCTGCCTCCAATAGATTTCCTAAGCACTAGTGTTTTAAGGAACAGCTTAAAAAGAGAATCCTAATGTGATTTCTTTATAATGGGTGTGTTCCTTATCTTATCCTAGTGTCTAAACTCTTCTCCATGGCTGGACCTCCAAATAATATTCCTTTACGTGCTAAGGGGTATCTAGAGAGTGGGTTAGGTTTAATAACTACCCTAACACTAACGCGTACCCTAACCCTAACCCCTACCCTATCGCTAACACGTACCCTAATCCTAACCAATACCCTAAACCGAGCCCTAACCCTAACACTAACCCTAACCCTAACCCTAACCCATACCCTACGCCGTACCAGAAGCCCTCCCCGAACCCGTACCCTAAGCCGTACCCTAAGCCGTACCCTAAGCCTAACCCTAACCCTAGGCTACCCTTGACTGCTTCTGCCTCCAATAGATTTCCTAAGCACTAGTGTTTTAAGGAACAGCTTAAAAAGAGAATCCTAATGTGATTTCTTTATAATGGGTGTGTTCCTTATCTTATCCTAGTGTCTAAACTCTTCTCCATGGCTGGACCCCGAAATAATATTCCTTTACGTGCTAAGGGGTATCTAGAGACTGGGATAGGTTTAATAACTACCCTAACCCTAACGCGTACCCTAACCCTATCCCCTACCCTAACCCTAACACGTACCCTAATCCTAACCCGTACCCTAAAACGAGCCCTAACCCTAACACTAACCCTAACCCTAACCCTAACCCATACCCTACGCCGTAACCGAAGCCCTCACCGAACCCGTACCCTAAGCCTAACCCTAAGCCTAACCCTAACCCTAGGCTACCCTTGACTGCTTCTGCCTCCAATAGATTTCCTAAGCACTAGTGTTTTAAGGAACAGCTTAAAAAGAGAATCCTAATGTGATTTCTTTATAATGGGTGTGTTCCTTATCTTATCCTAGTGTCTAAAATCTTCTCCATGGCTGGACCTCCAAATAATATCCCTTTACGTGCTAAGGGGTATCTAGAGAGTGGGTTAGGTTTAATAACTACCCTAACACTAACGCGTACCCTAACCCTAACCCCTACCCTAACCCTAACACGTACCCTAATCCTAACCAATACCCTATACCGAGCCCTAACCCTAACACTAACCCTAACCCTAACCCTAACCCATACCCTACGCCGTACCCGAAGCCCTCCCCGAACCCGTACCCTAAGCCGTACCCTAAGCCTAACCCTAAGCCTAACCCTAACCCTAGGCTACCCTTGACTGCTTCTGCCTCCAATAGATTTCCTAAGCACTAGTGTTTTAAGGAACAGCTTAAAAAGAGAATCCTAATGTGATTTCTTTATAATGGGTGTGTTCCTTATCTTATCCTAGTGTCTAAACCCTTCTCCATGGCTGGACCCCGAAATAATATTCCTTTACGTGCTAAGGGGTATCTAGAGAGTGGGATATATTTAATAACTACCCTAACCCTAACGCGTACCCTAACCCTATCCCCTACCCTAACCCTAACACGTACCCTAATCCTAACCCGTACCCTAAACCGAGCCCTAACCCTAAAACTAACCCTAACCCTAACCCTAACCCTTACCCTATGCCGTACCCGAAGCCCTCACCGAACCCGTACCCTAAGCCGTACCCTAAGCCTAACCCTAACCCTAGGCTACCCTTGACTGCTTCTGCCTCCAATAGATTTCCTAAGCACTAGTGTTTTAAGGAACAGCTTAAAAAGGGAATCCTAATGTGATTTCTTTATAATGGGTGTGTTCCTTATCTTATCCTAGTGTCTAAACTCTTCTCCATGGCTGGACCTCCAAATAATATTCCTTTATGTGCTAAGGGGTATCTAGAGAGTGGGATAGCTTTAATAACTACCCTAACACTAACGCGTACCCTAACCCTAACCCCTACCCTAACCATAACACGTACCCTAATCCTAACCAATACCCTAAACCGAGCCCTAACCCTAACACTAACCCTAACCCTAACCCTAACCCATACCCTACGCCGTACCCGAAGGCCTCCCCGAACCCGTACCCTAAGCCGTACCCTAAGCCGTACCCTAAGCCTAACCCTAACCCTAGGCTACCCTTGACTGCTTCTGCCTCCAATAGATTTCCTAAGCACTAGTGTTTTAAGGAACAGCTTAAAAAGAGAATCCTAATGTGATTTCTTTATAATGGGTGTGTTCCTTATCTTATCCTAGTGTCTAAACTCTTCTCCATGGCTGGACCCCCAAATAATATTCCTTTACGTGCTAAGGGGTATCTAGAGAGTGGGTTAGGTTTAATAACTACCCTAACACTAACGCGTACCCTAACCCTAAACCCTACCCTAACCCTAACACGTACCCTAATCCTAACCAATACCCTATACCGAGCCCTAACCCTAACACTAACCCTAACCCTAACCCTAACCCATACCCTACGCCATACCAGAAGCCCTCCCCGAACCCGTACCCTAAGCCGTACCCTAAGCCTAACCCTAAGCCTAACCCTAATCCTAGGCTACCCTTGACTGCTTCTGCCTCCAATAGATTTCCTAAGCACTAGTGTTTTAAGGAACAGCTTAAAAAGAGAATCCTAATGTGATTTCTTTATAATGGGTGTGTTCCTTATCTTATCCTAGTGTCTAAACTCTTCTCCATGGCTGGACCTCCAAATAATATTCCTTTACGTGCTAAGGGGTATCTAGAGAGTGGGTTAGGTTTAATAACTACCCTAACACTAACGCGTACCCTAACCCTAACCCCTACCCTATCGCTAACACGTACCCTAATCCTAACCAATACCCTAAACCGAGCCCTAACCCTAACACTAACCCTAACCCTAACCCTAACCCATACCCTACGCCGTACCAGAAGCCCTCCCCGAACCCGTACCCTAAGCCATACCCTAAGCCGTACCCTAAGCCTAACCCTAACCCTAGGCTACCCTTGACTGCTTCTGCCTCCAATAGATTTCCTAAGCACTAGTGTTTTAAGGAACAGCTTAAAAAGAGAATCCTAATGTGATTTCTTTATAATGGGTGTGTTCCTTATCTTATCCTAGTGTCTAAACTCTTCTCCATGGCTGGACCCCGAAATAATATTCCTTTACGTGCTAAGGGGTATCTAGAGACTGGGATAGGTTTAATAACTACCCTAACCCTAACGCGTACCCTAACCCTATCCCCTACCCTAACCCTAACACGTACCCTAATCCTAACCCGTACCCTAAAACGAGCCCTAACCCTAACACTAACCCTAACCCTAACCCTAACCCATACCCTACGCCGTAACCGAAGCCCTCACCGAACCCGTACCCTAAGCCTAACCCTAAGCCTAACCCTAACCCTAGGCTACCCTTGACTGCTTCTGCCTCCAATAGATTTCCTAAGCACTAGTGTTTTAAGGAACAGCTTAAAAAGAGAATCCTAATGTGATTTCTTTATAATGGGTGTGTTCCTTATCTTATCCTAGTGTCTAAACTCTTCTCCATGGCTGGACCTCCAAATAATATCCCTTTACGTGCTAAGGGGTATCTAGAGAGTGGGTTAGGTTTAATAACTACCCTAACACTAACGCGTACCCTAACCCTAACCCCTACCCTAACCCTAACACGTACCCTAATCCTAACCAATACCCTATACCGAGCCCTAACCCTAACACTAACCCTAACCCTAACCCTAACCCATACCCTACGCCGTACCCGAAGCCCTCCCCGAACCCGTACCCTAAGCCGTACCCTAAGCCTAACCCTAAGCCTAACCCTAACCCTAGGCTACCCTTGACTGCTTCTGCCTCCAATAGATTTCCTAAGCACTAGTGTTTTAAGGAACAGCTTAAAAAGAGAATCCTAATGTGATTTCTTTATAATGGGTGTGTTCCTTATCTTATCCTAGTGTCTAAACCCTTCTCCATGGCTGGACCCCGAAATAATATTCCTTTACGTGCTAAGGGGTATCTAGAGAGTGGGATATATTTAATAACTACCCTAACCCTAACGCGTACCCTAACCCTATCCCCTACCCTAACCCTAACACGTACCCTAATCCTAACCCGTACCCTAAACCGAGCCCTAACCCTAAAACTAACCCTAACCCTAACCCTAACCCTTACCCTACGCCGTACCCGAAGCCCTCACCGAACCCGTACCCTAAGCCGTACCCTAAGCCTAACCCTAACCCTAGGCTACCCTTGACTGCTTCTGCCTCCAATAGATTTCCTAAGCACTAGTGTTTTAAGGAACAGCTTAAAAAGGGAATCCTAATGTGATTTCTTTATAATGGGTGTGTTCCTTATCTTATCCTAGTGTCTAAACTCTTCTCCATGGCTGGACCTCCAAATAATATTCCTTTATGTGCTAAGGGGTATCTAGAGAGTGGGATAGCTTTAATAACTACCCTAACACTAACGCGTACCCTAACCCTAACCCCTACCCTAACCATAACACGTACCCTAATCCTAACCAATACCCTAAACCGAGCCCTAACCCTAACACTAACCCTAACCCTAACCCTAACCCATACCCTACGCCGTACCCGAAGGCCACCCCGAACCCGTACCCTAAGCCGTACCCTAAGCCGTACCCTAAGCCTAACCCTAACCCTAGGCTACCCTTGACTGCTTCTGCCTCCAATAGATTTCCTAAGCACTAGTGTTTTAAGGAACAGCTTAAAAAGAGAATCCTAATGTGATTTCTTTATAATGGGTGTGTTCCTTATCTTATCCTAGTGTCTAAACTCTTCTCCATGGCTGGACACCCAAATAATATTCCTTTACGTGCTAAGGGGTATCTAGAGAGTGGGTTAGGTTTAATAACTACCCTAACACTAACGCGTACCCTAACCCTAAACCCTACCCTAACCCTAACACTTACCCTAATCCTAACCAATACCCTATACCGAGCCCTAACCCTAACACTAACCCTAACCCTAACCCTAACCCATACCCTACGCCATACCAGAAGCCCTCCCCGAACCCGTACCCTAAGCCGTACCCTAAGCCTAACCCTAAGCCTAACCCTAATCCTAGGCTACCCTTGACTGCTTCTGCCTCCAATAGATTTCCTAAGCACTAGTGTTTTAAGGAACAGCTTAAAAAGAGAATCCTAATGTGATTTCTTTATAATGGGTGTGTTCCTTATCTTATCCTAGTGTCTAAACTCTTCTCCATGGCTGGACCTCCAAATAATATCCCTTTACGTGCTAAGGGGTATCTAGAGAGTGGGTTAGGTTTAATAACTACCCTAACACTAACGCGTACCCTAACCCTAACCCCTACCCTAACCCTAACACGTACCCTAATCCTAACCAATACCCTATACCGAGCCCTAACCCTAACACTAACCCTAACCCTAACCCTAACCCATACCCTACGCCGTACCCGAAGCCCTCCCCGAACCCCTACCCTAAGCCGTACCCTAAGCCTAACCCTAAGCCTAACCCTAACCCTAGGCTACCCTTGACTGCTTCTGCCTCCAATAGATTTCCTAAGCACTAGTGTTTTAAGGAACAGCTTAAAAAGAGAATCCTAATGTGATTTCTTTATAATGGGTGTGTTCCTTATCTTATCCTAGTGTCTAAACCCTTCTCCATGGCTGGACCCCGAAATAATATTCCTTTACGTGCTAAGGGGTATCTAGAGAGTGGGATATATTTAATAACTACCCTAACCCTAACGCGTACCCTAACCCTATCCCCTACCCTAACCCTAACACGTACCCTAATCCTAACCCGTACCCTAAACCGAGCCCTAACCCTAAAACTAACCCTAACCCTAACCCTAACCCTTACCCTACGCCGTACCCGAAGCCCTCACCGAACCCGTACCCTAAGCCGTACCCTAAGCCTAACCCTAACCCTAGGCTACCCTTGACTGCTTCTGCCTCCAATAGATTTCCTAAGCACTAGTGTTTTAAGGAACAGCTTAAAAAGGGAATCCTAATGTGATTTCTTTATAATGGGTGTGTTCCTTATCTTATCCTAGTGTCTAAACTCTTCTCCATGGCTGGACCTCCAAATAATATTCCTTTATGTGCTAAGGGGTATCTAGAGAGTGGGATAGCTTTAATAACTACCCTAACACTAACGCGTACCCTAACCCTAACCCCTACCCTAACCATAACACGTACCCTAATCCTAACCAATACCCTAAACCGAGCCCTAACCCTAACACTAACCCTAACCCTAACCCTAACCCATACCCTACGCCGTACCAGAAGCCCTCCCCGAACCCGTACCCTAAGCCGTACCCTAAGCCGTACCCTAAGCCTAACCCTAACCCTAGGCTACCCTTGACTGCTTCTGCCTCCAATAGATTTCCTAAGCACTAGTGTTTTAAGGAACAGCTTAAAAAGAGAATCCTAATGTGATTTCTTTATAATGGGTGTGTTCCTTATCTTATCCTAGTGTCTAAACTCTTCTCCATGGCTGGACCCCGAAATAATATTCCTTTACGTGCTAAGGGGTATCTAGAGACTGGGATAGGTTTAATAACTACCCTAACCCTAACGCGTACCCTAACCCTATCCCCTACCCTAACCCTAACACGTACCCTAATCCTAACCCGTACCCTAAAACGAGCCCTAACCCTAACACTAACCCTAACCCTAACCCTAACCCATACCCTACGCCGTAACCGAAGCCCTCACCGAACCCGTACCCTAAGCCTAACCCTAAGCCTAACCCTAACCCTAGGCTACCCTTGACTGCTTCTGCCTCCAATAGATTTCCTAAGCACTAGTGTTTTAAGGAACAGCTTAAAAAGAGAATCCTAATGTGATTTCTTTATAATGGGTGTGTTCCTTATCTTATCCTAGTGTCTAAACTCTTCTCCATGGCTGGACCTCCAAATAATATCCCTTTACGTGCTAAGGGGTATCTAGAGAGTGGGTTAGGTTTAATAACTACCCTAACACTAACGCGTACCCTAACCCTAACCCCTACCCTAACCCTAACACGTACCCTAATCCTAACCAATACCCTATACCGAGCCCTAACCCTAACACTAACCCTAACCCTAACCCTAACCCATACCCTACGCCGTACCCGAAGCCCTCCCCGAACCCGTACCCTAAGCCGTACCCTAAGCCTAACCCTAAGCCTAACCCTAACCCTAGGCTACCCTTGACTGCTTCTGCCTCCAATAGATTTCCTAAGCACTAGTGTTTTAAGGAACAGCTTAAAAAGAGAATCCTAATGTGATTTCTTTATAATGGGTGTGTTCCTTATCTTATCCTAGTGTCTAAACCCTTCTCCATGGCTGGACCCCGAAATAATATTCCTTTACGTGCTAAGGGGTATCTAGAGAGTGGGATATATTTAATAACTACCCTAACCCTAACGCGTACCCTAACCCTATCCCCTACCCTAACCCTAACACGTACCCTAATCCTAACCCGTACCCTAAACCGAGCCCTAACCCTAAAACTAACCCTAACCCTAACCCTAACCCTTACCCTACGCCGTACCCGAAGCCCTCACCGAACCCGTACCCTAAGCCGTACCCTAAGCCTAACCCTAACCCTAGGCTACCCTTGACTGCTTCTGCCTCCAATAGATTTCCTAAGCACTAGTGTTTTAAGGAACAGCTTAAAAAGGGAATCCTAATGTGATTTCTTTATAATGGGTGTGTTCCTTATCTTATCCTAGTGTCTAAACTCTTCTCCATGGCTGGACCTCCAAATAATATTCCTTTATGTGCTAAGGGGTATCTAGAGAGTGGGATAGCTTTAATAACTACCCTAACACTAACGCGTACCCTAACCCTAACCCCTACCCTAACCATAACACGTACCCTAATCCTAACCAATACCCTAAACCGAGCCCTAACCCTAACACTAACCCTAACCCTAACCCTAACCCATACCCTACGCCGTACCCGAAGGCCTCCCCGAACCCGTACCCTAAGCCGTACCCTAAGCCGTACCCTAAGCCTAACCCTAACCCTAGGCTACCCTTGACTGCTTCTGCCTCCAATAGATTTCCTAAGCACTAGTGTTTTAAGGAACAGCTTAAAAAGAGAATCCTAATGTGATTTCTTTATAATGGGTGTGTTCCTTATCTTATCCTAGTGTCTAAACTCTTCTCCATGGCTGGACCCCCAAATAATATTCCTTTACGTGCTAAGGGGTATCTAGAGAGTGGGTTAGGTTTAATAACTACCCTAACACTAACGCGTACCCTAACCCTAAACCCTACCCTAACCCTAACACGTACCCTAATCCTAACCAATACCCTATACCGAGCCCTAACCCTAACACTAACCCTAACCCTAACCCTAACCCATACCCTACGCCATACCAGAAGCCCTCCCCGAACCCGTACCCTAAGCCGTACCCTAAGCCTAACCCTAAGCCTAACCCTAATCCTAGGCTACCCTTGACTGCTTCTGCCTCCAATAGATTTCCTAAGCACTAGTGTTTTAAGGAACAGCTTAAAAAGAGAATCCTAATGTGATTTCTTTATAATGGGTGTGTTCCTTATCTTATCCTAGTGTCTAAACTCTTCTCCATGGCTGGACCTCCAAATAATATTCCTTTACGTGCTAAGGGGTATCTAGAGAGTGGGTTAGGTTTAATAACTACCCTAACACTAACGCGTACCCTAACCCTAACCCCTACCCTATCGCTAACACGTACCCTAATCCTAACCAATACCCTAAACCGAGCCCTAACCCTAACACTAACCCTAACCCTAACCCTAACCCATACCCTACGCCGTACCAGAAGCCCTCCCCGAACCCGTACCCTAAGCCGTACCCTAAGCCGTACCCTAAGCCTAACCCTAACCCTAGGCTACCCTTGACTGCTTCTGCCTCCAATAGATTTCCTAAGCACTAGTGTTTTAAGGAACAGCTTAAAAAGAGAATCCTAATGTGATTTCTTTATAATGGGTGTGTTCCTTATCTTATCCTAGTGTCTAAACTCTTCTCCATGGCTGGACCCCGAAATAATATTCCTTTACGTGCTAAGGGGTATCTAGAGACTGGGATAGGTTTAATAACTACCCTAACCCTAACGCGTACCCTAACCCTATCCCCTACCCTAACCCTAACACGTACCCTAATCCTAACCCGTACCCTAAAACGAGCCCTAACCCTAACACTAACCCTAACCCTAACCCTAACCCATACCCTACGCCGTAACCGAAGCCCTCACCGAACCCGTACCCTAAGCCTAACCCTAAGCCTAACCCTAACCCTAGGCTACCCTTGACTGCTTCTGCCTCCAATAGATTTCCTAAGCACTAGTGTTTTAAGGAACAGCTTAAAAAGAGAATCCTAATGTGATTTCTTTATAATGGGTGTGTTCCTTATCTTATCCTAGTGTCTAAACTCTTCTCCATGGCTGGACCTCCAAATAATATCCCTTTACGTGCTAAGGGGTATCTAGAGAGTGGGTTAGGTTTAATAACTACCCTAACACTAACGCGTACCCTAACCCTAACCCCTACCCTAACCCTAACACGTACCCTAATCCTAACCAATACCCTATACCGAGCCCTAACCCTAACACTAACCCTAACCCTAACCCTAACCCATACCCTACGCCGTACCCGAAGCCCTCCCCGAACCCGTACCCTAAGCCGTACCCTAAGCCTAACCCTAAGCCTAACCCTAACCCTAGGCTACCCTTGACTGCTTCTGCCTCCAATAGATTTCCTAAGCACTAGTGTTTTAAGGAACAGCTTAAAAAGAGAATCCTAATGTGATTTCTTTATAATGGGTGTGTTCCTTATCTTATCCTAGTGTCTAAACCCTTCTCCATGGCTGGACCCCGAAATAATATTCCTTGACGTGCTAAGGGGTATCTAGAGAGTGGGATATATTTAATAACTACCCTAACCCTAACGCGTACCCTAACCCTATCCCCTACCCTAACCCTAACACGTACCCTAATCCTAACCCGTACCCTAAACCGAGCCCTAACCCTAAAACTAACCCTAACCCTAACCCTAACCCTTACCCTACGCCGTACCCGAAGCCCTCACCGAACCCGTACCCTAAGCCGTACCCTAAGCCTAACCCTAACCCTAGGCTACCCTTGACTGCTTCTGCCTCCAATAGATTTCCTAAGCACTAGTGTTTTAAGGAACAGCTTAAAAAGGGAATCCTAATGTGATTTCTTTATAATGGGTGTGTTCCTTATCTTATCCTAGTGTCTAAACTCTTCTCCATGGCTGGACCTCCAAATAATATTCCTTTATGTGCTAAGGGGTATCTAGAGAGTGGGATAGCTTTAATAACTACCCTAACACTAACGCGTACCCTAACCCTAACCCCTACCCTAACCATAACACGTACCCTAATCCTAACCAATACCCTAAACCGAGCCCTAACCCTAACACTAACCCTAACCCTAACCCTAACCCATACCCTACGCCGTACCCGAAGGCCTCCCCGAACCCGTACCCTAAGCCGTACCCTAAGCCGTACCCTAAGCCTAACCCTAACCCTAGGCTACCCTTGACTGCTTCTGCCTCCAATAGATTTCCTAAGCACTAGTGTTTTAAGGAACAGCTTAAAAAGAGAATCCTAATGTGATTTCTTTATAATGGGTGTGTTCCTTATCTTATCCTAGTGTCTAAACTCTTCTCCATGGCTGGACCCCCAAATAATATTCCTTTACGTGCTAAGGGGTATCTAGAGAGTGGGTTAGGTTTAATAACTACCCTAACACTAACGCGTACCCTAACCCTAAACCCTACCCTAACCCTAACACGTACCCTAATCCTAACCAATACCCTATACCGAGCCCTAACCCTAACACTAACCCTAACCCTAACCCTAACCCATACCCTACGCCATACCAGAAGCCCTCCCCGAACCCGTACCCTAAGCCGTACCCTAAGCCTAACCCTAAGCCTAACCCTAATCCTAGGCTACCCTTGACTGCTTCTGCCTCCAATAGATTTCCTAAGCACTAGTGTTTTAAGGAACAGCTTAAAAAGAGAATCCTAATGTGATTTCTTTATAATGGGTGTGTTCCTTATCTTATCCTAGTGTCTAAACTCTTCTCCATGGCTGGACCTCCAAATAATATTCCTTTACGTGCTAAGGGGTATCTAGAGAGTGGGTTAGGTTTAATAACTACCCTAACACTAACGCGTACCCTAACCCTAACCCCTACCCTATCGCTAACACGTACCCTAATCCTAACCAATACCCTAAACCGAGCCCTAACCCTAACACTAACCCTAACCCTAACCCTAACCCATACCCTACGCCGTACCAGAAGCCCTCCCCGAACCCGTACCCTAAGCCGTACCCTAAGCCGTACCCTAAGCCTAACCCTAACCCTAGGCTACCCTTGACTGCTTCTGCCTCCAATAGATTTCCTAAGCACTAGTGTTTTAAGGAACAGCTTAAAAAGAGAATCCTAATGTGATTTCTTTATAATGGGTGTGTTCCTTATCTTATCCTAGTGTCTAAACTCTTCTCCATGGCTGGACCCCGAAATAATATTCCTTTACGTGCTAAGGGGTATCTAGAGACTGGGATAGGTTTAATAACTACCCTAACCCTAACGCGTACCCTAACCCTATCCCCTACCCTAACCCTAACACGTACCCTAATCCTAACCCGTACCCTAAAACGAGCCCTAACCCTAACACTAACCCTAACCCTAACCCTAACCCATACCCTACGCCGTAACCGAAGCCCTCACCGAACCCGTACCCTAAGCCTAACCCTAAGCCTAACCCTAACCCTAGGCTACCCTTGACTGCTTCTGCCTCCAATAGATTTCCTAAGCACTAGTGTTTTAAGGAACAGCTTAAAAAGAGAATCCTAATGTGATTTCTTTATAATGGGTGTGTTCCTTATCTTATCCTAGTGTCTAAACTCTTCTCCATGGCTGGACCTCCAAATAATATCCCTTTACGTGCTAAGGGGTATCTAGAGAGTGGGTTAGGTTTAATAACTACCCTAACACTAACGCGTACCCTAACCCTAACCCCTACCCTAACCCTAACACGTACCCTAATCCTAACCAATACCCTATACCGAGCCCTAACCCTAACACTAACCCTAACCCTAACCCTAACCCATACCCTACGCCGTACCCGAAGCCCTCCCCGAACCCGTACCCTAAGCCGTACCCTAAGCCTAACCCTAAGCCTAACCCTAACCCTAGGCTACCCTTGACTGCTTCTGCCTCCAATAGATTTCCTAAGCACTAGTGTTTTAAGGAACAGCTTAAAAAGAGAATCCTAATGTGATTTCTTTATAATGGGTGTGTTCCTTATCTTATCCTAGTGTCTAAACCCTTCTCCATGGCTGGACCCCGAAATAATATTCCTTTACGTGCTAAGGGGTATCTAGAGAGTGGGATATATTTAATAACTACCCTAACCCTAACGCGTACCCTAACCCTATCCCCTACCCTAACCCTAACACGTACCCTAATCCTAACCCGTACCCTAAACCGAGCCCTAACCCTAAAACTAACCCTAACCCTAACCCTAACCCTTACCCTACGCCGTACCCGAAGCCCTCACCGAACCCGTACCCTAAGCCGTACCCTAAGCCTAACCCTAACCCTAGGCTACCCTTGACTGCTTCTGCCTCCAATAGATTTCCTAAGCACTAGTGTTTTAAGGAACAGCTTAAAAAGGGAATCCTAATGTGATTTCTTTATAATGGGTGTGTTCCTTATCTTATCCTAGTGTCTAAACTCTTCTCCATGGCTGGACCTCCAAATAATATTCCTTTATGTGCTAAGGGGTATCTAGAGAGTGGGATAGCTTTAATAACTACCCTAACACTAACGCGTACCCTAACCCTAACCCCTACCCTAACCATAACACGTACCCTAATCCTAACCAATACCCTAAACCGAGCCCTAACCCTAACACTAACCCTAACCCTAACCCTAACCCATACCCTACGCCGTACCCGAAGGCCTCCCCGAACCCGTACCCTAAGCCGTACCCTAAGCCGTACCCTAAGCCTAACCCTAACCCTAGGCTACCCTTGACTGCTTCTGCCTCCAATAGATTTCCTAAGCACTAGTGTTTTAAGGAACAGCTTAAAAAGAGAATCCTAATGTGATTTCTTTATAATGGGTGTGTTCCTTATCTTATCCTAGTGTCTAAACTCTTCTCCATGGCTGGACACCCAAATAATATTCCTTTACGTGCTAAGGGGTATCTAGAGAGTGGGTTAGGTTTAATAACTACCCTAACACTAACGCGTACCCTAACCCTAAACCCTACCCTAACCCTAACACGTACCCTAATCCTAACCAATACCCTATACCGAGCCCTAACCCTAACACTAACCCTAACCCTAACCCTAACCCATACCCTACGCCATACCAGAAGCCCTCCCCGAACCCGTACCCTAAGCCGTACCCTAAGCCTAACCCTAAGCCTAACCCTAATCCTAGGCTACCCTTGACTGCTTCTGCCTCCAATAGATTTCCTAAGCACTAGTGTTTTAAGGAACAGCTTAAAAAGAGAATCCTAATGTGATTTCTTTATAATGGGTGTGTTCCTTATCTTATCCTAGTGTCTAAACTCTTCTCCATGGCTGGACCTCCAAATAATATTCCTTTACGTGCTAAGGGGTATCTAGAGAGTGGGTTAGGTTTAATAACTACCCTAACACTAACGCGTACCCTAACCCTAACCCCTACCCTATCGCTAACACGTACCCTAATCCTAACCAATACCCTAAACCGAGCCCTAACCCTAACACTAACCCTAACCCTAACCCTAACCCATACCCTACGCCGTACCAGAAGCCCTCCCCGAACCCGTACCCTAAGCCGTACCCTAAGCCGTACCCTAAGCCTAACCCTAACCCTAGGCTACCCTTGACTGCTTCTGCCTCCAATAGATTTCCTAAGCACTAGTGTTTTAAGGAACAGCTTAAAAAGAGAATCCTAATGTGATTTCTTTATAATGGGTGTGTTCCTTATCTTATCCTAGTGTCTAAACTCTTCTCCATGGCTGGACCCCGAAATAATATTCCTTTACGTGCTAAGGGGTATCTAGAGACTGGGATAGGTTTAATAACTACCCTAACCCTAACGCGTACCCTAACCCTATCCCCTACCCTAACCCTAACACGTACCCTAATCCTAACCCGTACCCTAAAACGAGCCCTAACCCTAACACTAACCCTAACCCTAACCCTAACCCATACCCTACGCCGTAACCGAAGCCCTCACCGAACCCGTACCCTAAGCCTAACCCTAAGCCTAACCCTAACCCTAGGCTACCCTTGACTGCTTCTGCCTCCAATAGATTTCCTAAGCACTAGTGTTTTAAGGAACAGCTTAAAAAGAGAATCCTAATGTGATTTCTTTATAATGGGTGTGTTCCTTATCTTATCCTAGTGTCTAAACTCTTCTCCATGGCTGGACCTCCAAATAATATCCCTTTACGTGCTAAGGGGTATCTAGAGAGTGGGTTAGGTTTAATAACTACCCTAACACTAACGCGTACCCTAACCCTAACCCCTACCCTAACCCTAACACGTACCCTAATCCTAACCAATACCCTATACCGAGCCCTAACCCTAACACTAACCCTAACCCTAACCCTAACCCATACCCTACGCCGTACCCGAAGCCCTCCCCGAACCCGTACCCTAAGCCGTACCCTAAGCCTAACCCTAAGCCTAACCCTAACCCTAGGCTACCCTTGACTGCTTCTGCCTCCAATAGATTTCCTAAGCACTAGTGTTTTAAGGAACAGCTTAAAAAGAGAATCCTAATGTGATTTCTTTATAATGGGTGTGTTCCTTATCTTATCCTAGTGTCTAAACCCTTCTCCATGGCTGGACCCCGAAATAATATTCCTTTACGTGCTAAGGGGTATCTAGAGAGTGGGATATATTTAATAACTACCCTAACCCTAACGCGTACCCTAACCCTATCCCCTACCCTAACCCTAACACGTACCCTAATCCTAACCCGTACCCTAAACCGAGCCCTAACCCTAAAACTAACCCTAACCCTAACCCTAACCCTTACCCTACGCCGTACCCGAAGCCCTCACCGAACCCGTACCCTAAGCCGTACCCTAAGCTTAACCCTAACCCTAGGCTACCCTTGACTGCTTCTGCCTCCAATAGATTTCCTAAGCACTAGTGTTTTAAGGAACAGCTTAAAAAGGGAATCCTAATGTGATTTCTTTATAATGGGTGTGTTCCTTATCTTATCCTAGTGTCTAAACTCTTCTCCATGGCTGGACCTCCAAATAATATTCCTTTATGTGCTAAGGGGTATCTAGAGAGTGGGATAGCTTTAATAACTACCCTAACACTAACGCGTACCCTAACCCTAACCCCTACCCTAACCATAACACGTACCCTAATCCTAACCAATACCCTAAACCGAGCCCTAACCCTAACACTAACCCTAACCCTAACCCTAACCCATACCCTACGCCGTACCCGAAGGCCTCCCCGAACCCGTACCCTAAGCCGTACCCTAAGCCGTACCCTAAGCCTAACCCTAACCCTAGGCTACCCTTGACTGCTTCTGCCTCCAATAGATTTCCTAAGCACTAGTGTTTTAAGGAACAGCTTAAAAAGAGAATCCTAATGTGATTTCTTTATAATGGGTGTGTTCCTTATCTTATCCTAGTGTCTAAACTCTTCTCCATGGCTGGACCCCCAAATAATATTCCTTTACGTGCTAAGGGGTATCTAGAGAGTGGGTTAGGTTTAATAACTACCCTAACACTAACACGTACCCTAACCCTAAACCCTACCCTAACCCTAACACGTACCCTAATCCTAACCAATACCCTATACCGAGCCCTAACCCTAACACTAACCCTAACCCTAACCCTAACCCATACCCTACGCCGTACCCGAAGGCCTCCCCGAACCCGTACCCTAAGCCGTACCCTAAGCCGTACCCTAAGCCTAACCCTAACCCTAGGCTACCCTTGACTGCTTCTGCCTCCAATAGATTTCCTAAGCACTAGTGTTTTAAGGAACAGCTTAAAATAGAATCCTAATGTGATTTCTTTATAATGGGTGTGTTCCTTATCTTATCCTAGTGTCTAAACTCTTCTCCATGGCTGGACCCCCAAATAATATTCCTTTACGTGCTAAGGGGTATCTAGAGAGTGGGTTAGGTTTAATAACTACCCTAACACTAATGCGTACCCTAACCCTAAACCCTACCCTAACCCTAACACGTACCCTAATCCTAACCAATACCCTATACCGAGCCCTAACCCTAACACTAACCCTAACCCTAACCCTAACCCATACCCTACGCCATACCAGAAGCCCTCCCCGAACCCGTACCCTAAGCCGTACCCTAAGCCTAACCCTAAGCCTAACCCTAACCCTAGGCTACCCTTGACTGCTTCTGCCTCCAATAGATTTCCTAAGCACTAGTGTTTTAAGGAACAGCTTAAAAAGAGAATCCTAATGTGATTTCTTTATAATGGGTGTGTTCCTTATCTTATCCTAGTGTCTAAACCCTTCTCCATGGCTGGACCCCGAAATAATATTCCTTTACGTGCTAAGGGGTATCTAGAGAGTGGGATATATTTAATAACTACCCTAACCCTAACGCGTACCCTAACCCTATCCCCTACCCTAACCCTAACACGTACCCTAATCCTAACCCGTACCCTAAACCGAGCCCTAACCCTAAAACTAACCCTAACCCTAACCCTAACCCTTACCCTACGCCGTACCCGAAGCCCTCACCGAACCCGTACCCTAAGCCGTACCCTAAGCCTAACCCTAACCCTAGGCTACCCTTGACTGCTTCTGCCTCCAATAGATTTCCTAAGCACTAGTGTTTTAAGGAACAGCTTAAAAAGGGAATCCTAATGTGATTTCTTTATAATGGGTGTGTTCCTTATCTTATCCTAGTGTCTAAACTCTTCTCCATGGCTGGACCTCCAAATAATATTCCTTTATGTGCTAAGGGGTATCTAGAGAGTGGGATAGCTTTAATAACTACCCTAACACTAACGCGTACCCTAACCCTAACCCCTACCCTAACCATAACACGTACCCTAATCCTAACCAATACCCTAAACCGAGCCCTAACCCTAACACTAACCCTAACCCTAACCCTAACCCATACCCTACGCCGTACCCGAAGGCCTCCCTGAACCCGTACCCTAAGCCGTACCCTAAGCCGTACCCTAAGCCTAACCCTAACCCTAGGCTACCCTTGACTGCTTCTGCCTCCAATAGATTTCCTAAGCACTAGTGTTTTAAGGAACAGCTTAAAAAGAGAATCCTAATGTGATTTCTTTATAATGGGTGTGTTCCTTATCTTATCCTAGTGTCTAAACTCTTCTCCATGGCTGGACCCCCAAATAATATTCCTTTACGTGCTAAGGGGTATCTAGAGAGTGGGTTAGGTTTAATAACTACCCTAACACTAACGCGTACCCTAACCCTAAACCCTACCCTAACCCTAACACGTACCCTAATCCTAACCAATACCCTATACCGAGCCCTAACCCTAACACTAACCCTAACCCTAACCCTAACCCATACCCTACGCCATACCAGAAGCCCTCCCCGAACCCGTACCCTAAGCCGTACCCTAAGCCTAACCCTAAGCCTAACCCTAATCCTAGGCTACCCTTGACTGCTTCTGCCTCCAATAGATTTCCTAAGCACTAGTGTTTTAAGGAACAGCTTAAAAAGAGAATCCTAATGTGATTTCTTTATAATGGGTGTGTTCCTTATCTTATCCTAGTGTCTAAACTCTTCTCCATGGCTGGACCTCCAAATAATATTCCTTTACGTGCTAAGGGGTATCTAGAGAGTGGGTTAGGTTTAATAACTACCCTAACACTAACGCGTACCCTAACCCTAACCCCTACCCTATCGCTAACACGTACCCTAATCCTAACCAATACCCTAAACCGAGCCTTAACCCTAACACTAACCCTAACCCTAACCCTAACCCATACCCTACGCCGTACCAGAAGCCCTCCCCGAACCCGTACCCTAAGCCGTACCCTAAGCCGTACCCTAAGCCTAACCCTAACCCTAGGCTACCCTTGACTGCTTCTGCCTCCAATAGATTTCCTAAGCACTAGTGTTTTAAGGAACAGCTTAAAAAGAGAATCCTAATGTGATTTCTTTATAATGGGTGTGTTCCTTATCTTATCCTAGTGTCTAAACTCTTCTCCATGGCTGGACCCCGAAATAATATTCCTTTACGTGCTAAGGGGTATCTAGAGACTGGGATAGGTTTAATAACTACCCTAACCCTAACGCGTACCCTAACCCTATCCCCTACCCTAACCCTAACACGTACCCTAATCCTAACCCGTACCCTAAAACGAGCCCTAACCCTAACACTAACCCTAACCCTAACCCTAACCCATACCCTACGCCGTAACCGAAGCCCTCACCGAACCCGTACCCTAAGCCTAACCCTAAGCCTAACCCTAACCCTAGGCTACCCTTGACTGCTTCTGCCTCCAATAGATTTCCTAAGCACTAGTGTTTTAAGGAACAGCTTAAAAAGGGAATCCTAATGTGATTTCTTTATAATGGGTGTGTTCCTTATCTTATCCTAGTGTCTAAACTCTTCTCCATGGCTGGACCTCCAAATAATATTCCTTTATGTGCTAAGGGGTATCTAGAGAGTGGGATAGCTTTAATAACTACCCTAACACTAACGCGTACCCTAACCCTAACCCCTACCCTAACCATAACACGTACCCTAATCCTAACCAATACCCTAAACCGAGCCCTAACCCTAACACTAACCCTAACCCTAACCCTAACCCATACCCTACGCCGTACCCGAAGGCCTCCCTGAACCCGTACCCTAAGCCGTACCCTAAGCCGTACCCTAAGCCTAACCCTAACCCTAGGCTACCCTTGACTGCTTCTGCCTCCAATAGATTTCCTAAGCACTAGTGTTTTAAGGAACAGCTTAAAAAGAGAATCCTAATGTGATTTCTTTATAATGGGTGTGTTCCTTATCTTATCCTAGTGTCTAAACTCTTCTCCATGGCTGGACCCCCAAATAATATTCCTTTACGTGCTAAGGGGTATCTAGAGAGTGGGTTAGGTTTAATAACTACCCTAACACTAACGCGTACCCTAACCCTAAACCCTACCCTAACCCTAACACGTACCCTAATCCTAACCAATACCCTATACCGAGCCCTAACCCTAACACTAACCCTAACCCTAACCCTAACCCATACCCTACGCCATACCAGAAGCCCTCCCCGAACCCGTACCCTAAGCCGTACCCTAAGCCTAACCCTAAGCCTAACCCTAATCCTAGGCTACCCTTGACTGCTTCTGCCTCCAATAGATTTCCTAAGCACTAGTGTTTTAAGGAACAGCTTAAAAAGAGAATCCTAATGTGATTTCTTTATAATGGGTGTGTTCCTTATCTTATCCTAGTGTCTAAACTCTTCTCCATGGCTGGACCTCCAAATAATATTCCTTTACGTGCTAAGGGGTATCTAGAGAGTGGGTTAGGTTTAATAACTACCCTAACACTAACGCGTACCCTAACCCTAACCCCTACCCTATCGCTAACACGTACCCTAATCCTAACCAATACCCTAAACCGAGCCCTAACCCTAACACTAACCCTAACCCTAACCCTAACCCATACCCTACGCCGTACCAGAAGCCCTCCCCGAACCCGTACCCTAAGCCGTACCCTAAGCCGTACCCTAAGCCTAACCCTAACCCTAGGCTACCCTTGACTGCTTCTGCCTCCAATAGATTTCCTAAGCACTAGTGTTTTAAGGAACAGCTTAAAAAGAGAATCCTAATGTGATTTCTTTATAATGGGTGTGTTCCTTATCTTATCCTAGTGTCTAAACTCTTCTCCATGGCTGGACCCCGAAATAATATTCCTTTACGTGCTAAGGGGTATCTAGAGACTGGGATAGGTTTAATAACTACCCTAACCCTAACGCGTACCCTAACCCTATCCCCTACCCTAACCCTAACACGTACCCTAATCCTAACCCGTACCCTAAAACGAGCCCTAACCCTAACACTAACCCTAACCCTAACCCTAACCCATACCCTACGCCGTAACCGAAGCCCTCACCGAACCCGTACCCTAAGCCTAACCCTAAGCCTAACCCTAACCCTAGGCTACCCTTGACTGCTTCTGCCTCCAATAGATTTCCTAAGCACTAGTGTTTTAAGGAACAGCTTAAAAAGAGAATCCTAATGTGATTTCTTTATAATGGGTGTGTTCCTTATCTTATCCTAGTGTCTAAACTCTTCTCCATGGCTGGACCTCCAAATAATATCCCTTTACGTGCTAAGGGGTATCTAGAGAGTGGGTTAGGTTTAATAACTACCCTAACACTAACGCGTACCCTAACCCTAACCCCTACCCTAACCCTAACACGTACCCTAATCCTAACCAATACCCTATACCGAGCCCTAACCCTAACACTAACCCTAACCCTAACCCTAACCCATGCCCTACGCCGTACCCGAAGCCCTCCCCGAACCCGTAGCCTAAGCCGTACCCTAAGCCTAACCCTAAGCCTAACCCTAACCCTAGGCTACCCTTGACTGCTTCTGCCTCCAATAGATTTCCTAAGCACTAGTGTTTTAAGGAACAGCTTAAAAAGAGAATCCTAATGTGATTTCTTTATAATGGGTGTGTTCCTTATCTTATCCTAGTGTCTAAACCCTTCTCCATGGCTGGACCCCGAAATAATATTCCTTTACGTGCTAAGGGGTATCTAGAGAGTGGGATATATTTAATAACTACCCTAACCCTAACGCGTACCCTAACCCTATCCCCTACCCTAACCCTAACACGTACCCTAATCCTAACCCGTACCCTAAACCGAGCCCTAACCCTAAAACTAACCCTAACCCTAACCCTAACCCTTACCCTACGCCGTACCCGAAGCCCTCACCGAACCCGTACCCTAAGCCGTACCCTAAGCCTAACCCTAACCCTAGGCTACCCTTGACTGCTTCTGCCTCCAATAGATTTCCTAAGCACTAGTGTTTTAAGGAACAGCTTAAAAAGGGAATCCTAATGTGATTTCTTTATAATGGGTGTGTTCCTTATCTTATCCTAGTGTCTAAACTCTTCTCCATGGCTGGACCTCCAAATAATATTCCTTTATGTGCTAAGGGGTATCTAGAGAGTGGGATAGCTTTAATAACTACCCTAACACTAACGCGTACCCTAACCCTAACCCCTACCCTAACCATAACACGTACCCTAATCCTAACCAATACCCTAAACCGAGCCCTAACCCTAACACTAACCCTAACCCTAACCCTAACCCATACCCTACGCCGTACCCGAAGGCCTCCCCGATCCCGTACCCTAAGCCGTACCCTAAGCCGTACCCTAAGCCTAACCCTAACCCTAGGCTACCCTTGACTGCTTCTGCCTCCAATAGATTTCCTAAGCACTAGTGTTTTAAGGAACAGCTTAAAAAGAGAATCCTAATGTGATTTCTTTATAATGGGTGTGTTCCTTATCTTATCCTAGTGTCTAAACTCTTCTCCATGGCTGGACCCCCAAATAATATTCCTTTACGTGCTAAGGGGTATCTAGAGAGTGGGTTAGGTTTAATAACTACCCTAACACTAACGCGTACCCTAACCCTAAACCCTACCCTAACCCTAACACGTACCCTAATCCTAACCAATACCCTATACCGAGCCCTAACCCTAACACTAACCCTAACCCTAACCCTAACCCATACCCTACGCCATACCAGAAGCCCTCCCCGAACCCGTACCCTAAGCCGTACCCTAAGCCTAACCCTAAGCCTAACCCTAATCCTAGGCTACCCTTGACTGCTTCTGCCTCCAATAGATTTCCTAAGCACTAGTGTTTTAAGGAACAGCTTAAAAAGAGAATCCTAATGTGATTTCTTTATAATGGGTGTGTTCCTTATCTTATCCTAGTGTCTAAACTCTTCTCCATGGCTGGACCTCCAAATAATATTCCTTTACGTGCTAAGGGGTATCTAGAGAGTGGGTTAGGTTTAATAACTACCCTAACACTAACGCGTACCCTAACCCTAACCCCTACCCTATCGCTAACACGTACCCTAATCCTAACCAATACCCTAAACCGAGCCCTAACCCTAACACTAACCCTAACCCTAACCCTAACCCATACCCTACGCCGTACCAGAAGCCCTCCCCGAACCCGTACCCTAAGCCGTACCCTAAGCCGTACCCTAAGCCTAACCCTAACCCTAGGCTACCCTTGACTGCTTCTGCCTCCAATAGATTTCCTAAGCACTAGTGTTTTAAGGAACAGCTTAAAAAGAGAATCCTAATGTGATTTCTTTATAATGGGTGTGTTCCTTATCTTATCCTAGTGTCTAAACTCTTCTCCATGGCTGGACCCCGAAATAATATTCCTTTACGTGCTAAGGGGTATCTAGAGACTGGGATAGGTTTAATAACTACCCTAACCCTAACGCGTACCCTAACCCTATCCCCTACCCTAACCCTAACACGTACCCTAATCCTAACCCGTACCCTAAAACGAGCCCTAACCCTAACACTAACCCTAACCCTAACCCTAACCCATACCCTACGCCGTAACCGAAGCCCTCACCGAACCCGTACCCTAAGCCTAACCCTAAGCCTAACCCTAACCCTAGGCTACCCTTGACTGCTTCTGCCTCCAATAGATTTCCTAAGCACTAGTGTTTTAAGGAACAGCTTAAAAAGAGAATCCTAATGTGATTTCTTTATAATGGGTGTGTTCCTTATCTTATCCTAGTGTCTAAACTCTTCTCCATGGCTGGACCTCCAAATAATATCCCTTTACGTGCTAAGGGGTATCTAGAGAGTGGGTTAGGTTTAATAACTACCCTAACACTAACGCGTACCCTAACCCTAACCCCTACCCTAACCCTAACACGTACCCTAATCCTAATCAATACCCTATACCGAGCCCTAACCCTAACACTAACCCTAACCCTAACCCTAACCCATACCCTACGCCGTACCCGAAGCCCTCCCCGAACCCGTACCCTAAGCCGTACCCTAAGCCTAACCCTAAGCCTAACCCTAACCCTAGGCTACCCTTGACTGCTTCTGCCTCCAATAGATTTCCTAAGCACTAGTGTTTTAAGGAACAGCTTAAAAAGAGAATCCTAATGTGATTTCTTTATAATGGGTGTGTTCCTTATCTTATCCTAGTGTCTAAACCCTTCTCCATGGCTGGACCCCGAAATAATATTCCTTTACGTGCTAAGGGGTATCTAGAGAGTGGGATATATTTAATAACTACCCTAACCCTAACGCGTACCCTAACCCTATCCCCTACCCTAACCCTAACACGTACCCTAATCCTAACCCGTACCCTAAACCGAGCCCTAACCCTAAAACTAACCCTAACCCTAACCCTAACCCTTACCCTACGCCGTACCCGAAGCCCTCACCGAACCCGTACCCTAAGCCGTACCCTAAGCCTAACCCTAACCCTAGGCTACCCTTGACTGCTTCTGCCTCCAATAGATTTCCTAAGCACTAGTGTTTTAAGGAACAGCTTAAAAAGGGAATCCTAATGTGATTTCTTTATAATGGGTGTGTTCCTTATCTTATCCTAGTGTCTAAACTCTTCTCCATGGCTGAACCTCCAAATAATATTCCTTTATGTGCTAAGGGGTATCTAGAGAGTGGGATAGCTTTAATAACTACCCTAACACTAACGCGTACCCTAACCCTAACCCCTACCCTAACCATAACACGTACCCTAATCCTAACCAATACCCTAAACCGAGCCCTAACCCTAACACTAACCCTAACCCTAACCCTAACCCATACCCTACGCCGTACCCGAAGGCCTCCCCGAACCCGTACCCTAAGCCGTACCCTAAGCCGTACCCTAAGCCTAACCCTAACCCTAGGCTACCCTTGACTGCTTCTGCCTCCAATAGATTTCCTAAGCACTAGTGTTTTAAGGAACAGCTTAAAAAGAGAATCCTAATGTGATTTCTTTATAATGGGTGTGTTCCTTATCTTATCCTAGTGTCTAAACTCTTCTCCATGGCTGGACACCCAAATAATATTCCTTTACGTGCTAAGGGGTATCTAGAGAGTGGGTTAGGTTTAATAACTACCCTAACACTAACGCGTACCCTAACCCTAAACCCTACCCTAACCCTAACACGTACCCTAATCCTAACCAATACCCTATACCGAGCCCTAACCCTAACACTAACCCTAACCCTAACCCTAACCCATACCCTACGCCATACCAGAAGCCCTCCCCGAACCCGTACCCTAAGCCGTACCCTAAGCCTAACCCTAAGCCTAACCCTAATCCTAGGCTACCCTTGACTGCTTCTGCCTCCAATAGATTTCCTAAGCACTAGTGTTTTAAGGAACAGCTTAAAAAGAGAATCCTAATGTGATTTCTTTATAATGGGTGTGTTCCTTATCTTATCCTAGTGTCTAAACTCTTCTCCATGGCTGGACCTCCAAATAATATTCCTTTACGTGCTAAGGGGTATCTAGAGAGTGGGTTAGGTTTAATAACTACCCTAACACTAACGCGTACCCTAACCCTAACCCCTACCCTATCGCTAACACGTACCCTAATCCTAACCAATACCCTAAACCGAGCCCTAACCCTAACACTAACCCTAACCCTAACCCTAACCCATACCCTACGCCGTACCAGAAGCCCTCCCCGAACCCGTACCCTAAGCCGTACCCTAAGCCGTACCCTAAGCCTAACCCTAACCCTAGGCTACCCTTGACTGCTTCTGCCTCCAATAGATTTCCTAAGCACTAGTGTTTTAAGGAACAGCTTAAAAAGAGAATCCTAATGTGATTTCTTTATAATGGGTGTGTTCCTTATCTTATCCTAGTGTCTAAACTCTTCTCCATGGCTGGACCTCCAAATAATATCCCTTTACGTGCTAAGGGGTATCTAGAGAGTGGGTTAGGTTTAATAACTACCCTAACACTAACGCGTACCCTAACCCTAACCCCTACCCTAACCCTAACACGTACCCTAATCCTAACCAATACCCTATACCGAGCCCTAACCCTAACACTAACCCTAACCCTAACCCTAACCCATACCCTACGCCGTACCCGAAGCCCTCCCCGAACCCGTACCCTAAGCCGTACCCTAAGCCTAACCCTAAGCCTAACCCTAACCCTAGGCTACCCTTGACTGCTTCTGCCTCCAATAGATTTCCTAAGCACTAGTGTTTTAAGGAACAGCTTAAAAAGAGAATCCTAATGTGATTTCTTTATAATGGGTGTGTTCCTTATCTTATCCTAGTGTCTAAACCCTTCTCCATGGCTGGACCCCGAAATAATATTCCTTTACGTGCTAAGGGGTATCTAGAGAGTGGGATATATTTAATAACTACCCTAACCCTAACGCGTACCCTAACCCTATCCCCTACCCTAACCCTAACACGTACCCTAATCCTAACCCGTACCCTAAACCGAGCCCTAACCCTAAAACTAACCCTAACCCTAACCCTAACCCTTACCCTACGCCGTACCCGAAGCCCTCACCGAACCCGTACCCTAAGCCGTACCCTAAGCTTAACCCTAACCCTAGGCTACCCTTGACTGCTTCTGCCTCCAATAGATTTCCTAAGCACTAGTGTTTTAAGGAACAGCTTAAAAAGGGAATCCTAATGTGATTTCTTTATAATGGGTGTGTTCCTTATCTTATCCTAGTGTCTAAACTCTTCTCCATGGCTGGACCTCCAAATAATATTCCTTTATGTGCTAAGGGGTATCTAGAGAGTGGGATAGCTTTAATAACTACCCTAACACTAACGCGTACCCTAACCCTAACCCCTACCCTAACCATAACACGTACCCTAATCCTAACCAATACCCTAAACCGAGCCCTAACCCTAACACTAACCCTAACCCTAACCCTAACCCATACCCTACGCCGTACCCGAAGGCCTCCCCGAACCCGTACCCTAAGCCGTACCCTAAGCCGTACCCTAAGCCTAACCCTAACCCTAGGCTACCCTTGACTGCTTCTGCCTCCAATAGATTTCCTAAGCACTAGTGTTTTAAGGAACAGCTTAAAAAGAGAATCCTAATGTGATTTCTTTATAATGGGTGTGTTCCTTATCTTATCCTAGTGTCTAAACTCTTCTCCATGGCTGGACCCCCAAATAATATTCCTTTACGTGCTAAGGGGTATCTAGAGAGTGGGTTAGGTTTAATAACTACCCTAACACTAACACGTACCCTAACCCTAAACCCTACCCTAACCCTAACACGTACCCTAATCCTAACCAATACCCTATACCGAGCCCTAACCCTAACACTAACCCTAACCCTAACCCTAACCCATACCCTACGCCGTACCCGAAGGCCTCCCCGAACCCGTACCCTAAGCCGTACCCTAAGCCGTACCCTAAGCCTAACCCTAACCCTAGGCTACCCTTGACTGCTTCTGCCTCCAATAGATTTCCTAAGCACTAGTGTTTTAAGGAACAGCTTAAAATAGAATCCTAATGTGATTTCTTTATAATGGGTGTGTTCCTTATCTTATCCTAGTGTCTAAACTCTTCTCCATGGCTGGACCCCCAAATAATATTCCTTTACGTGCTAAGGGGTATCTAGAGAGTGGGTTAGGTTTAATAACTACCCTAACACTAATGCGTACCCTAACCCTAAACCCTACCCTAACCCTAACACGTACCCTAATCCTAACCAATACCCTATACCGAGCCCTAACCCTAACACTAACCCTAACCCTAACCCTAACCCATACCCTACGCCATACCAGAAGCCCTCCCCGAACCCGTACCCTAAGCCGTACCCTAAGCCTAACCCTAAGCCTAACCCTAACCCTAGGCTACCCTTGACTGCTTCTGCCTCCAATAGATTTCCTAAGCACTAGTGTTTTAAGGAACAGCTTAAAAAGAGAATCCTAATGTGATTTCTTTATAATGGGTGTGTTCCTTATCTTATCCTAGTGTCTAAACTCTTCTCCATGGCTGGACCTCCAAATAATATTCCTTTACGTGCTAAGGGGTATCTAGAGAGTGGGTTAGGTTTAATAACTACCCTAACACTAACGCGTACCCTAACCCTAACCCCTACCCTATCGCTAACACGTACCCTAATCCTAACCAATACCCTAAACCGAGCCCTAACCCTAACACTAACCCTAACCCTAACCCTAACCCATACCCTACGCCGTACCAGAAGCCCTCCCCGAACCCGTACCCTAAGCCGTACCCTACGCCGTACCCTAAGCCTAACCCTAACCCTAGGCTACCCTTGACTGCTTCTGCCTCCAATAGATTTCCTAAGCACAAGTGTTTTAAGGAACAGCTTAAAAAGAGAATCCTAATGTGATTTCTTTATAATGGGTGTGTTCCTTATCTTATCCTAGTGTCTAAACCCTTCTCCATGGCTGGACCCCGAAATAATATTCCTTTACGTGCTAAGGGGTATCTAGAGAGTGGGATATATTTAATAACTACCCTAACCCTAACGCGTACCCTAACCCTATCCCCTACCCTAACCCTAACACGTACCCTAATCCTAACCCGTACCCTAAACCGAGCCCTAACCCTAAAACTAACCCTAACCCTAACCCTAA
The DNA here is from genome assembly GCF_965194825.1 of Balaenoptera physalus. NCBI lineage: Eukaryota > Metazoa > Chordata > Mammalia > Artiodactyla > Balaenopteridae > Balaenoptera > Balaenoptera physalus. The sequence goes on from NW_028126038.1 coordinate 208,956, forward strand.
CCCTTACCCTACGCCGTACCCGAAGCCCTCACCGAACCCGTACCCTAAGCCGTAGCCTAAGCCTAACCCTAACCCTAGGCTACCCTTGACTGCTTCTGCCTCCAATAGATTTCCTAAGCACTAGTGTTTTAAGGAACAGCTTAAAAAGGGAATCCTAATGTGATTTCTTTATAATGGGTGTGTTCCTTATCTTATCCTAGTGTCTAAACTCTTCTCCATGGCTGGACCTCCAAATAATATTCCTTTATGTGCTAAGGGGTATCTAGAGAGTGGGATAGCTTTAATAACTACCCTAACACTAACGCGTACCCTAACCCTAACCCCTACCCTAACCATAACACGTACCCTAATCCTAACCAATACCCTAAACCGAGCCCTAACCCTAACACTAACCCTAACCCTAACCCTAACCCATACCCTACGCCGTACCCGAAGGCCTCCCCGAACCCGTACCCTAAGCCGTACCCTAAGCCTAACCCTAACCCTAGGCTACCCTTGACTGCTTCTGCCTCCAATAGATTTCCTAAGCAGTAGTGTTTTAAGGAACAGCTTAAAAAGAGAATCCTATTGTGATTTCTTTATAATGGGTGTGTTCCTTATCTTATCCTAGTGTCTAAACTCTTCTCCATGGCTGGACCCCGAAATAATATTCCTTTACGTGCTAAGGGGTATCTAGAGAGTGGGATAGGTTTAATAACTACCCTAACCCTAACGCGTACCGTAACCCTATCCCCTACCCTAACCCTAACACGTACCCTAATCCTAACCCGTACCCTAAAACGAGCCCTAACCCTAACACTAACCGTAACCCTAACCCTAACCCATACCCTACGCCGTACCCGAAGCCCTCACCGAACCCGTACCCTAAGCCTAACCCTAAGCCTAACCCTAACCCTAGGCTACCCTTGACTGCTTCTGCCTCCAATAGATTTCCTAAGCACTAGTGTTTTAAGGAACAGCTTAAAAAGAGAATCCTAATGTGATTTCTTTATAATGGGTGTGTTCCTTATCTTATCCTAGTGTCTAAACTCTTCTCCATGGCTGGACCTCCAAATAATATTCCTTTATGTGCTAAGGGGTATCTAGAGAGTGATATAGCTTTAATAACTACCCTAACACTAACGCGTACCCTAACCCTAACCCCTACCCTAACCATAACACGTACCCTAATCCTAACCAATACCCTAAACCGAGCCCTAACCCTAACACTAACCCTAACCCTAACCCTAACCCTAACCCATACCCTACGCCGTACCCGAAGCCATCCCCCAACCCGTACCCTAAGCCGTACCCTAAGCCGTACCCTAAGCCTAACCCTAACCCTAGGCTACCCTTGACTGCTTCTGCCTCCAATAGATTTCCTAAGCACTAGTGTTTTAAGGAACAGCTTAAAAAGAGAATCCTAATGTGATTTCTTTATAATGGGTGTGTTCCTTATCTTATCCTAGTGTCTAAACTCTTCTCCATGGCTGGACCCCCAAATAATATTCCTTTACGTGCTAAGGGGTATCTAGAGAGTGGGTTAGGTTTAATAACTACCCTAACACTAACGCGTACCCTAACCCTAAACCCTACCCTAACCCTAACACGTACCCTAATCCTAACCAATACCCTATACCGAGCCCTAACCCTAACACTAACCCTAACCCTAACCCTAACCCATACCCTACGCCATACCAGAAGCCCTCCCCGAACCCGTACCCTAAGCCGTACCCTAAGCCTAACCCTAAGCCTAACCCTAACCCTAGGCTACCCTTGACTGCTTCTGCCTCCAATAGATTTCCTAAGCACTAGTGTTTTAAGGAACAACTTAAAAAGAGAATCCTAATGTGATTTCTTTATAATGGGTGTGTTCCTTATCTTATCCTAGTGTCTAAACTCTTCTCCATGGCTGGACCTCCAAATAATATTCCTTTACGTGCTAAGGGGTATCTAGAGAGTGGGTTAGGTTTAATAACTACCCTAACACTAACGCGTACCCTAACCCTATCCCCTACCCTAACCCTAACTCGTACCCTAGTCCTAACCCGTACCCTAAAACGAGCCCTAACCCTAACACTAACCCTAACCCTAACCCTAACCCATACCCTACGCCGTACCCGAAGCCCTCACCGAACCCGTACCCTAAGCCGTACCCTAAGCCTAACCCTAAGCCTAACCCTAACCCTAGGCTACCCTTGACTGCTTCTGCCTCCAATAGATTTCCTAAGCACTAGTGTTTTAAGGAACAGCTTAAAAAGAGAATCCTAATGTGATTTCTTTATAATGGGTGTGTTCCTTATCTTATCCTAGTGTCTAAACTCTTCTCCATGGCTGGACCCCCAAATAATATTCCCTTACGTGCTAAGGGGTATCTAGAGAGTGGGATAGGTTTAATAACTACCCTAACCCTAACGCGTACCCTAACCCTATCCCCTACCCTAACCCTAACACATACCCTAATCCTAACCCGTACCCTAAACCGAGCCCTAACCCTAACACTAACCCTAACCCTAACCCTAACCCATACCGTACGCCATACCCGAAGCCCTCCCCGAACCCGTACCCTAAGCCGTACCCTAAGCCGTACCCTAAGCCTAACCCTAACCCTAGGCTACCCTTGACTGCTTTTGCCTCCAATAGATTTCCTAAGCACTAGTGTTTTAAGGAACAGCTTAAAAAGAGAATCCTAATGTGATTTCTTTATAATGGGTGTGTTCCTTATCTTATCCTAGTGTCTAAACTCTTCTCCATGGCTGGACCTCCAAATAATATTCCTTTATGTGCTAAGGGGTATCTAGAGAGTGGTATAGCTTTAATAACTACCCTAACACTAACGCGTACCCTAACCCTAACCCCTACCCTAACCATAACACGTACCCTAATCCTAACCAATACCCTAAACCGAGCCCTAACCCTAACACTAACCCTAACCCTAACCCTAACCCATACCCTACGCCGTACCCGAAGCCCTCCCCGAACCCGTACCCTAAGCCGTACCCTAAGCCTAACCCTAACCCTAGGCTACCCTTGACTGCTTCTGCCTCCAATAGATTTCCTAAGCAGTAGTGTTTTAAGGAACAGCTTAAAAAGAGAATCCTATTGTGATTTCTTTATAATGGGTGTGTTCCTTATCTTATCCTAGTGTCTAAACTCTTCTCCATGGCTGGACCCCGAAATAATATTCCTTTACGTGCTAAGGGGTATCTAGAGAGTGGGATAGGTTTAATAACTACCCTAACCCTAACGCGTACCCTAACCCTATCCCCTACCCTAACCCTAACACGTACCCTAATCCTAACCCGTACCCTAAAACGAGCCCTAACCCTAACACTAACCCTAACCTTAACCGTAACCCATACCCTACGCCGTACCCGAAGCCCTCACCGAACCCGTACCCTAAGCCTAACCCTAAGCCTAACCCTAACCCTAGGCTACCCTTGACTGCTTCTGCCTCCAATAGATTTCCTAAGCACTAGTGTTTTAAGGAACAGCTTAAAAAGAGAATCCTAATGTGATTTCTTTATAATGGGTGTGTTCCTTATCTTATCCTAGTGTCTAAACTCTTCTCCATGGCTGGACCTCCAAATAATATTCCTTTATGTGCTAAGGGGTATCTAGAGAGTGGGATAGCTTTAATAACTACCCTAACACTAACGCGTACCCTAACCCTAACCCCTACCCTAACCATAACACGTACCCTAATCCTAACCAATACCCTAAACCGAGCCCTAACCCTAACACTAACCCTAACCCTAACCCTAACCCTAACCCATACCCTACGCCGTACCCGAAGCCATCCCCCAACCCGTACCCTAAGCCGTACCCTAAGCCGTACCCTAAGCCTAACCCTAACCCTAGGCTACCCTTGACTGCTTCTGCCTCCAATAGATTTCCTAAGCACTAGTGTTTTAAGGAACAGCTTAAAAAGAGAATCCTAATGTGATTTCTTTATAATGGGTGTGTTCCTTATCTTATCCTAGTGTCTAAACTCTTCTCCATGGCTGGACCCCCAAATAATATTCCTTTACGTGCTAAGGGGTATCTAGAGAGTGGGTTAGGTTTAATAACTACCCTAACACTAACGCGTACCCTAACCCTAAACCCTACCCTAACCCTAACACGTACCCTAATCCTAACCAATACCCTATACCGAGCCCTAACCCTAACACTAACCCTAACCCTAACCCTAACCCATACCCTACGCCATACCAGAAGCCCTCCCCGAACCCGTACCCTAAGCCGTACCCTAAGCCTAACCCTAAGCCTAACCCTAACCCTAGGCTACCCTTGACTGCTTCTGCCTCCAATAGATTTCCTAAGCACTAGTGTTTTAAGGAACAGCTTAAAAAGAGAATCCTAATGTGATTTCTTTATAATGGGTGTGTTCCTTATCTTATCCTAGTGTCTAAACTCTTCTCCATGGCTGGACCTCCAAATAATATTCCTTTATGTGCTAAGGGGTATCTAGAGAGTGGGATAGCTTTAATAACTACCCTAACACTAACGCGTACCCTAACCCTAACCCCTACCCGAACCATAACACGTACCCTAATCCTAACCAATACCCTAAACCGAGCCCTAACCCTAACACTAACCCTAACCCTAACCCATACCCTACGCCGTACCCGAAGCCCTCCCCGAACCCGTACCCTAAGCCGTACCCTAAGCCGTACCCTAAGCCTAACCCTAACCCTAGGCTACCCTTGACTGCTTCTGCCTCCAATAGATTTCCTAAGCACTAGTGTTTTAAGGAACAGCTTAAAAAGAGAATCCTAATGTGATTTCTTTATAATGGGTGTGTTCCTTATCTTATCCTAGTGTCTAAACTCTTCTCCATGGCTGGACCTCCAAATAATATTCCTTATGTGCTAAGGGGTATCTAGAGAGTGGGATAGCTTTAATAACTACCCTAACACTAACGCGTACCCTAACCCTAACCACTACCCTAACCCTAACACGTACACTAATCCTAACCAATACCCTAAACCGAGCCCTAACCCTAACACTAACCCTAACCCTAACCCTAACCCATACCCTACGCCGTACCCGAAGCCCTCCCCGAACCCGTACCCTAAGCCGTACCCTAAGCCGTACCCTAAGCCTAACCCTAACCCTAGGCTACCCTTGACTGATTCTGCCTCCAATAGATTTCCTAAGCACTAGTGTTTTAAGGAACAGCTTAAAAAGAGAATCCTAATGTGATTTCTTTATAATGGGTGTGTTCCTTATCTTATCCTAGTGTCTAAACTCTTCTCCATGGCTGGACCTCCAAATAATATTCCATTACGTGCTAAGGGGTATCTAGAGAGTGGGTTAGTTTTAATAACTACCCTAACACTAACGCGTACCCTAACCCTAACCCCTACCCTATCGCTAACACGTACCCTAATCGTAACCAATACCCTAAACCGAGCCCTAACCCTAACCCTAACCCTAACCCATACCCTACGCCGTACCAGAAGCCCTCCCCGAACCCGTACCCTAAGCCGTACCCTAAGCCGTACCCTAAGCCTAACCCTAACCCTAGGCTACCCTTGACTGCTTCTGCCTCCAATAGATTTCCTAAGCACTAGTGTTTTAAGGAACAGCTTAAAAAGAGAATCCTAATGTGATTTCTTTATAATGGGTGTGTTCCTTATCTTATCCTAGTGTCTAAACTCTTCTCCATGGCTGGACCTCCAAATAATATTCCTTTACGTGCTAAGGGGTATCTAGAGATTTGGATAGGTTTAATAACTACCCTAACACTAACGCGTACCCTAACCCTAACCCCTACCAAAACCCTAACACGTACCCTAATCCTAACCAATACCCTAAACCGAGCCCTAACCCTAACACTAACCCTAACCCTAACCCTAACCCATAACCTACGCCGTACCCGAAGCCCTCCCCGAACCCGTACCCTAAGCCGTACCCTAAGCCGTACCCTAAGCCAACCCTAACCCTAGGCTACCCTTGACTGCTTCTGCCTCCAATAGACTTCCTAAGCACTAGTGTTTTAAGGAACAGCTTAAAAAGAGAATCCTATTGTGATTTCTTTATAATGGGTGTGTTCCTTATCTTATCCTAGTGTCTAAACTCTTCTCCATGGGTGGACCCCCAAATAATATTTCTTTACGTGCTAAGGTGTATCTAGAGAGTGGGATAGGTTTAATAACTACCCTAACCCTAACGCGTACCCTAACCCTAACCCCTACCCTAACCCTAACATGTACCCTAATCCTAACCCGTACCTTAAACCGAGCCCTAACCCTAACACTAACCCTAACCCTAACCCTAACCCATACCCTACGCCGTACCCGAAGCCCTCACCGAACCCGTACCCTAAGCCGTACCCTAAGCCTAACCCTAACCCTAGGCTACCCTTGACTGCTTCTGCCTCCAATAGATTTCCTAAGCACTAGTGTTTTAAGGAACAGCTTAAAAAGAGAATCCTAATGTGATTTCTTTATAATGGGTGTGTTCCTTATCTTATCCTAGTGTCTAAACTCTTCTCCATGGCTGGACCTCCAAATAATATTCCTTTATGTGCTAAGGGGTATCTAGAGAGTGGGATAGCTTTAATAACTACCCTAACACTAACGCGTACCCTAACCCTAACCCCTACCCTAACCATAACACGTACCCTAATCCTAACCAATACCCTAAACCGAGCCCTAACCCTAACACTAACCCTAACCCTAACCCATACCCTACGCCGTACCCGAAGCCCTCCCCGAACCCGTACCCTAAGCCGTACCCTAAGCCGTACCCTAAGCCTAACCCTAACCCTAGGCTACCCTTGACTGCTTCTGCCTCCAATAGATTTCCTAAGCACTAGTGTTTTAAGGAACAGCTTAAAAAGAGAATCCTAATGTGATTTCTTTATAATGGTTGTGTTCCTTATCTTATCCTAGTGTCTAAACTCTTCTCCATGGCTGGACACCCAAATAATATTCCTTTACGTGCTAAGGTGTATCTAGAGAGTGGGATAGGTTTAATAACTACCCTAACCCTAACGCGTACCCTAAACCTAACCCTAACATGTACCCTAATGCTAACCCGTACCCTAAACCGAGCCCTAACCCTAACACTAACCCTAACCCTAACCCTAACCCATACCCTACGCCGTACCCGAAGCCCTCCCCGAACCCGTACCCTAATCCGTACCCTAAGCCGTACTCTAAGCCTAACCCTAACCCTAGGCTACCCTTGACTGCTTCTGCCTCCAATAGATTTCCTAAGCACTAGTGTTTTAAGGAACAACTTAAAAAGAGAATCCTAATGTGATTTCTTTATAATGGGTGTGTTCCTTATCTTATCCTAGTGTCTAAACACTTCTCCATGGCTGGACCTCCAAATAATATTCCTTTACGTGCTAAGGGGTATCTAGAGTGTGGGATAGGTTTAATAACTACCCTAACACTAACGCGTACCCTAACCCTAACCCCTACCCTAACACTAACACGTACCCTAATCCTAACCAATACCCTAAACCGAGCCCTAACCCTAACACTAACCCTAACCCTAACCCATACCCTACGCCGTACCCGAAGCCCTCCCCGAACCCGTACCCTAAGCCGTACCCGAAACCGAACCCTAAGCCTAACCCTAACCCTAGGCTACCCTTGACTGCTTCTGCCTCCAATAGATTTCCTAAGCACTAGTGTTTTAAGGAACAGCTTAAAAAGAGAATCCTAATGTGATTTCTTTATAATGGGTGTGTTCCTTATCTTATCCTAGTGTCTAAACTCTTCTCCATGGCTGGACCTCCAAATAATATTCCTTATGTGCTAAGGGGTATCTAGAGAGTGGGATAGCTTCAATAACTACCCTAACACTAACGCGTACCTTAACCCTAACCCCTACCCTAACCCTAACACGTACCCTAATCCTAACCAATACCCTAAACCGAGCCCTAACCCTAACACTAACCCTAACCCTAACCCTAACCCATACCCTACGCCGTACCCGAAGCCCTCCCCGAACCCGTACCCTAAGCCGTACCCTAAGCCGTACCCTAAGCCTAACCCTAACCCTAGGCTACCCTTGACTGCTTCTGCCTCCAATAGATTTCCTAAGCACTAGTGTGTTAAGGAACAGCTTAAAAAGAGAATCCTAATGTGATTTCTTTATAATGGGTGTGTTCCTTATCTTATCCTAGTGTCTAAACTCTTCTCCATGGCTGGACCCCCAAATAATATTCCTTTACGTGCTAAGGGGTATCTAGAGAGTGGTTTAGGTTTAATAACTACCCTAACACTAACGCGTACCCTAACCCTAAACCCTACCCTAACCCTAACACGTACCCTAATCCTAACCAATACCCTATACCGAGCCCTAACCCTAACACTAACCCTAACCCTAACCCTAACCCATACCCTACGCCATACCAGAAGCCCTCCCCGAACCCGTACCCTAAGCCGTACCCTAAGCCTAACCCTAAGCCTAACCCTAACCCTAGGCTACCCTTGACTGCTTCTGCCTCCAATAGATTTCCTAAGCACTAGTGTTTTAAGGAACAGCTTAAAAAGAGAATCCTAATGTGATTTCTTTATAATGGGTGTGTTCCTTATCTTATCCTAGTGTCTAAACTCTTCTCCATGGCTGGACCTCCAAATAATATTCCTTTACGTGCTAAGGGGTATCTAGAGAGTGGGTTAGGTTTAATAACTACCCTAACACTAACGCGTACCCTAACCCTAACCCCTACCCTATCGCTAACACGTACCCTAATCCTAACCAATAACCTAAACCGAGCCCTAACCCTAACACTAACCCTAACCCTAACCGTGACCCATACCCTACGCCGTACCAGAAGCCCTCCCCGAACCCGTACCCTAAGCCGTACCCTAAGCCGTACCCTAAGCCTAACCCTAACCCTAGGCTACCCTTGACTGCTTCTGCCTCCAATAGATTTCCTAAGCACTAGTGTTTTAAGGAACAGCTTAAAAAGAGAATCCTAATGTGATTTCTTTATAATGGGTGTGTTCCTTATCTTATCCTAGTGTCTAAACTCTTCTCCATGGCTGGACCTCCAAATAATATTCCTTTACGTGCTAAGGGGTATCGAGAGATTGGGATAGGTTTAATAACTACCCTAACACTAACGCGTACCCTAACCCTAACCCCTACCCTAACCCTAACACGTACCCTAATCCTAACCAATACCCTAAGCCGAGCCCTAAACCTAACACTAACCCTAACCCTAACCCTAACCCATACCCTAAGCCGTACCCGAAGCCCTCCCCAAACCCGTACCCTAAGCCGTACCCTAAGCCGTACCCTAAGCCTAACCCTAACCCAGGGCTACCCTTGACTGCTTCTGCCTCCAATAGATTTCCTAAGCACTAGTGTTTTAAGGAACAGCTTAAAAAGAGAATCCTAATGTGATTTCTTTATAATGGGTGTGTTCCTTATCTTATCCTAGGGTCTAAACTCTTCTCCATGGCTGGACCCCCAAATAATATTCCTTTACGTGCTAAGGGGTATCTAGAGAGTGGGATAGGTTTAATAACTACCCTAAACCTAACACGTACCCTAACCCTATCCCCTACCCTAACCCTAACTCGTACCCTAATCCTAACCCGTACCCTAAAACGAGCCCTAACCCTAACACTAACCCTAACCCTAACCCTAACCCATACCCTACGCCGTACCCGAAGCCCTCACCGAACCCGTACCCTAAGCCGTACCCTAAGCCTAACCCTAAGCCTAACCCTAACCCTAGGCTACCCTTGACTGCTTCTGCCTCCAATAGATTTCCTAAGCACTAGTGTTTTAAGGAACAGCTTAAAAAGAGAATCCTAATGTGATTTCTTTATAATGGGTGTGTTCCGTATCTTATCCTAGTGTCTAAACTCTTCTCCATGGCTGGACCCCCAAATAATATTCCTTTACGTGCTAAGGGGTATCTAGAGAGTGGGATAGGTTTAATAACTACCCTAACCCTAACGCGTACCCTAACCCTATCCCCTACCCTAACCCTAACACGTACCCTAATCCTAACCAATACCCTAAACCGAGCCCTAACCCTAACACTAACCCTAACCCTAACCCTAACCCATACCCTACGCCGTACCCGAAGCCCTCCCCGAACCCGTACCCTAAGCCGTACCCTAAGCCGTACCCTAAGCCTAACCCTAACCCTAGGCTACCCTTGACTGCTTCTGCCTCCAATAGATTTCCTAAGCACTAGTGTTTTAAGGAACAGCTTAAAAAGAGAATCCTAATGTGATTTCTTTATAATGGGTGTATTCCTTATCTTATCCTAGTGTCTAAACTCTTCTCCATGGCTGGACCCCCAAATAATATTCCTTTACGTGCTAAGGTGTATCTAGAGAGTGGGATAGGTTTAATAACTACCCTAACCCTAACGCGTACCCTAAACCTAACCCTAACATGTACCCTAATGCTAACCCGTACCCTAAACCGAGCCCTAACCCTAACACTAACCATAACCCTAACCCTAACCCATACCCTACGCCGTACCCGAAGCCCTCCCCGAACCCGTACCCTAAGCCGTACCCTAAGCCGTACTCTAAGCCTAACCCTAACCCTAGGCTACCCTTGACTGCTTCTGCCTCCAATAGATTTCCTAAGCACTAGTGTGTTAAGGAACAGCTTAAAAAGAGAATCCTAATGTGATTTCTTTATAATGGGTGTGTTCCTTATCTTATCCTAGTGTCTAAACTCTTCTCCATGGCTGGACCCCCAAATAATATTCCTTTACGTGCTAAGGGGTATCTAGAGAGTGGTTTAGGTTTAATAACTACCCTAACACTAACGCGTACCCTAACCCTAAACCCTACCCTAACCCTAACACGTACCCTAATCCTAACCAATACCCTATACCGAGCCCTAACCCTAACACTAACCCTAACCCTAACCCTAACCCATACCCTACGCCATACCAGAAGCCCTCCCCGAACCCGTACCCTAAGCCGTACCCTAAGCCGTACCCTAAGCCTAACCCTAACCCTAGGCTACCCTTGACTGCTTCTGCCTCCAATAGATTTCCTAAGCACTAGTGTTTTAAGGAACAGCTTAAAAAGAGAATCCTAATGTGATTTCTTTATAATGGGTGTATTCCTTATCTTATCCTAGTGTCTAAACTCTTCTCCATGGCTGGACCCCCAAATAATATTCCTTTACGTGCTAAGGTGTATCTAGAGAGTGGGATAGGTTTAATAACTACCCTAACCCTAACGCGTACCCTAAACCTAACCCTAACATGTACCCTAATGCTAACCCGTACCCTAAACCGAGCCCTAACCCTAACACTAACCATAACCCTAACCCTAACCCATACCCTACGCCGTACCCGAAGCCCTCCCCGAACCCGTACCCTAAGCCGTACCCTAAGCCGTACTCTAAGCCTAACCCTAACCCTAGGCTACCCTTGACTGCTTCTGCCTCCAATAGATTTCCTAAGCACTATTGTTTTAAGGAACAACTTAAAAAGAGAATCCTAATGTGATTTCTTTATAATGGGTGTGTTCCTTATCTTATCCTAGTGTCTAAACACTTCTCCATGGCTGGACCTCCAAATAATATTCCTTTACGTGCTAAGGGGTATCTAGAGTGTGGGATAGGTTTAATAACTACCCTAACACTAACGCGTACCCTAACCCTAACCCCTACCAAAACCCTAACACGTACCCTAATCCTAACCAATACCCTAAACCGAGCCCTAACCCTAACACTAACCCTAACCCTAACCCTAACCCATAACCTACGCCGTACCCGAAGCCCTCCCCGAACCCGTACCCTAAGCCGTACCCTAAGCCGTACCCTAAGCCAACCCTAACCCTAGGCTACCCTTGACTGCTTCTGCCTCCAATAGACTTCCTAAGCACTAGTGTTTTAAGGAACAGCTTAAAAAGAGAATCCTATTGTGATTTCTTTATAATGGGTGTGTTCCTTATCTTATCCTAGTGTCTAAACTCTTCTCCATGGGTGGACCCCCAAATAATATTTCTTTACGTGCTAAGGTGTATCTAGAGAGTGGGATAGGTTTAATAACTACCCTAACCCTAACGCGTACCCTAACCCTAACCCCTACCCTAACCCTAACATGTACCCTAATCCTAACCCGTACCTTAAACCGAGCCCTAACCCTAACACTAACCCTAACCCTAACCCTAACCCATACCCTACGCCGTACCCGAAGCCCTCACCGAACCCGTACCCTAAGCCGTACCCTAAGCCTAACCCTAACCCTAGGCTACCCTTGACTGCTTCTGCCTCCAATAGATTTCCTAAGCACTAGTGTTTTAAGGAACAGCTTAAAAAGAGAATCCTAATGTGATTTCTTTATAATGGGTGTGTTCCTTATCTTATCCTAGTGTCTAAACTCTTCTCCATGGCTGGACCTCCAAATAATATTCCTTTATGTGCTAAGGGGTATCTAGAGAGTGGGATAGCTTTAATAACTACCCTAACACTAACGCGTACCCTAACCCTAACCCCTACCCTAACCATAACACGTACCCTAATCCTAACCAATACCCTAAACCGAGCCCTAACCCTAACACTAACCCTAACCCTAACCCATACCCTACGCCGTACCCGAAGCCCTCCCCGAACCCGTACCCTAAGCCGTACCCTAAGCCGTACCCTAAGCCTAACCCTAACCCTAGGCTACCCTTGACTGCTTCTGCCTCCAATAGATTTCCTAAGCACTAGTGTTTTAAGGAACAGCTTAAAAAGAGAATCCTAATGTGATTTCTTTATAATGGTTGTGTTCCTTATCTTATCCTAGTGTCTAAACTCTTCTCCATGGCTGGACACCCAAATAATATTCCTTTACGTGCTAAGGTGTATCTAGAGAGTGGGATAGGTTTAATAACTACCCTAACCCTAACGCGTACCCTAAACCTAACCCTAACATGTACCCTAATGCTAACCCGTACCCTAAACCGAGCCCTAACCCTAACACTAACCCTAACCCTAACCCTAACCCATACCCTACGCCGTACCCGAAGCCCTCCCCGAACCCGTACCCTAATCCGTACCCTAAGCCGTACTCTAAGCCTAACCCTAACCCTAGGCTACCCTTGACTGCTTCTGCCTCCAATAGATTTCCTAAGCACTAGTGTTTTAAGGAACAACTTAAAAAGAGAATCCTAATGTGATTTCTTTATAATGGGTGTGTTCCTTATCTTATCCTAGTGTCTAAACACTTCTCCATGGCTGGACCTCCAAATAATATTCCTTTACGTGCTAAGGGGTATCTAGAGTGTGGGATAGGTTTAATAACTACCCTAACACTAACGCGTACCCTAACCCTAACCCCTACCCTAACACTAACACGTACCCTAATCCTAACCAATACCCTAAACCGAGCCCTAACCCTAACACTAACCCTAACCCTAACCCATACCCTACGCCGTACCCGAAGCCCTCCCCGAACCCGTACCCTAAGCCGTACCCGAAACCGAACCCTAAGCCTAACCCTAACCCTAGGCTACCCTTGACTGCTTCTGCCTCCAATAGATTTCCTAAGCACTAGTGTTTTAAGGAACAGCTTAAAAAGAGAATCCTAATGTGATTTCTTTATAATGGGTGTGTTCCTTATCTTATCCTAGTGTCTAAACTCTTCTCCATGGCTGGACCTCCAAATAATATTCCTTATGTGCTAAGGGGTATCTAGAGAGTGGGATAGCTTCAATAACTACCCTAACACTAACGCGTACCTTAACCCTAACCCCTACCCTAACCCTAACACGTACCCTAATCCTAACCAATACCCTAAACCGAGCCCTAACCCTAACACTAACCCTAACCCTAACCCTAACCCATACCCTACGCCGTACCCGAAGCCCTCCCCGAACCCGTACCCTAAGCCGTACCCTAAGCCGTACCCTAAGCCTAACCCTAACCCTAGGCTACCCTTGACTGCTTCTGCCTCCAATAGATTTCCTAAGCACTAGTGTGTTAAGGAACAGCTTAAAAAGAGAATCCTAATGTGATTTCTTTATAATGGGTGTGTTCCTTATCTTATCCTAGTGTCTAAACTCTTCTCCATGGCTGGACCCCCAAATAATATTCCTTTACGTGCTAAGGGGTATCTAGAGAGTGGTTTAGGTTTAATAACTACCCTAACACTAACGCGTACCCTAACCCTAAACCCTACCCTAACCCTAACACGTACCCTAATCCTAACCAATACCCTATACCGAGCCCTAACCCTAACACTAACCCTAACCCTAACCCTAACCCATACCCTACGCCATACCAGAAGCCCTCCCCGAACCCGTACCCTAAGCCGTACCCTAAGCCTAACCCTAAGCCTAACCCTAACCCTAGGCTACCCTTGACTGCTTCTGCCTCCAATAGATTTCCTAAGCACTAGTGTTTTAAGGAACAGCTTAAAAAGAGAATCCTAATGTGATTTCTTTATAATGGGTGTGTTCCTTATCTTATCCTAGTGTCTAAACTCTTCTCCATGGCTGGACCTCCAAATAATATTCCTTTACGTGCTAAGGGGTATCTAGAGAGTGGGTTAGGTTTAATAACTACCCTAACACTAACGCGTACCCTAACCCTAACCCCTACCCTATCGCTAACACGTACCCTAATCCTAACCAATAACCTAAACCGAGCCCTAACCCTAACACTAACCCTAACCCTAACCGTGACCCATACCCTACGCCGTACCAGAAGCCCTCCCCGAACCCGTACCCTAAGCCGTACCCTAAGCCGTACCCTAAGCCTAACCCTAACCCTAGGCTACCCTTGACTGCTTCTGCCTCCAATAGATTTCCTAAGCACTAGTGTTTTAAGGAACAGCTTAAAAAGAGAATCCTAATGTGATTTCTTTATAATGGGTGTGTTCCTTATCTTATCCTAGTGTCTAAACTCTTCTCCATGGCTGGACCTCCAAATAATATTCCTTTACGTGCTAAGGGGTATCGAGAGATTGGGATAGGTTTAATAACTACCCTAACACTAACGCGTACCCTAACCCTAACCCCTACCCTAACCCTAACACGTACCCTAATCCTAACCAATACCCTAAGCCGAGCCCTAAACCTAACACTAACCCTAACCCTAACCCTAACCCATACCCTAAGCCGTACCCGAAGCCCTCCCCAAACCCGTACCCTAAGCCGTACCCTAAGCCGTACCCTAAGCCTAACCCTAACCCAGGGCTACCCTTGACTGCTTCTGCCTCCAATAGATTTCCTAAGCACTAGTGTTTTAAGGAACAGCTTAAAAAGAGAATCCTAATGTGATTTCTTTATAATGGGTGTGTTCCTTATCTTATCCTAGGGTCTAAACTCTTCTCCATGGCTGGACCCCCAAATAATATTCCTTTACGTGCTAAGGGGTATCTAGAGAGTGGGATAGGTTTAATAACTACCCTAAACCTAACACGTACCCTAACCCTATCCCCTACCCTAACCCTAACTCGTACCCTAATCCTAACCCGTACCCTAAAACGAGCCCTAACCCTAACACTAACCCTAACCCTAACCCTAACCCATACCCTACGCCGTACCCGAAGCCCTCACCGAACCCGTACCCTAAGCCGTACCCTAAGCCTAACCCTAAGCCTAACCCTAACCCTAGGCTACCCTTGACTGCTTCTGCCTCCAATAGATTTCCTAAGCACTAGTGTTTTAAGGAACAGCTTAAAAAGAGAATCCTAATGTGATTTCTTTATAATGGGTGTGTTCCGTATCTTATCCTAGTGTCTAAACTCTTCTCCATGGCTGGACCCCCAAATAATATTCCTTTACGTGCTAAGGGGTATCTAGAGAGTGGGATAGGTTTAATAACTACCCTAACCCTAACGCGTACCCT
Organism: Balaenoptera physalus; assembly: GCF_965194825.1. Lineage (NCBI taxonomy): Eukaryota > Metazoa > Chordata > Mammalia > Artiodactyla > Balaenopteridae > Balaenoptera > Balaenoptera physalus. The sequence continues at coordinate 224,727 of NW_028126038.1, forward strand.
AACCCTATCCCCTACCCTAACCCTAACACGTACCCTAATCCTAACCAATACCCTAAACCGAGCCCTAACCCTAACACTAACCCTAACCCTAACCCTAACCCATACCCTACGCCGTACCCGAAGCCCTCCCCGAACCCGTACCCTAAGCCGTACCCTAAGCCGTACCCTAAGCCTAACCCTAACCCTAGGCTACCCTTGACTGCTTCTGCCTCCAATAGATTTCCTAAGCACTAGTGTTTTAAGGAACAGCTTAAAAAGAGAATCCTAATGTGATTTCTTTATAATGGGTGTATTCCTTATCTTATCCTAGTGTCTAAACTCTTCTCCATGGCTGGACCCCCAAATAATATTCCTTTACGTGCTAAGGTGTATCTAGAGAGTGGGATAGGTTTAATAACTACCCTAACCCTAACGCGTACCCTAAACCTAACCCTAACATGTACCCTAATGCTAACCCGTACCCTAAACCGAGCCCTAACCCTAACACTAACCATAACCCTAACCCTAACCCATACCCTACGCCGTACCCGAAGCCCTCCCCGAACCCGTACCCTAAGCCGTACCCTAAGCCGTACTCTAAGCCTAACCCTAACCCTAGGCTACCCTTGACTGCTTCTGCCTCCAATAGATTTCCTAAGCACTAGTGTGTTAAGGAACAGCTTAAAAAGAGAATCCTAATGTGATTTCTTTATAATGGGTGTGTTCCTTATCTTATCCTAGTGTCTAAACTCTTCTCCATGGCTGGACCCCCAAATAATATTCCTTTACGTGCTAAGGGGTATCTAGAGAGTGGTTTAGGTTTAATAACTACCCTAACACTAACGCGTACCCTAACCCTAAACCCTACCCTAACCCTAACACGTACCCTAATCCTAACCAATACCCTATACCGAGCCCTAACCCTAACACTAACCCTAACCCTAACCCTAACCCATACCCTACGCCATACCAGAAGCCCTCCCCGAACCCGTACCCTAAGCCGTACCCTAAGCCGTACCCTAAGCCTAACCCTAACCCTAGGCTACCCTTGACTGCTTCTGCCTCCAATAGATTTCCTAAGCACTAGTGTTTTAAGGAACAGCTTAAAAAGAGAATCCTAATGTGATTTCTTTATAATGGGTGTATTCCTTATCTTATCCTAGTGTCTAAACTCTTCTCCATGGCTGGACCCCCAAATAATATTCCTTTACGTGCTAAGGTGTATCTAGAGAGTGGGATAGGTTTAATAACTACCCTAACCCTAACGCGTACCCTAAACCTAACCCTAACATGTACCCTAATGCTAACCCGTACCCTAAACCGAGCCCTAACCCTAACACTAACCATAACCCTAACCCTAACCCATACCCTACGCCGTACCCGAAGCCCTCCCCGAACCCGTACCCTAAGCCGTACCCTAAGCCGTACTCTAAGCCTAACCCTAACCCTAGGCTACCCTTGACTGCTTCTGCCTCCAATAGATTTCCTAAGCACTATTGTTTTAAGGAACAACTTAAAAAGAGAATCCTAATGTGATTTCTTTATAATGGGTGTGTTCCTTATCTTATCCTAGTGTCTAAACACTTCTCCATGGCTGGACCTCCAAATAATATTCCTTTACGTGCTAAGGGGTATCTAGAGTGTGGGATAGGTTTAATAACTACCCTAACACTAACGCGTACCCTAACCCTAACCCCTACCCTAACACTAACACGTACCCTAATCCTAACCAATACCCTAAACCGAGCCCTAACCCTAACACTAACCCTAACCCTAACCCTAACCCATACCCTACGCCGTACCCGAAGCCCTCCCCGAACCCGTACCCTACGCCGTACGCTAAGCCGTACCCTAAGCCGTACCCTAACCCTAGGCTACCCTTGACTGCTTCTGCCTCCAATAGATTTCCTAAGCACTAGTGTTTTAAAGGACAGCTTAAAAAGAGAATCCTAATGTGATTTCTCTATAATGGGTGTGTTCCTTATCTTATCCTAGTGTCTAAACTCTTCTCCATGGCTGGACCGCCAAATAATATTCCTTTACGTGCTAAGGGGTATCTAGAGAGTGGGTTAGGTTTAATAACTACCCTAACACTAACGCGTACCCTAACCCTAACCCCTACCCTAACCCTAACACGTACCCTAATCCTAACCAATACCCTAAACCGAGCCCTAACCCTAACACTAACCCTAACCCTAACCCTAACCCATACCCTACGCCGTACCAGAAGCCCTCCCCGAACCCGTACCCTAAGCCGTACCCTAAGCCTAACCCTAAGCCTAACCCTAACCCTAGGCTACCCTTGAATGCTTCTGCCTCCAATAGATTTCCTAAGCACTAGTGTTTTAAGGAACAGCTTAAAAAGAGAATCCTAATGTGATTTCTTTATAATGGGTGTGTTCCTTATCTTATCCTAGTGTCTAAACTCTTCTCCATGGCTGGACCTCCAAATAATATTCCTTTATGTGCTAAGGGGTATCTAGAGAGTGGGATAGCTTTAATAACTACCCTAACACTAACGCGTACCCTAACCCTAACCCCTACCCTAACCATAACACGTACCCTAATCCTAACCAATACCCTAAACCGAGCCCTAACCCTAACACTAACCCTAACCCAAACCCATACCCTACGCCGTACCCGAAGCCCTCCCCGAACCCGTAACCTAAGCCGTACCCGAAGCCGTACCCTAAGCCTAACCCTAACCCTAGGCTACCCTTGACTGCTTCTGCCTCCAATAGATTTCCTAAGCACTAGTGTTTTAAGGAACAGCTTAAAAAGAGAATCCTAATGTGATTTCTTTATAATGGGTGTGTTCCTTATCTTATCCTAGTGTCTAAACTCTTCTCCATGGCTGGACCTCCAAATAATATTCCTTATGTGCTAAGGGGTATCTAGAGAGTGGGATAGCTTCAATAACTACCCTAACACTAACGCGTACCCTAACCCTAACCCCTACCCTAACCCTAACACGTACCCTAATCCTAACCAATACCCTAAACCGAGCCCTAACCCTAACACTAACCCTAACCCTAACCCTAACCCATACCCTACGCCGTACCCGAAGCCCTCCCCGAACCCGTACCCTAAGCCGTACCCTAAGCCGTACCCTAAGCCTAACCCTAACCCTAGGCTACCCTTGACTGCTTCTGCCTCCAATAGATTTCCTAAGCACTAGTGTGTTAAGGAACAGCTTAAAAAGAGAATCCTAATGTGATTTCTTTATAATGGGTGTGTTCCTTATCTTATCCTAGTGTCTAAACTCTTCTCCATGGCTGGACCCCCAAATAATATTCCTTTACGTGCTAAGGGGTATCTAGAGAGTGGGTTAGGTTTAATAACTACCCTAACACTAACGCGTACCCTAACCCTAAACCCTACCCTAACCCTAACACGTACCCTAATCCTAACCAATACCCTATACCGAGCCCTAACCCTAACACTAACCCTAACCCTAACCCTAACCCATACCCTACGCCATACCAGAAGCCCTCCCCGAACCCGTACCCTAAGCCGTACCCTAAGCCTAACCCTAAGCCTAACCCTAACCCTAGGCTACCCTTGACTGCTTCTGCCTCCAATAGATTTCCTAAGCACTAGTGTTTTAAGGAACAGCTTAAAAAGAGAATCCTAATGTGATTTCTTTATAATGGGTGTGTTCCTTATCTTATCCTAGTGTCTAAACTCTTCTCCATGGCTGGACCTCCAAATAATATTCCTTTACGTGCTAAGGGGTATCTAGAGAGTGGGTTAGGTTTAATAACTACCCTAACACTAACGCGTACCCTAACCCTAACCCCTACCCTATCGCTAACACGTACCCTAATCCTAACCAATAACCTAAACCGAGCCCTAACCCTAACACTAACCCTAACCCTAACCGTAACCCATACCCTACGCCGTACCAGAAGCCCTCCCCGAACCCGTACCCTAAGCCGTACCCTAAGCCGTACCCTAAGCCTAACCCTAACCCTAGGCTACCCTTGACTGCTTCTGCCGCCAATAGATTTCCTAAGCACTAGTGTTTTAAGGAACAGCTTAAAAAGAGAATCCTAATGTGATTTCTTTATAATGGGTGTGTTCCTTATCTTATCCTAGTGTCTAAACTCTTCTCCATGGCTGGACCTCCAAATAATATTCCTTTACGTGCTAAGGGGTATCGAGAGATTGGGATAGGTTTAATAACTACCCTAACACTAACGCGTACCCTAACCCTAACCCCTACCCTAACCCTAACACGTACCCTAATCCTAACCAATACCCTAAGCCGAGCCCTAAACCTAACACTAACCCTAACCCTAACCCTAACCCATACCCTAAGCCGTACCCGAAGCCCTCCCCAAACCCGTACCCTAAGCCGTACCCTAAGCCGTACCCTAAGCCTAACCCTAACCCAGGGCTACCCTTGACTGCTTCTGCCTCCAATAGATTTCCTAAGCACTAGTGTTTTAAGGAACAGCTTAAAAAGAGAATCCTAATGTGATTTCTTTATAATGGGTGTGTTCCTTATCTTATCCTAGGGTCTAAACTCTTCTCCATGGCTGGACCCCCAAATAATATTCCTTTACGTGCTAAGGGGTATCTAGAGAGTGGGATAGGTTTAATAACTACCCTAAACCTAACACGTACCCTAACCCTATCCCCTACCCTAACCCTAACTCGTACCCTAATCCTAACCCGTACCCTAAAACGAGCCCTAACCCTAACACTAACCCTAACCCTAACCCTAACCCATACCCTACGCCGTACCCGAAGCCCTCACCGAACCCGTACCCTAAGCCGTACCCTAAGCCTAACCCTAAGCCTAACCCTAACCCTAGGCTACCCTTGACTGCTTCTGCCTCCAATAGATTTCCTAAGCACTAGTGTTTTAAGGAACAGCTTAAAAAGAGAATCCTAATGTGATTTCTTTATAATGGGTGTGTTCCGTATCTTATCCTAGTGTCTAAACTCTTCTCCATGGCTGGACCCCCAAATAATATTCCTTTACGTGCTAAGGGGTATCTAGAGAGTGGGATAGGTTTAATAACTACCCTAACCCTAACGCGTACCCTAACCCTATCCCCTACCCTAACCCTAACACGTACCCTAATCCTAACCCGTACCTTAAACCGAGCCATAACCCTAACACTAACCCTAACCCTAACCCTAACCCATACCCTACGCCATACCCGAAGCCCTCCCCGAACCCGTACCCTAAGCCGTACCCTAAGCCGTACCCTAAGCCTAACCCTAACCCTAGGCTACCCTTGACTGCTTCTGCCTCCAATAGATTTCCTAAGCACTAGTGTTTTAAGGAACAGCTTAAAAAGAGAATCCTAATGTGATTTCTTTATAATGGGTGTGTTCCTTATCTTATCCTAGTGTCTAAACTCTTCTCCATGGCTGGACCTCCAAATAATATTCCTTTATGTGCTAAGGGGTATCTAGAGAGTGGGATAGTTTTAATAACTACCCTAACACTAACGCGTACCCTAACCCTAACCCCTACCCTAACCATAACACGTACCCTAATCCTAACCAATACCCTAAACCGAGCCCTAACCCTAACACTAACCCTAACCCTAACCCTAACCCATACCCTACGCCGTACCCGAAGCCCTCCCCGAACCCGTACCCTAAGCCGTACCCTAAGCCGTACCCTAAGCCTAACCCTAACCCTAGGCTACCCTTGACTGCTTCTGCCTCCATTAGATTTCCTAAGCACTAGTGTTTTAAGGAACAGCTTAAAAAGAGAATCCTAATGTGATTTCTTTATAATGGGTGTGTTCCTTATCTTATCCTAGTGTCTAAACTCTTCTCCATGGCTGGACCTCCAAATAATATTCCTTTACGTGCTAAGGGGTATCTAGAGATTGGGATAGGTTTAATAACTACCCTAACACTAACGCGTACCCTAACCCTAACCCCTACCCTAACCCTAACACGTACCCTAATCCTAACCAATACCCTAAGCCGAGCCCTAACCCTAACACTAACCCTAACCCTAACCCTAACCCATACCCTAAGCCGTACCCGAAGCCCTCCCCAAACCCGTACCCTAAGCCGTACCCTAAGCCGTACCCTAAGCCTAACCCTAACCCTAGGCTACCCTTGACTGCTTCTGCCTCCAATAGATTTCCTAAGCACTAGTGTTTTAAGGAACAGCTTAAAAAGAGAATCCTAATGTGATTTCTTTATAATGGGTGTGTTCCTTATCTTATCCTAGTGTCTAAACTCTTCTCCATGGCTGGACCCCCAAATAATATACCTTTACGTGCTAAGGGGTATCTAGAGAGTGGGATAGGTTTAATAACTACCCTAACCCTAACGTGTACCCTAACCCTATCCCCTACCCTAACCCTAACACGTACCCTAATCCTAACCCGTACCCTAAACCGAGCCCTAACCCTAACACTAACCCTAACCCTAACCTTAACCCATACCCTACGCCATACCCGAAGCCCTCCCCGAACCCGTACCCTAAGCCGTACCCTAAGCCGTACCCTAAGCCTAACCCTAACCCTAGGCTACCCTTGACTGCTTCTGCCTCCAATAGATTTCCTAAGCACTAGTGTTTTAAGGAACAGCTTAAAAAGAGAATCCTAATGTGATTTCTTTATAATGGGTGTGTTCCTTATCTTATCCTAGTGTCTAAACTCTTCTCCATGGCTGGACCTCCAAATAATATTCCTTTATGTGCTAAGGGGTATCTAGAGAGTGGGATAGCTTTAATAACTACCCTAACACTAACGCGTACGCTAACCCTAACCCCTACCCTAACCATAACACGTACCCTAATCCTAACCAATACCCTAAACCGAGCCCTAACCCTAACACTAACCCTAACCCTAACCCTAACCCATACCCTACGCCGTACCCGAAGCCCTCCCCGAACCCGTACCCTAAGCCGTACCCTAAGCCGTACCCTAAGCCTAACCCTAACCCTAGGCTACCCTTGACTGCTTCTGCCTCCAATAGACTTCCTAAGCACTAGTGTTTTAAGGAACAGCTTAAAAAGAGAATCCTGTTGTGATTTCTTTATAATGGGTGTGTTCCTTATCTTATCCTAGTGTCTAAACTCTTCTCCATGGGTGGACCCCCAAATAATATTTCTTTACGTGCTAAGGTGTATCTAGAGAGTGGGATAGGTTTAATAACTACCCTAACCCTAACGCGTACCCTAACCCTAACCCCTACCCTAACCCTAACATGTACCCTAATCCTAACCCGTACCTTAAACCGAGCCCTAACCCTAACACTAACCCTAACCCTAACCCTAACCCATACCCTACGCCGTACCCAAAGCCCTCCCCGAAACCGTACCCTAAACCGTACCCTAAGCCGTACCCTAAGCCTAACCCTAACCCTAGGCTACCCTTGACTGCTTCTTCCTCCAATAGATTTCCTAAGCACTAGTGTTTTAAGGAACAGCTTAAAAAGAGAATCCTAATGTGATTTCTTTATAATGGGTGTGTTCCTTATCTTATCCTAGTGTCTAAACTCTTCTCCATGGCTGGACCCCCAAATAATATTCCTTTACGTGCTAAGGGGTATCTAGAGAGTGGGATAAGTTTAATAACTACCCTAACCCTAACACGTACCCTAACCCTATCCCCTACCCTAACCCTAACTCGTACCCTAATCCTAACCCGTACCCTAAAACGAGCCCTAACCCTAACACTAACCCTAACCCTAACCCTAACCCATACCCTACGCCGTACCCGAAGCCCTCACCGAACCCGTACCCTAAGCCGTACCCTAAGCCTAACCCTAAGCCTAACCCTAATCCTAGGCTACCCTTGACTGCTTCTGCCTCCAATAGATTTCCTAAGCACTAGTGTTTTAAGGAACAGCTTAAAAAGAGAATCCTAATGTGATTTCTTTATAATGGGTGTGTTCCTTATCTTATCCTAGTGTCTAAACTCTTCTCCATGGCTGGACCCCCAAATAATATTCCTTTACGTGCTAAGGTGTATCTAGAGAGTGGGATAGGTTTAATAACTACCCTAACCCTAACGCGTACCCTAACCCTAACCCCTACCCTAACCCTAACATGTACCCTAATCCTAACCCGTACCTTAAACCGAGCCCTAACCCTAACACTAACCCTAACCCTAACCCTAACCCATACCCTACGCCGTACCCGAAGCCCTCACCGAACCCGTACCCTAAGCCGTACCCTAAGCCTAACCCTAACCCTAGGCTACCCTTGACTGCTTCTGCCTCCAATAGATTTCCTAAGCACTAGTGTTTTAAGGAACAGCTTAAAAAGAGAATCCTAATGTGATTTCTTTATAATGGGTGTGTTCCTTATCTTATCCTAGTGTCTAAACTCTTCTCCATGGCTGGACCTCCAAATAATATTCCTTTATGTGCTAAGGGTTATCTAGAGAGTGGGATAGCTTTAATAACTACCCTAACACTAACGCGTACCCTAACCCTAACCCCTACCCTAAACATAACACGTACCTTAATCCTAACCAATACCCTAAACCGAGCCCTAACCCTAACACTAACCCTAACCCTAACCCTAACCCATACCCTACGCCGTACCCGAAGCCCTCCCCGAACCCGTACCCGAAGCCGTACCCTAAGCCTAACCCTAACCCTAGGCTACCCTTGACTGCTTCTGCCTCCAATAGATTTCCTAAGCAGTAGTGTTTTAAGGAACAGCTTAAAAAGAGAATCCTATTGTGATTTCTTTATAATGGGTGTGTTCCTTATCTTATCCTAGTGTCTAAACTCTTCTCCATGGCTGGACCCCCAAATAATATTCCTTTACGTGCTAAGGGGTATCTAGAGAGTGGGATAGGTTTAATAACTACCCTAACCCTAACGCGTACCCTAACCCTATCCCCTACCCTAACCCTAACACGTACCCTAATCCTAACCCGTACCCTAAAACGAGCCCTAACCCTAACACTAACCCTAACCCTAACCCTAACCCATACCCTACGCCGTAACCGAAGCCCTCACCGAACCCGTACCCTAAGCCTAACCCTAAGCCTAACCCTAACCCTAGGCTACCCTTGACTGCTTCTGCCTCCAATAGATTTCCTAAGCACTAGTGTTTTAAGGAACAGCTTAAAAAGAGAATCCTAATGTGATTTCTTTATAATGGGTGTGTTCCTTATCTTATCCTAGTGTCTAAACTCTTCTCCATGGCTGGACCTCCAAATAATATTCCTTTACGTGCTAAAGGGTATCTAGAGAGTGGGTTAGGTTTAATAACTACCCTAACACTAACGCGTACCCTAACCCTAACCCCTACCCTAACCCTAACACGTACCCTAATCCTAACCAATACCCTATACCGAGCCCTAACCCTAACACTAACCCTAACCCTAACCCTAACCCATACCCTACGCCGTACCCGAAGCCCTCCCCGAACCCGTACCCTAAGCCTAACCCTAAGCCTAACCCTAACCCTAGGCTACCCTTGACTGCTTCTGCCTCCAATAGATTTCCTAAGCACTAGTGTTTTAAGGAACAGCTTAAAAAGAGAATCCTAATGTGATTTCTTTATAATGGGTGTGTTCCTTATCTTATCCTAGTGTCTAAACCCTTCTCCATGGCTGGACCCCGAAATAATATTCCTTTACGTGCTAAGGGGTATCTAGAGAGTGGGATATATTTAATAACTACCCTAACCCTAACGCGTACCCTAACCCTATCCCCTACCCTAACCCTAACACGTACCCTAATCCTAACCCGTACCCTAAACCGAGCCCTAACCCTAAAACTAACCCTAACCCTAACCCTAACCCTTACCCTACGCCGTACCCGAAGCCCTCACCGAACCCGTACCCTAAGCCGTACCCTAAGCCTAACCCTAACCCTAGGCTACCCTTGACTGCTTCTGCCTCCAATAGATTTCCTAAGCACTAGTGTTTTAAGGAACAGCTTAAAAAGGGAATCCTAATGTGATTTCTTTATAATGGGTGTGTTCCTTATCTTATCCTAGTGTCTAAACTCTTCTCCATGGCTGGACCTCCAAATAATATTCCTTTATGTGCTAAGGGGTATCTAGAGAGTGGGATAGCTTTAATAACTACCCTAACACTAACGCGTACCCTAACCCTAACCCCTACCCTAACCATAACACGTACCCTAATCCTAACCAATACCCTAAACCGAGCCCTAACCCTAACACTAACCCTAACCCTAACCCTAACCCATACCCTACGCCGTACCCGAAGCCCTCCCCGAACCCGTACCCTAAGCCGTACCCTAAGCCGTACCCTAAGCCTAACCCTAACCCTAGGCTACCCTTGACTGCTTCTGCCTCCAATAGATTTCCTAAGCACTAGTGTTTTAAGGAACAGCTTAAAAAGAGAATCCTAATGTGATTTCTTTATAATGGGTGTGTTCCATATCTTATCCTAGTGTCTAAACTCTTCTCCATGGCTGGACCCCCAAATAATATTCCTTTACGTGCTAAGGGGTATCTAGAGAGTGGGTTAGGTTTAATAACTACCCTAACACTAACGCGTACCCTAACCCTAAACCCTACCCTAACCCTAACACGTACCCTAATCCTAACCAATACCCTATACCGAGCCCTAACCCTAACACTAACCCTAACCCTAACCCTAACCCATACCCTACGCCATACCAGAAGCCCTCCCCGAACCCGTACCCTAAGCCGTACCCTAAGCCTAACCCTAAGCCTAACCCTAATCCTAGGCTACCCTTGACTGCTTCTGCCTCCAATAGATTTCCTAAGCACTAGTGTTTTAAGGAACAGCTTAAAAAGAGAATCCTAATGTGATTTCTTTATAATGGGTGTGTTCCTTATCTTATCCTAGTGTCTAAACTCTTCTCCATGGCTGGACCTCCAAATAATATTCCTTTACGTGCTAAGGGGTATCTAGAGAGTGGGTTAGGTTTAATAACTACCCTAACACTAACGCGTACCCTAACCCTAACCCCTACCCTATCGCTAACACGTACCCTAATCCTAACCAATACCCTAAACCGAGCCCTAACCCTAACACTAACCCTAACCCTAACCCTAACCCATACCCTACGCCGTACCAGAAGCCCTCCCCGAACCCGTACCCTAAGCCGTACCCTAAGCCGTACCCTAAGCCTAACCCTAACCCTAGGCTACCCTTGACTGCTTCTGCCTCCAATAGATTTCCTAAGCACTAGTGTTTTAAGGAACAGCTTAAAAAGAGAATCCTAATGTGATTTCTTTATAATGGGTGTGTTCCTTATCTTATCCTAGTGTCTAAACTCTTCTCCATGGCTGGACCCCCAAATAATATTCCTTTACGTGCTAAGGTGTATCTAGAGAGTGGGATAGGTTTAATAACTACCCTAACCCTAACGCGTACTCTAAACCTAACCCTAACATGTACCCTAATGCTAACCCGTACCCTAAACCGAGCCCTAACCCTAACACTAACCCTAACCCTAACCCTAACCCATACCCTACGCCGTACCCGAAGCCCTCCCCGAACCCGTACCCTAAGCCGTACCCTAAGCCGTACTCTAAGCCTAACCCTAACCCTAGGCTACCCTTGACTGCTTCTGCCTCCAATAGATTTCCTAAGCACTAGTGTTTTAAGGAACAGCTTAAAAAGAGAATCCTAATGTGATTTCTTTATAATGGGTGTGTTCCTTATCTTATCCTAGTGTCTAAACTCTTCTCCATGGCTGGACCTCCAAATAATATTCCTTTATGTGCTAAGGGGTATCTAGAGAGTGGGATAGCTTTAATAACAACCCTAACACTAACGCGTACCCTAACCCTAACCCCTACCCTAAACATAACACGTACCCTAATCCTAACCAATACCCTAAACCGAGCCCTAACGCTAACACTAACCCTAACCCTAACCCTAACCCATACCCTACGCCGTACCCGAAGCCCTCCCCGAACCCGTACCCTAAGCCGTACCCTAAGCCTAACCCTAACCCTAGGCTACCCTTGACTGCTTCTGCCTCCAATAGATTTCCTAAGCAGTAGTGTTTTAAGGAACAGCTTAAAAAGAGAATCCTATTGTGATTTCTTTATAATGGGTGTGTTCCTTATCTTATCCTAGTGTCTAAACTCTTCTCCATGGCTGGACCCCCAAATAATATTCCTTTACGTGCTAAGGTGTATCTAGAGAGTGGGATAGGTTTAATAACTAACCTAACCCTAACGCGTACCCTAACCCTAACCCCTACCCTAACCCTAACATGTACCCTAATCCTAACCCGTACCCTAAACCGAGCCCTAACCCTAACACTAACCCTAACCCTAACCCTAACCCATACCCTACGCCGTAACCAAAGCCCTCCCCGAACCCGTACCCTAAACCGTACCCTAAGCCGTACCCTAAGCCTAACCCTAACCCTAGGCTACCCTTGGCTGCTTCTTCCTCCAATAGATTTCCTAGGCACTAGTGTTTTAAGGAACAGCTTAAAAAGAGAATCCTAATGTGATTTCTTTATAATGGGTGTGTTCCTTATCTTATCCTAGTGTCTAAACTCTTCTCCATGGCTGGACCCCCAAATAATATTCCTTTACGTGCTAAGGGGTATCTAGAGAGTGGGATAGATTTAATAACTACCCTAACCCTAACGCGTACCCTAACCCTATCCCCTACCCTAACCCTAACACGTACCCTAATCCTAACCCGTACCCTAAAACGAGCCCTAACCCTAACACTAACCCTAACCCTAACCCTAACCCATACCCTACGCCGTACCCGAAGCCCTCCCCGAACCCGTACCCTAAGCCGTACCCTAAGCCTAACCCTAAGCCTAACCCTAACCCTAGGCTACCCTTGACTGCTTCTGCCTCCAATAGATTTCCTAAGCACTAGTGTTTTAAGGAACAGCTTAAAAAGAGAATCCTAATGTGATTTCTTTATAATGGGTGTGTTCCTTATCTTATCCTAGTGTCTAAACTCTTCTCCATGGCTGGACCCCCAAATAATATTCCTTTACATGCTAAGGGGTATCTAGAGAGTGGGATAGGTTTAATAACTACCCTAACCCTAACGCGTACCCTAACCCTATCCCCTACCCTAACCCTAACACGTACCCTAATCCTAACCCGTACCCTAAACCGAGCCCTAACCCTAACACTAACCCTAACCCTAACCCTAACCCATACCCTACGCCGTACCCGAAGCCCTCCCCGAACCCGTACCCTAAGCCGTACCCTAAGCCTAACCCTAAGCCTAACCCTAACCCTAGGCTACCCTTGAATGCTTCTGCCTCCAATAGATTTCCTAAGCACTAGTGTTTTAAGGAACAGCTTAAAAAGAGAATCCTAATGTGATTTCTTTATAATGGGTGTGTTCCTTATCTTATCCTAGTGTCTAAACTCTTCTCCATGGCTGGACCTCCAAATAATATTCCTTTATGTGCTAAGGGGTATCTAGAGAGTGGGATAGGTTTAATAACTACCCTAACACTAACGCGTACCCTAACCCTAACCCCTACCCTAACCATAACACGTACCCTAATCCTAACCAATACCCTAAACCGAGCCCTAACCCTAACACTAACCCTAACCCTAACCCATACCCTACGCCGTACCCGAAGCCCTCCCCGAACCCGTACCCTAAGCCGTACCCTAAGCCGTACCCTAAGCCTAACCCTAACCCTAGGCTACCCTTGACTGCTTCTGCCTCCAATAGATTTCCTAAGCACTAGTGTTTTAAGGAACAGCTTAAAAAGAGAATCCTAATGTGATTTCTTTATAATGGGTGTGTTCCTTATCTTTCCCTAGTGTCTAAACTCTTCTCCATGGCTGGAATTCCAAATAATATTCCTTATGTGCTAAGGGGTATCTAGAGAGTGGGATAGCTTTAATAACTACCCTAACACTAACGCGTACCCTAACCCTAACCCCTACCCTAAACCTAACACGTACCCTAATCCTAACCAATAGCCTAAACCGAGACCTAACTCTAACACTAACCCTAACCCTAACCCTAACCCATACCCTACGCCGTACCCGAAGCCCTCCCCGAACCCGTACCCTAAGCCGTACCCTAAGCCGTACCCTACGCCGTACCCTAACCCTAGGCTACCCTTGACTGCTTCTGCCTCCAATAGATTTCCTAAGCACTAGTGTTTTAAGGAACAGCTTAAAAAGAGAATCCTAATGTGATTTCTTTATAATGGGTGTGTTCCTTATCTTATCCTAGTGTCTAAACTCTTCTCCATGGCTGGACCCCCAAATAATATTCCTTTACGTGCTAAGGTGTATCTAGAGAGTGGGATAGGTTTAATAACTACCCTAACCCTAACGCGTACCCTAAACCTAACCCTAACATGTACCCTAATGCTAACCCGTACCCTAAACCGAGCCCTAACCCTAACACTAACCCTAACCCTAACCCTAACCCATACCCTACGCCGTACCCGAAGCCCTCCCCGAACCCGTACCCTAAGCCGTACCCTAAGCCGTACTCTAAGCCTAACCCTAACCCTAGGCTACCCTTGACTGCTTCTGCCTCCAATAGATTTCCTAAGCACTAGTGTTTTAAGGAACAACTTAAAAAGAGAATCCTAATGTGATTTCTTTATAATGGGTGTGTTCCTTATCTTATCCTAGTGTCTAAACATTTCTCCATGGCTGGACCTCCAAATAATATTCCTTTACGTGCTAAGGGGTATCTAGAGTGTGGGATAGGTTTAATAACTACCCTAACACTAACGCGTACCCTAACCCTAACCCCTACCCTAACACTAACACGTACCCTAATCCTAACCAATACCCTAAACCGAGCCCTAACCCTAACACTAACCCTAACCCTAACCCTAACCCATACCCTACGCCGTACCCGAAGCCCTCCCCGAACCCGTACCCTACGCCGTACGCTAAGCCGTACCCTAAGCCGTACCCTAACCCTAGGCTACCCTTGACTGCTTCTGCCTCCAATAGATTTCCTAAGCACTAGTGTTTTAAAGGACAGCTTAAAAAGAGAATCCTAATGTGATTTCTTTATAATGGGTGTGTTCCTTATCTTATCCTAGTGTCTAAACTCTTCTCCATGGCTGGACCGCCAAATAATATTCCTTTACGTGCTAAGGGGTATCTAGAGAGTGGGTTAGGTTTAATAACTACCCTAACACTAACGCGTACCCTAACCCTAACCCCTACCCTAACCCTAACACGTACCCTAATCCTAACCAATACCCTAAACCGAGCCCTAACCCTAACACTAACCCTAACCCTAACCCTAACCCATACCCTACGCCGTACCAGAAGCCCTCCCCGAACCCGTACCCTAAGCCGTACCCTAAGCCTAACCCTAAGCCTAACCCTAACCCTAGGCTACCCTTGAATGCTTCTGCCTCCAATAGATTTCCTAAGCACTAGTGTTTTAAGGAACAGCTTAAAAAGAGAATCCTAATGTGATTTCTTTATAATGGGTGTGTTCCTTATCTTATCCTAGTGTCTAAACTCTTCTCCATGGCTGGACCTCCAAATAATATTCCTTTATGTGCTAAGGGGTATCTAGAGAGTGGGATAGCTTTAATAACTACCCTAACACTAACGCGTACCCTAACCCTAACCCCTACCCTAACCATAACACGTACCCTAATCCTAACCAATACCCTAAACCGAGCCCTAACCCTAACCCTAACCCTAAGCCTAACCCATACCCTACGCCGTACCCGAAGCCCTCCCCGAACCCGTACCCTAAGCCGTACCCTAAGCCGTACCCTAAGCCTAACCCTAACCCTAGGCTACCCTTGACTGCTTCTGCCTCCAATAGATTTCCTAAGCACTAGTGTTTTAAGGAACAGCTTAAAAAGAGAATCCTAATGTGATTTCTTTATAATGGGTGTGTTCTTTATCTTATCCTAGTGTCTAAACTCTTCTCCATGGCTGGACCCCCAGATAATATTCCTTTACGTGCTAAGGTGTATCTAGAGAGTGGGATAGGTTTAATAACTACCCTAACCCTAACGCGTACCCTAAACCTAACCCTAACATGTACCCTAATGCTAACCCGTACCCTAAACCGAGCCCTAACCCTAACACTAACCCTAACCCTAACCCTAACCCATACCCTACGCCGTACCCGAAGCCCTCCCCGAACCCGTACCCTAAGCCGTACCCTAAGCCGTACTCTAAGCCTAACCCTAACCCTAGGCTACCCTTGACTGCTTCTGCCTCCAATAGATTTCCTAAGCACTAGTGTTTTAAGGAACAACTTAAAAAGAGAATCCTAATGTGATTTCTTTATAATGGGTGTGTTCGTTATCTTATCCTAGTGTCTAAACACTTCTCCATGGCTGGACCTCCAAATAATATTCCTTTACGTGCTAAGGGGTATCTAGAGTGTGGGATAGGTTTAATAACTACCCTAACACTAACGCGTACCCTAACCCTAACCCCTACCCTAACACTAACACGTACCCTAATCCTAACCAATACCCTAAACCGAGCCCTAACCCTAACACTAACCCTAACCCTAACCCTAACCCATACCCTACGCCGTACCCGAAGCCCTCCCCGAACCCGTACCCTACGCCGTACGCTAAGCCGTACCCTAAGCCGTACCCTAACCCTAGGCTACCCTTGACTGCTTCTGCCTCCAATAGATTTCCTAAGCACTAGTGTTTTAAAGGACAGCTTAAAAAGAGAATCCTAATGTGATTTCTTTATAATGGGTGTGTTCCTTATCTTATCCTAGTGTCTAAACTCTTCTCCATGGCTGGACCGCCAAATAATATTCCTTTACGTGCTAAGGGGTATCTAGAGAGTGGGTTAGGTTTAATAACTACCCTAACACTAACGCGTACCCTAACCCTAACCCCTACCCTAACCCTAACACGTACCCTAATCCTAACCAATACCCTAAACCGAGCCCTAACCCTAACACTAACCCTAACCCTAACCCTAACCCATACCCTACGCCGTACCAGAAGCCCTCCCCGAACCCGTACCCTAAGCCGTACCCTAAGCCTAACCCTAAGCCTAACCCTAACCCTAGGCTACCCTTGAATGCTTCTGCCTCCAATAGATTTCCTAAGCACTAGTGTTTTAAGGAACAGCTTAAAAAGAGAATCCTAATGTGATTTCTTTATAATGGGTGTGTTCCTTATCTTATCCTAGTGTCTAAACTCTTCTCCATGGCTGGACCTCCAAATAATATTCCTTTATGTGCTAAGGGGTATCTAGAGAGTGGGATAGCTTTAATTACTACCCTAACACTAACGCGTACCCTAACCCTAACCCCTACCCTAACCATAACACGTACCCTAATCCTAACCAATACCCTAAACCGAGCCCTAACACTAACCCTAACCCTAACCCTAACCCATACCCTACGCCGTACCCGAAGCCCTCCCCGAACCCGTACCCTAAGCAGTACCCTAAGCCGTACCCTAAGCCTAACCCTAACCCTAGGCTACCCTTGACTGCTTCTGCCTCCAATAGATTTCCTAAGCACTAGTGTTTTAAGGAACAGCTTAAAAAGAGAATCCTAATGTGATTTCTTTATAATGGGTGTGTTCCTTATCTTATCCTAGTGTCTAAACTCTTCTCCATGGCTGGACCCCCAAATAATATTCCTTTACGTGCTAAGGTGTATCTAGAGAGTGGGATAGGTTTAATAACTACCCTAACCCTAACGCGTACCCTAAACCTAACCCTAACATGTACCCTAATGCTAACCCGTACCCTAAACCGAGCCCTAACCCTAACACTAACCCTAACCCTAACCCTAACCCATACCCTACGCCGTACCCGAAGCCCTCCCCGAACCCGTACCCTAAGCCGTACCCTAAGCCGTACTCTAAGCCTAACCCTAACCCTAGGCTACCCTTGACTGCTTCTGCCTCCAATAGATTTCCTAAGCACTAGTGTTTTAAGGAACAACTTAAAAAGATAATCCTAATGTGATTTCTTTATAATGGGTGTGTTCCTTATCTTATCCTAGTGTCTAAACACTTCTCCATGGCTGGACCTCCAAATAATATTCCTTTACGTGCTAAGGGGTATCTAGAGTGTGGGATAGGTTTAATAACTACCCTAATACTAACGCGTACCCTACCCCTAACCCCTACCCTAACACTAACACGTACCCTAATCCTAACCAATACCCTAAACCGAGCCCTAACCCTAACACTAACCCTAACCCTAACCCTAACCCATACCCTACGCCGTACCCGAAGCCCTCCCCGAACCCGTACCCTACGCCGTACGCTAAGCCGTACCCTAAGCCGTACCCTAACCCTAGGCTACCCTTGACTGCTTCTGCCTCCAATAGATTTCCTAAGCACTAGTGTTTTAAAGGACAGCTTAAAAAGAGAATCCTAATGTGATTTCTTTATAATGGGTGTGTTCCTTATCTTATCCTAGTGTCTAAACTCTTCTCCATGGCTGGACCGCCAAATAATATTCCTTTACGTGCTAAGGGGTATCTAGAGAGTGGGTTAGGTTTAATAACTACCCTAACACTAACGCGTACCCTAACCCTAACCCATACCCTAACCCTAACACGTACCCTAATCCTAACCAATACCCTAAACCGAGCCCTAACCCTAACACTAACCCTAACCCTAACCCTAACCCATACCCTACGCTGTACCAGAAGCCCTCCCCGAACCCGTACCCTAAGCCGTACCCTAAGCCTAACCCTAAGCCTAAGCCTAACCCTAGGCTACCCTTGAATGCTTCTGCCTCCAATAGATTTCCTAAGCACTAGTGTTTTAAGGAACAGCTTAAAAAGAGAATCCTAATGTGATTTCTTTATAATGGGTGTGTTCCTTATCTTATCCTAGTGTCTAAACTCTTCTCCATGGCTGGACCTCCAAATAATATTCCTTTATGTGCTAAGGGGTATCTAGAGAGTGGGATAGCTTTAATAACTACCCTAACACTAACGCGTACCCTAACCCTAACCCCTACCCTAACCATAACACGTACCCTAATCCTAACCAATACCCTAAACCGAGCCCTAACCCTAACCCTAACCCTAACCCTAACCCATACCCTACGCCGTACCCGAAGCCCTCCCCGAACCCGTACCCTAAGCCGTACCCTAAGCCGTACCCTAAGCCTAACCCTAACCCTAGGCTACCCTTGACTGCTTCTGCCTCCAATAGATTTCCTAAGCACTAGTGTTTTAAGGAACAGCTTAAAAAGAGAATCCTAATGTGATTTCTTTATAATGGGTGTGTTCCTTATCTTATCCTAGTGTCTAAACTCTTCTCCATGGCTGGACCCCCAAATAATATTCCTTTACGTGCTAAGGTGTATCTAGAGAGTGGGATAGGTTTAATAACTACCCTAACCCTAACGCGTACCCTAAACCTAACCCTAACATGTACCCTAATGCTAACCCGTACCCTAAACCGAGCCCTAACCCTAACACTAACCCTAACCCTAACCCTAACCCATACCCTACGCCGTACCCGAAGCCCTCCCCGAACCCGTACCCTAAGCCGTACCCTAAGCCGTACTCTAAGCCTAACCCTAACCCTAGGCTACCCTTGACTGCTTCTGCCTCCAATAGATTTCCTAAGCACTAGTGTTTTAAGGAACAACTTAAAAAGAGAATCCTAATGTGATTTCTTTATAATGGGTGTGTTCCTTATCTTATCCTAGTGTCTAAACACTTCTCCATGGCTGGACCTCCAAATAATATTCCTTTACGTGCTAAGGGGTATCTAGAGTGTGGGATAGGTTTAATAACTACCCTAACACTAACGCGTACCCTAACCCTAACCCCTACCCTAACACTAACACGTACCCTAATCCTAACCAATACCCTAAACCGAGCCCTAACCCTAACACTAACCCTAACCCTAACCCTAACCCATACCCTACGCCGTACCCGAAGCCCTCCCCGAACCCGTACCCTACGCCGTACGCTAAGCCGTACCCTAAGCCGTACCCTAACCCTAGGCTACCCTTGACTGCTTCTGCCTCCAATAGATTTCCTAAGCAATAGTGTTTTAAAGGACAGCTTAAAAAGAGAATCCTAATGTGATTTCTTTATAATGGGTGTGTTCCTTATCTTATCCTAGTGTCTAAACTCTTCTCCATGGCTGGACCGCCAAATAATATTCCTTTACGTGCTAAGGGGTATCTAGAGAGTGGGTTAGGTTTAATAACTACCCTAACACTAACGCGTACCCTAACCCTAACCCCTACCCTAACCCTAACACGTACCCTAATCCTAACCAATACCCTAAACCGAGCCCTAACCCTAACACTAACCCTAACCCTAACCCTAACCCATACCCTACGCCGTACCAGAAGCGCTCCCCGAACCCGTACCCTAAGCCGTACCCTAAGCCTAACCCTAAGCCTAACCCTAACCCTAGGCTACCCTTGAATGCTTCTGCCTCCAATAGATTTCCTAAGCACTAGTGTTTTAAGGAACAGCTTAAAAAGAGAATCCTAATGTGATTTCTTTATAATGGGTGTGTTCCTTATCTTATCCTAGTGTCTAAACTCTTCTCCATGGCTGGACCTCCAAATAATATTCCTTTATGTGCTAAGGGGTATCTAGAGAGTGGGATAGCTTTAATAACTACCCTAACACTAACGCGTACCCTAACCCTAACCCCTACCCTAACCATAACACGTACCCTAATCCTAACCAATACCCTAAACCGAGCCCTAACCCTAACACTAACCCTAACCCTAACCCATACCCTACGCCGTACCCGAAGCCCTCCCCGAACCCGTACCGTAAGCCGTACCCTAAGCCGTACCCTAAGCCTAACCCTAACCCTAGGCTACCCTTGAATGCTTCTGCCTCCAATAGATTTCCTAAGCACTAGTGTTTTAAGGAACAGCTTAAAAAGAGAATCCTAATGTGATTTCTTTATAATGGGTGTGTTCCTTATCTTACCCTAGTGTCTAAACTCTTCTCCATGGCTGGACCTCCAAATAATATTCCTTATGTGCTAAGGGGTATCTAGAGAGTGGGATAGCTTTAATAACTACCCTAACACTAACGCGTACCCTAACCCTAACCCCTACCCTAACCCTAACACGTACCCTAATCCTAACCAATAGCCTAAACCGAGCCCTAACTCTAACACTAACCCTAACCCTAACCCTAACCCATACCCTACGCCGTACCCGAAGCCCTCCCCGAACCCGTACCCTAAGCCGTACCCTAAGCCGTACCCTAAGCCGTACCCTAACCCTAGGCTACCCTTGACTTCTTCTGCCTCCAATAGATTTCCTAAGCACTAGTGTTTTAAGGAACAGCTTAAAAAGAGAATCCTAATGTGATTTCTTTATAATGGGTGTGTTCCTTATCTTATCCTAGTGTCTAAACTCTTCTCCATGGCTGGACCCCCAAATAATATTCCTTTACGTGCTAAGGTGTATCTAGAGAGTGGGATAGGTTTAATAACTACCCTAACCCTAACGCGTACCCTAAACCTAACCCTAACATGTACCCTAATGCTAACCCGTACCCTAAACCGAGCCCTAACCCTAACACTAACCCTAACCCTAACCCTAACCCATACCCTACGCCGTACCCGAAGCCCTCCCCGAACCCGTACCCTAAGCCGTACCCTAAGCCGTACTCTAAGCCTAACCCTAACCCTAGGCTACCCTTGACTGCTTCTGCCTCCAATAGATTTCCTAAGCACTAGTGTTTTAAGGAACAACTTAAAAAGAGAATCCTAATGTGATTTCTTTATAATGGGTGTGTTCCTTATCTTATCCTAGTGTCTAAACACTTCTCCATGGCTGGACCTCCAAATAATATTCCTTTACGTGCTAAGGGGTATCTAGAGTGTGGGATAGGTTTAATAACTACCCTAACACTAACGCGTACCCTAACCCTAACCCCTACCCTAACACTAACACGTACCCTAATCCTAACCAATACCCTAAACCGAGCCCTAACCCTAACACTAACCCTAACCCTAACCCTAACCCATACCCTACGCCGTACCCGAAGCCCTCCCCGAACCCGTACCCTACGCCGTACGCTAAGCCGTACCCTAAGCCGTACCCTAACCCTAGGCTACCCTTGACTGCTTCTGCCTCCAATAGATTTCCTAAGCACTAGTGTTTTAAAGGACAGCTTAAAAAGAGAATCCTAATGTGATTTCTTTATAATGGGTGTGTTCCTTATCTTATCCTAGTGTCTAAACTCTTCTCCATGGCTGGACCGCCAAATAATATTCCTTTACGTGCTAAGGGGTATCTAGAGAGTGGGTTAGGTTTAATAACTACCCTAACACTAACGCGTACCCTAACCCTAACCCCTACCCTAACCCTAACACGTACCCTAATCCTAACCAATACCCTAAACCGAGCCCTAACCCTAACACTAACCCTAACCCTAACCCTAACCCATACCCTACGCCGTACCAGAAGCCCTCCCCGAACCCGTACTCTAAGCCGTACCCTAAGCCTAACCCTAAGCCTAACCCTAACCCTAGGCTACCCTTGAATGCTTCTGCCTCCAATAGATTTCCTAAGCACTAGTGTTTTAAGGAACAGCTTAAAAAGAGAATCCTAATGTGATTTCTTTATAATGGGTGTGTTCCTTATCTTATCCTAGTGTCTAAACTCTTCTCCATGGCTGGAACTCCAAATAACATTCCTTTATGTGCTAAGGGGTATCTAGAGAGTGGGATAGCTTTAATAACTACCCTAACACTAACGCGTACCCTAACCCTAACCCCTACCCTAACCATAACACGTACCCTAATCCTAACCAATACCCTAAACCGAGCCCTAACCCTAACCCTAACCCTAACCCTAACCCATACCCTACGCCGTACCCGAAGCCCTCCCCGAACCCATACCCTAAGCCGTACCCTAAGCCGTACCCTAAGCCTAACCCTAACCCTAGGCTACCCTTGACTGCTTCTGCCTCCAATAGATTTCCTAAGCACTAGTGTTTTAAGGAACAGCTTAAAAAGAGAATCCTAATGTGATTTCTTTATAATGGGTGTGTTCCTTATCTTATCCTAGTGTCTAAACTCTTCTCCATGGCTGGACCCCCATATAATATTCCTTTACGTGCTAAGGTGTATCTAGAGAGTGGGATAGGTTTAATAACTACCCTAACCCTAACGCGTACCCTAAACCTAACCCTAACATGTACCCTAATGCTAACCCGTACCCTAAACCGAGCCCTAACCCTAACACTAACCCTAACCCTAACCCTAACCCATACCCTACGCCGTACCCGAAGCCCTCCCCGAACCCGTACCCTAAGCCGTACCCTAAGCCGTACTCTAAGCCTAACCCTAACCCTAGGCTACCCTTGACTGCTTCTGCCTCCAATAGATTTCCTAAGCACTAGTGTTTTAAGGAACAACTTAAAAAGAGAATCCTAATGTGATTTCTTTATAATGGGTGTGTTCCTTATCTTATCCTAGTGTCTAAACACTTCTCCATGGCTGGACCTCCAAATAATATTCCTTTACGTGCTAAGGGGTATCTAGAGTGTGGGATAGGTTTAATAACTACCCTAACACTAACGCGTACCCTACCCCTAACCCCTACCCTAACACTAACACGTACCCTAATCCTAACCAATACCCTAAACCGAGCCCTAACCCTAACACTAACCCTAACCCTAACCCTAACCCATACCCTACGCCGTACCCGAAGCCCTCCCCGAACCCGTACCCTACGCCGTACGCTAAGCCGTACCCTAAGCCGTACCCTAACCCTAGGCTACCCTTGACTGCTTCTGCCTCCAATAGATTTCCTAAGCACTAGTGTTTTAAAGGACAGCTTAAAAAGAGAATCCTAATGTGATTTCTTTATAATGGGTGTGTTCCTTATCTTATCCTAGTGTCTAAACTCTTCTCCATGGCTGGACCGCCAAATAATATTCCTTTACGTGCTAAGGGGTATCTAGAGAGTGGGTTAGGTTTAATAACTACCCTAACACTAACGCGTACCCTAACCCTAACCCATACCCTAACCCTAACACGTACCCTAATCCTAACCAATACCCTAAACCGAGCCCTAACCCTAACACTAACCCTAACCCTAACCCTAACCCATACCCTACGCCGTACCAGAAGCCCTCCCCGAACCCGTACCCTCAGCCGTACCCTAAGCCTAACCCGAAGCCTAACCCTAACCCTAGGCTACCCTTGACTGCTTCTGCCTCCAATAGATTTCCTAAGCACTAGTGTTTTAAGGAACAGCTTAAAAAGAGAATCCTAATGTGATTTCTTTATAATGGGTGTGTTCCTTATCTTACCCTAGTGTCTAAACTCTTCTCCATGGCTGGACCTCCAAATAATATTCCTTATGTGCTAAGGGGTATCTAGAGAGTGGGATAGCTTTAATAACTACCCTAACACTAACGCGTACCCTAACCCTAACCCCTACCCTAACCCTAACACGTACCCTAATCCTAACCAATAGCCTAAACCGAGCCCTAACTCTAACACTAACCCTAACCCTAACCCTAACCCATACCCTACGCCGTACCCGAAGCCCTCCCCGAACCCGTACCCTAAGCCGTACCCTAAGCCGTACCCTAAGCCGTACCCTAACCCTAGGCTACCCTTGACTTTTTCTGCCTCCAATAGATTTCCTAAGCACTAGTGTTTTAAGGAACAGCTTAAAAAGAGAATCCTAATGTGATTTCTTTATAATGGGTGTGTTCCTTATCTTATCCTAGTGTCTAAACTCTTCTCCATGGCTGGACCCCCAAATAATATTCCTTTACGTGCTAAGGTGTATCTAGAGAGTGGGATAGGTTTAATAACTACCCTAACCCTAACGCGTACCCTAAACCTAACCCTAACATGTACCCTAATGCTAACCCGTACCCTAAACCGAGCCCTAACCCTAACACTAACCCTAACCCTAACCCTAACCCATACCCTACGCCGTACCCGAAGCCCTCCCCGAACCCGTACCCTAAGCCGTACCCTAAGCCGTACTCTAAGCCTAACCCTATCCCTAGGCTACCCTTGACTGCTTCTGCCTCCAATAGATTTCCTAAGCACTAGTGTTTTAAGGAACAACTTAAAAAGAGAATCCTAATGTGATTTCTTTATAATGGGTGTGTTCCTTATCTTATCCTAGTGTCTAAACACTTCTCCATGGCTGGACCTCCAAATAATATTCCTTTACGTGCTAAGGGGTATCTAGAGTGTGGGATAGGTTTAATAACTACCCTAACACTAACGCGTACCCTAACCCTAACCCCTACCCTAACACTAACACGTACCCTAATCCTAACCAATACCCTAAACCGAGCCCTAACCCTAACACTAACCCTAACCCTAACCCTAACCCATACCCTACGCCGTACCCGAAGCCCTCCCCGAACCCGTACCCTACGCCGTACGCTAAGCCGTACCCTAAGCCGTACCCTAACCCTAGGCTACCCTTGACTGCTTCTGCCTCCAATAGATTTCCTAAGCACTAGTGTTTTAAAGGACAGCTTAAAAAGAGAATCCTAATGTGATTTCTTTATAATGGGTGTGTTCCTTATCTTATCCTAGTGTCTAAACTCTTCTCCATGGCTGGACCGCCAAATAATATTCCTTTACGTGCTAAGGGGTATCTAGAGAGTGGGTTAGGTTTAATAACTACCCTAACACTAACGCGTAGCCTAACCCTAACCCCTACCCTAACCCTAACACGTACCCTAATCCTAACCAATACCCTAAACCGAGCCCTAACCCTAACACTAACCCTAACCCTAACCCTAACCCATACCCTACG
The DNA here is from genome assembly GCF_965194825.1 of Balaenoptera physalus. Lineage (NCBI taxonomy): Eukaryota > Metazoa > Chordata > Mammalia > Artiodactyla > Balaenopteridae > Balaenoptera > Balaenoptera physalus. Next base: position 250,342 of record NW_028126038.1, read on the forward strand.
CCGTACCAGAAGCCCTCCCCGAACCCGTACTCTAAGCCGTACCCTAAGCCTAACCCTAAGCCTAACCCTAACCCTAGGCTACCCTTGAATGCTTCTGCCTCCAATAGATTTCCTAAGCACTAGTGTTTTAAGGAACAGCTTAAAAAGAGAATCCTAATGTGATTTCTTTATAATGGGTGTGTTCCTTATCTTATCCTAGTGTCTAAACTCTTCTCCATGGCTGGACCTCCAAATAATATTCCTTTATGTGCTAAGGGGTATCTAGAGAGTGGGATAGCTTTAATAACTACCCTAACACTAACGCGTACCCTAACCCTAACCCCTACCCTAACCATAACACGTACCCTAATCCTAACCAATACCCTAAACCGAGCCCTAACCCTAACCCTAACCCTAACCCTAACCCATACCCTACGCCGTACCCGAAGCCCTCCCCGAACCCGTACCCTAAGCCGTACCCTAAGCCGTACCCTAAGCCTAACCCTAACCCTAGGCTACCCTTGACTGCTTCTGCCTCCAATAGATTTCCTAAGCACTAGTGTTTTAAGGAACAGCTTAAAAAGAGAATCCTAATGTGATTTCTTTATAATGGGTGTGTTCCTTATCTTATCCTAGTGTCTAAACTCTTCTCCATGGCTGGACCCCCAAATAATATTCCTTTACGTGCTAAGGTGTATCTAGAGAGTGGGATAGGTTTAATAACTACCCTAACCCTAACGCGTACCCTAAACCTAACCCTAACATGTACCCTAATGCTAACCCGTACCCTAAACCGAGCCCTAACCCTAACACTAACCCTAACCCTAACCCTAACCCATACCCTACGCCGTGCCCGAAGCCCTCCCCGAACCCGTACCCTAAGCCGTACCCTAAGCCGTACTCTAAGCCTAACCCTAACCCTAGGCTACCCTTGACTGCTTCTGCCTCCAATAGATTTCCTAAGCACTAGTGTTTTAAGGAACAACTTAAAAAGAGAATCCTAATGTGATTTCTTTATAATGGGTGTGTTCCTTATCTTATCCTAGTGTCTAAACACTTCTCCATGGCTGGACCTCCAAATAATATTCCTTTACGTGCTATGGGGTATCTAGAGTGTGGGATAGGTTTAATAACTACCCTAACACTAACGCGTACCCTAACCCTAACCCCTACCCTAACACTAACACGTACCCTAATCCTAACCAATACCCTAAACCGAGCCCTAACCCTAACACTAACCCTAACCCTAACCCTAACCCATACCCTACGCCGTACCCGAAGCCCTCCCCGAACGCGTACCCTACGCCGTACGCTAAGCCGTACCCTAAGCCGTACCCTAACCCTAGGCTACCCTTGACTGCTTCTGCCTCCAATAGATTTCCTAAGCACTAGTGTTTTAAAGGACAGCTTAAAAAGAGAATCCTAATGTGATTTCTTTATAATGGGTGTGTTCCTTATCTTATCCTAGTGTCTAAACTCTTCTCCATGGCTGGACCGCCAAATAATATTCCTTTACGTGCTAAGGGGTATCTAGAGAGTGGGTTAGGTATAATAACTACCCTAACACTAACGCGTACCCTAACCCTAACCCCTACCCTAACCCTAACACGTACCCTAATCCTAACCAATACCCTAAACCGAGCCCTAACCCTAACACTAACCCTAACCCTAACCCTAACCCATACCCTACGCCGTACCAGAAGCCCTCCCCGAACCCGTACCCTAAGCCGTACCCTAAGCCTAACCCTAAGCCTAACCCTAACCCTAGGCTACCCTTGACTGCTTCTGCCTCCAATAGATTTCCTAAGCACTAGTGTTTTAAGGAACAGCTTAAAAAGAGAATCCTAATGTGATTTCTTTATAATGGGTGTGTTCCTTATCTTATCCTAGTGTCTACACTCTTCTCCATGGCTGGACCTCCAAATAATATTCCTTTATGTGCTAAGGGGTATCTAGAGAGTGGGATAGCTTTAATAACTACCCTAACACTAACGCGTACCCTAACCCTAACCCCTACCCTAACCATAACACGTACCCTAATCCTAACCAATACCCTAAACCGAGCCCTAACCCTAACACTAACCCTAACCCTAACCCATACCCTACGCCGTACCCGAAGCCCTCCCCGAACCCGTACCCTAAGCCGTACCCTAAGCCGTACCCTAAGCCTAACCCTAACCCTAGGCTACCCTTGACTGCTTCTGCCTCCAATAGATTTCCTAAGCACTAGTGTTTTAAGGAACAGCTTAAAAAGAGAATCCTAATGTGATTTCTTTATAATGGGTGTGTTCCTTATCTTATCCTAGTGTCTAAACTCTTCTCCATGGCTGGACCTCCAAATAATATTCCTTATGTGCTAAGGGGTATCTAGAGAGTGGGATAGCTTTAATAACTACCCTAACACTAACGCGTACCCTAACCCTATCCCCTACCCTAACCCTAACACGTACCCTAATCCTAACCAATACCCTAAACCGAGCCCTAACCCTAACACTAACCCTAACCCTAACCCTAACCCATACCCTACGCCGTACCCGAAGCCCTCCCCGAACCCGTACCCTAAGCCGTACCCTAAGCCGTACCCTAAGCCTAACCCTAACCCTAGGCTACCCTTGACTGCTTCTGCCTCCAATAGATTTCCTAAGCACTAGTGTTTTAAGGAACAGCTTAAAAAGAGAATCCTAATGTGATTTCTTTATAATGGGTGTGTTCCTTATCTTATCCTAGTGTCTAAACTCTTCTCCATGGCTGGACCCCCAAATAATATTCCTTTACGTGCTATGGGGTATCTAGAGAGTGGGTTAGGTTTAATAACTACCCTAACACTAACGCGTACCCTAACCCTAAACCCAACCCTAACCCTAACACGTACACTAATCCTAACCAATACCCTATACCGAGCCCTAACCCTAACACTAACCCTAACCCTAACCCTAACCCATACCCTACGCCATACCAGAAGCCCTCCCCGAACCCGTACCCTAAGCCGTACCCTAAGCCTAACCCTAAGCCTAACCCTAACCCTAGGCTACCCTTGACTGCTTCTGCCTCCAATAGATTTCCTAAGCACTAGTGTTTTAAGGAACAGCTTAAAAAGAGAATCCTAATGGGATTTCTTTATAATGGGTGTGTTCCTTATCTTATCCTAGTGTCTAAACTCTTCTCCATGGCTGGACCTCCAAATAATATTCCTTTACGTGCTAAGGGGTATCTAGAGAGTGGGTTAGGTTTAATAACTACCCGAACACTAACGCGTACCCTAACCCTAACCCCTACCCTATCGCTAACACGTACCCTAATCCTAACCAATACCCTAAACCGAGCCCTAACCCTAACACTAACCCTAACCCTAACCCTACCCATACCCTACGCCGTACCAGAAGCCCTCCCCAAACCCGTACCCTAAGCCGTACCCTAAGCCGTACCCTAAGCCTAACCCTAACCCTAGGCTACCCTTGACTGCTTCTGCCTCCAATAGATTTCCTAAGCACTAGTGTTTTAAGGAACAGCTTAAAAAGAGAATCCTAATGTGATTTCTTTATAATGGGTGTGTTCCTTATCTTATCCTAGTGTCTAAACTCTTCTCCATGGCTGGACCTCCAAATAATATTCCTTTACGTGCTAAGGGGTATCTAGAGATTGGGATAGGTTTAATAACTACCCTAACACTAACGCGTACCCTAACCCTAACCCCTACCCTAACCCTAACACGTACCCTAATCCTAACCAATACCCTAAGCCGAGCCCTAAACCTAACACTAACCCTAACCCTAACCCTAACCCATACCCTAAGCCGTACCCGAAGCCCTCCCCAAACCCGTACCCTAAGCCGTACCCTAAGCCGTACCCTAAGCCTAACCCTAACCCTAGGCTACCCTTGACTGCTTCTGCCTCCAATAGATTTCCTAAGCACTAGTGTTTTAAGGAACAGCTTAAAAAGAGAATCCTAATGTGATTTCTTTATAATGGGTGTGTTCCTTATCTTATCCTAGTGTCTAAACTCTTCTCCATGGCTGGACCCCCAAATAATATTCCTTTACGTGCTAAGGGGTATCTAGAGAGTGGGATAGGTTTAATAACTACCCTAACCCTAACGCGTACCCTAACCCTATCCCCTACCCTAACCCTAACACGTACCCTAATCCTAACCCGTACCCTAAACCGAGCCCTAACCCTAACACTAACCCTAACCCTAACCCTAACCCATACCCTACGCCATACCCGAAGCCCTCCCCGAATCCGTACCCTAAGCCGTACCCTAAGCCGTACCCTAAGCCTAACCCTAACCCTAGGCTACCCTTGACTGCTTCTGCCTCCAATAGATTTCCTAAGCACTAGTGTTTTAAGGAACAGCTTAAAAAGAGAATCCTAATGTGATTTCTTTATAATGGGTGTGTTCCTTATCTTATCCTAGTGTCTAAACTCTTCTCCATGGCTGGACCTCCAAATAATATTCCTTTATGTGCTAAGGGGTATCTAGAGAGTGGGATAGCTTTAATAACTACCCTAACACTAACGCGTACCCTAACCCTAACCCCTACCCTAACCATAACACGTACCCTAATCCTAACCAATACCCTAAACCGAGCCCTAACCCTAACACTAACACTAACCCTAACCGTAACCCATACCCTACGCCGTACCCGAAGCCCTCCCCGAACCCGTACCCTAAGCCGTACCCTAAGCTGTACCCTAAGCCTAACCCTAACCCTAGGCTACCCTTGACTGCTTCTGCCTCCAATAGATTTCCTAAGCAGTAGTGTTTTAAGGAACAGCTTAAAAAGAGAATCCTATTGTGATTTCTTTATAATGGGTGTGTTCCTTATCTTATCCTAGTGTCTAAACTCTTCTCCATGGCTGGACCCCCAAATAATATTCCTTTACGTGCTAAGGTGTATCTAGAGAGTGGGATAGGTTTAATAACTAACCTAACCCTAACACGTACCCTAACCCTAACCCCTACTCTAACCCTAACATGTACCCTAATCCTAACCCGTACCCTAAACCGAGCCCTAACCCTAACACTAACCCTAACCCTAACCCTAACCCATACCCTACGCCGTACCCAAAGCCCTCCCCGAACCCGTACCCTAAACCGTACCCTAAGCCGTACCCTAAGCCTAACCCTAACCCTAGGCTACCCTTGACTGCTTCTTCCTCCAATAGATTTCCTAAGCACTAGTGTTTTAAGGAACAGCTTAAAAAGAGAATCCTAATGTGATTTCTTTATAATGGGTGTGTTCCTTATCTTATCCTAGTGTCTAAACTCTTCTCCATGGCTGGACCCCCAAATAATATTCCTTTACGTGCTAAGGGGTATCTAGAGAGTGGGATAGGTTTAATAACTACCCTAACCCTAACACGTACCCTAACCCTATCCCCTACCTTAACCCTAACTCGTACCCTAATCCTAACCCGTACCCTAAAACGAGCCCTAACCCTAACACTAACCCTAACCCTAACCCTAACCCATACCCTACGCCGTACCCGAAGCCCTCACCGAACCCGTACCCTAAGCCGTACCCTAAGCCTAACACTAAGCCTAACCCTAACCCTAGGCTACCCTTGACTGCTTCTGCCTCCAATAGATTTCCTAAGCACTAGTGTTTTAAGGAACAGCTTAAAAAGAGAATCCTAATGTGATTTCTTTATAATGGGTGTGTTCCTTATCTTATCCTAGTGTCTAAACTCTTCTCCATGGCTGGACCCCCAAATAATATTCCTTTACGTGCTAAGGGGTATCTAGAGAGTGGGATAGGTTTAATAACTACCCTAACCCTAACGCGTACCCTCACCCTAACCCCTACCCTAACCCTAACATGTACCCTAATCCTAACCCGTACCTTAAACCGAGCCCTAACCCTAACACTAACCCTAACCCTAACCCTAACCCATACCCTACGCCGTACCCGAAGCCCTCACCGAACCCGTACCCTAAGCCGTACCCTAAGCCTAACCCTAACCCTAGGCTACCCTTGACTGCTTCTGCCTCCAATAGATTTCCTAAGCACTAGTGTTTTAAGGAACATCTTAAAAAGAGAATCCTAATGTGATTTCTTTATAATGGGTGTGTTCCTTATCTTATCCTAGTGTCTAAACTCTTCTCCATGGCTGGACCTCCAAATAATATTCCTTTATGTGCTAAGGGGTATCTAGAGAGTGGGATAGCTTTAATAACTACCCTAACACTAACGCGTACCCTAACCCTAACCCCTACCCTAAACATAACACGTACCCTAATCCTAACCAATACCCTAAACCGAGCCCTAACCCTAACACTAACCCTAACCCTAACCCTAACCCATACCCTACGCCGTACCCGAAGCCCTCCCCGAACGGGTACCCTAAGCCGTACCCTAAGCCTAACCCTAACCCTAGGCTACCCTTGACTGCTTCTGCCTCCAATAGATTTCCTAAGCAGTAGTGTTTTAAGGAACAGCTTAAAAAGAGAATCCTATTGTGATTTCTTTATAATGGGTGTGTTCCTTATCTTATCCTAGTGTCTAAACTCTTCTCCATGGCTGGACCCCGAAATAATATTCCTTTACGTGCTAAGGGGTATCTAGAGAGTGGGATAGGTTTAATAACTACCCTAACCCTAACGCGTACCCTAACCCTATCCCCTACCCTAACCCTAACACGTACCCTAATCCTAACCCGTACCCTAAAACGAGCCCTAACCCTAACACTAACCCTAACCCTAACCCTATCCCATACCCTACGCCGTACCAGAAGCCCTCCCCGAACCCGTACCCTAAGCCGTACCCTAAGCCGTACCCTAAGCCTAACCCTAAGCCTAGGCTACCCTTGAATGCTTCTGCCTCCAATAGATTTCCTAAGCACTAGTGTTTTAAGGAACAGCTTAAAAAGAGAATCCTAATGTGATTTCTTTATAATGGGTGTGTTCCTTATCTTATCCTAGTGTCTAAACTCTTCTCCATGGCTGGACCTCCAAATAATATTCCTTTATGTGCTAAGGGGTATCTAGAGCGTGGGATAGCTTTAATAACTACCCTAACACTAACGCGTACCCTAACCCTAACCCCTACCCTATCGCTAACACGTACCCTAATCCTAACCAATACCCTAAACCGAGCCCTAACCCTAACCCTAACCCTAACCCTAACCCATACCCTACGCCGTACCCGAAGCCCTCCCCGAACCCGTACCCTAAGCCGTACCCTAAGCCGTACCCTAAGCCTAACCCTAACCCTAGGCTACCCTTGACTGCTTCTGCCTCCAATAGATTTCCTAAGCACTAGTGTTTTAAGGAACAGCTTAAAAAGAGAATCCTAATGTGATTTCTTTATAATGGGTGTGTTCCTTATCTTATCCTAGTGTCTAAACTCTTCTCCATGGCTGGACCCCCAAATAATATTCCTTTACGTGCTAAGGTGTATCTAGAGAGTGGGATAGGTTTAATAACTACCCTAACCCTAACGCGTACCCTAAACCTAACCCTAACATGTACCCTAATTCTAACCCGTACCCTAAACCGAGCCCTAACCCTAACACTAACCCTAACCCTAACCCTAACCCATACCCTACGCCGTGCCCGAAGCCCTCCCCGAACCCGTACCCTAAGCCGTACCCTAAGCCGTACTCTAAGCCTAACCCTAACCCTAGGCTACCCTTGACTGCTTCTGCCTCCAATAGATTTCCTAAGCACTAGTGTTTTAAGGAACAACTTAAAAAGAGAATCCTAATGTGATTTCTTTATAATGGGTGTGTTCCTTATCTTATCCTAGTGTCTAAACACTTCTCCATGGCTGGACCTCCAAATAATATTCCTTTACGTGCTAAGGGGTATCTAGAGTGTGGGATAGGTTTAATAACTACCCTAACACTAACGCGTACCCTAACCCTAACCCCTACCCTAACACTAACACGTACCCTAATCCTAACCAATACCCTAAACCGAGCCCTAACCCTAACACTAACCCTAACCCTAACCCTAACCCATACCCTACGCCGTACCCGAAGCCCTCCCCGAACCCGTACCCTACGCCGTACGCTAAGCCGTACCCTAAGCCGTACCCTAACCCTAGGCTACCCTTGACTGCTTCTGCCTCCAATAGATTTCCTAAGCACTAGTGTTTTAAAGGACAGCTTAAAAAGAGAATCCTAATGTGATTTCTTTATAATGGGTGTGTTCCTTATCTTATCCTAGTGTCTAAACTCTTCTCCATGGCTGGACCGCCAAATAATATTCCTTTACGTGCTAAGGGGTATCTAGAGAGTGGGTTAGGTTTAATAACTACCCTAACACTAACGCGTACCCTAACCCTAACCCCTACCCTAACCCTAACACGTACCCTAATCCTAACCAATACCCTAAACCGAGCCCTAACGCTAACACTAACCCTAACCCTAACCCTAACCCATACCCTACGCCGTACCAGAAGCCCTCCCCGAACCCGTACCCTAAGCCGTACCCTAAGCCTAACCCTAAGCCTAACCCTAACCCTAGGCTACCCTTGAATGCTTCTGCCTCCAATAGATTTCCTAAGCACTAGTGTTTTAAGGAACAGCTTAAAAAGAGAATCCTAATGTGATTTCTTTATAATGGGTGTGTTCCTTATCTTATCCTAGTGTCTAAACTCTTCTCCATGGCTGGACCTCCAAATAATATTCCTTTATGTGCTAAGGGGTATCTAGAGAGTGGGATAGCTTTAATAACTACCCTAACACTAACGCGTACCCTAACCCTAACCCCTACCCTAACCATAACACGTACCCTAATCCTAACCAATACCCTAAACCGAGCCCTAACCCTAACACTAACCCTAACCCTAACCCATACCCTACGCCGTACCCGAAGCCCTCCCCAAACCCGTACCCTAAGCCGTACCCTAAGCCGTACCCTAAGCCTAACCCTAACCCTAGGCTACCCTTGACTGCTTCTGCCTCCAATAGATTTCCTAAGCACTAGTGTTTTAAGGAACAGCTTAAAAAGAGAATCCTAATGTGATTTCTTTATAATGGGTGTGTTCCTTATCTTATCCTAGTGTCTAAACTCTTCTCCATGGCTGGACCTCCAAATAATATTCCTTATGTGCTAAGGGGTATCTAGAGAGTGGGATAGCTTTAATAACTACCCTAACACTAACGCGTACCCTAACCCTATCCCCTACCCTAACCCTAACACGTACCCTAATCCTAACCAATACCCTAAACCGAGCCCTAACCCTAACACTAACCCTAACCCTAACCCTAACCCATACCCTACGCCGTACCCGAAGCCCTCCCCGAACCCGTACCCTAAGCCGTACCCTAAGCCGTACCCTAAGCCTAACCCTAACCCTAGGCTACCCTTGACTGCTTCTGCCTCCAATAGATTTCCTAAGCACTAGTGTTTTAAGGAACAGCTTAAAAAGAGAATCCTAATGTGATTTCTTTATAATGGGTGTGTTCCTTATCTTATCCTAGTGTCTAAACTCTTCTCCATGGCTGGACCCCCAAATAATATTCCTTTACGTGCTAAGGGGTATCTAGAGAGTGGGTTAGGTTTAATAACTACCCTAACACTAACGCGTACCCTAACCCTAAACCCAACCCTAACCCTAACACGTACACTAATCCTAACCAATACCCTATACCGAGCCCTAACCCTAACACTAACCCTAACCCTAACCCTAACCCATACCCTACGCCATACCAGAAGCCCTCCCCGAACCCGTACCCTAAGCCGTACCCTAAGCCTAACCCTAAGCCTAACCCTAACCCTAGGCTACCCTTGACTGCTTCTGCCTCCAATAGATTTCCTAAGCACTAGTGTTTTAAGGAACAGCTTAAAAAGAGAATCCTAATGGGATTTCTTTATAATGGGTGTGTTCCTTATCTTATCCTAGTGTCTAAACTCTTCTCCATGGCTGGATCTCCAAATAATATTCCTTTACGTGCTAAGGGGTATCTAGAGAGTGGTTTAGGTTTAATAACTACCCTAACACTAACGCGTACCCTAACCCTAACCCCTACCCTATCGCTAACACGTACCCTAATCCTAACCAATACCCTAAACCGAGCCCTAACCCTAACACTAACCCTAACTCTAACCCTACCCATACCCTACGCCGTACCAGAAGCCCTCCCCGAACCCGTACCCTAAGCCGTACCCTAAGCCGTACCCTAAGCCTAACCCTAACCCTAGGCTACCCTTGACTGCTTCTGCCTCCAATAGATTTCCTAAGCACTAGTGTTTTAAGGAACAGCTTAAAAAGAGAATCCTAATGTGATTTCTTTATAATGGGTGTGTTCCTTATCTTATCCTAGTGTCTAAACTCTTCTCCATGGCTGGACCTCCAAATAATATTCCTTTACGTGCTAAGGGGTATCTAGAGATTGGGATAGGTTTAATAACTACCCTAACACTAACGCGTACCCTAACCCTAACCCCTACCCTAACCCTAACACGTACCCTAATCCTAACCAATACCCTAAGCCGAGCCCTAAACCTAACACTAACCCTAACCCTAACCCTAACCCATACCCTAAGCCGTACCCGAAGCCCTCCCCAAACCCGTACCCTAAGCCGTACCCTAAGCCGTACCCTAAGCCTAACCCTAACCCTAGGCTACCCTTGACTGCTTCTGCCTCCAATAGATTTCCTAAGCACTAGTGTTTTAAGGAACAGCTTAAAAAGAGAATCCTAATGTGATTTCTTTATAATGGGTGTGTTCCTTATCTTATCCTAGTGTCTAAACTCTTCTCCATGGCTGGACCCCCAAATAATATTCCTTTACGTGCTAAGGGGTATCTAGAGAGTGGGATAGTTTTAATAACTACCCTAACCCTAACGCGTACCCTAACCCTATCCCCTACCCTAACCCTAACACGTACCCTAATCCTAACCTGTACCCTAAACCGAGCCCTAACCCTAACACTAACCCTAACCCTAACCCTAACCCATACCCTACGCCATACCCGAAGCCCTCCCCGAACCCGTACCCTAAGCCGTACCCTAAGCCGTACCCTAAGCCTAACCCTAACCCTAGGCTACCCTTGACTGCTTCTGCCTCCAATAGATTTCCTAAGCACTAGTGTTTTAAGGAACAGCTTAAAAAGAGAATCCTAATGTGATTTCTTTATAATGGGTGTGTTCCTTATCTTATCCTAGTGTCTAAACTCTTCTCCATGGCTGGACCTCCAAATAATATTCCTTTATGTGCTAAGGGGTATCTAGAGAGTGGGATAGCATTAATAACTACCCTAACACTAACGCGTACCCTAACCCTAACCCCTACCCTAACCATAACACGTACCATAATCCTAACCAATACCCTAAACCGAGCCCTAACCCTAACACTAACCCTAACCCTAACCGTAACCCATACCCTACGCCGTACCCGAAGCCCTCCCCGAACCCGTACCCTAAGCCGTACCCTAAGCCGTACCCTAAGCCTAACCCTAACCCTAGGCTACCCTTGACTGCTTCTGCCTCCAATAGATTTCCTAAGCAGTAGTGTTTTAAGGAACAGCTTAAAAAGAGAATCCTATTGTGATTTCTTTATAATGGGTGTGTTCCTTATCTTATCCTAGTGTCTAAACTCTTCTCCATGGCTGGACCCCCAAATAATATTCCTTTACGTGCTAAGGTGTATCTAGAGAGTGGGATAGGTTTAATAACTAACCTAACCCTAACGCGTACCCTAACCCTAACCCCTACTCTAACCCTAACATGTACCCTAATCCTAACCCGTACCCTAAACCGAGCCCTAACCCTAACACTAACCCTAACCCTAACCCTAACCCATACCCTACGCCGTACCCAAAGCCCTCCCCGAACCCGTACCCTAAACCGTACCCTAAGCCGTACCCTAAGCCTAACCCTAACCCTAGGCTACCCTTGACTGCTTCTTCCTCCAATAGATTTCCTAAGCACTAGTGTTTTAAGGAACAGCTTAAAAAGAGAATCCTAATGTGATTTCTTTATAATGGGTGTGTTCCTTATCTTATCCTAGTGTCTAAACTCTTCTCCATGGCTGGACCCCCAAATAATATTCCTTTACGTGCTAAGGGGTATCTAGAGAGTGGGATAGGTTTAATAACTACCCTAACCCTAACACGTACCCTAACCCTATCCCCTACCTTAACCCTAACTCGTACCCTAATCCTAACCCGTACCCTAAAACGAGCCCTAACCCTAACACTAACCCTAACCCTAACCCTAACCCATACCCTACGCCGTACCCGAAGCCCTCACCGAACCCGTACCCTAAGCCGTACCCTAAGCCTAACCCTAAGCCTAACCCTAACCCTAGGCTACCCTTGACTGCTTCTGCCTCCAATAGATTTCCTAAGCACTAGTGTTTTAAGGAACAGCTTAAAAAGAGAATCCTAATGTGATTTCTTTATAATGGGTGTGTTCCTTATCTTATCCTAGTGTCTAAACTCTTCTCCATGGCTGGACCCCCAAATAATATTCCTTTACGTGCTAAGGGGTATCTAGAGAGTGGGATAGGTTTAATAACTACCCTAACCCTAACGCGTACCCTAACCCTAACCCCTACCCTAACCCTAACATGTACCCTAATCCTAACCCGTACCTTAAACCGAGCCCTAACCCTAACACTAACCCTAACCCTAACCCTAACCCATACCCTACGCCGTACCCGAAGCCCTCACCGAACCCGTACCCTAAGCCGTACCCTAAGCCTAACCCTAACCCTAGGCTACCCTTGACTGCTTCTGCCTCCAATAGATTTCCTAAGCACTAGTGTTTTAAGGAACATCTTAAAAAGAGAATCCTAATGTGATTTCTTTATAATGGGTGTGTTCCTTATCTTATCCTAGTGTCTAAACTCTTCTCCATGGCTGGACCTCCAAATAATATTCCTTTATGTGCTAAGGGGTATCTAGAGAGTGGGATAGCTTTAATAACTACCCTAACACTAACGCGTACCCTAACCCTAACCCCTACCCTAACCATAACACGTACCCTAATCCTAACCAATACCCTAAACCGAGCCCTAACCCTAACACTAACCCTAACCCTAACCCTAACCCATACCCTACGCCGTACCCGAAGCCCTCCCCGAACGGGTACCCTAAGCCGTACCCTAAGCCTAACCCTAACCCTAGGCTACCCTTGACTGCTTCTGCCTCCAATAGATTTCCTAAGCAGTAGTGTTTTAAGGAACAGCTTAAAAAGAGAATCCTATTGTGATTTCTTTATAATGGGTGTGTTCCTTATCTTATCCTAGTGTCTAAACTCTTCTCCATGGCTGGACCCCGAAATAATATTCCTTTACGTGCTAAGGGGTATCTAGAGAGTGGGATAGGTTTAATAACTACCCTAACCCTAACGCGTACCCTAACCCTATCCCCTACCCTAACCCTAACACGTACCCTAATCCTAACCCGTACCCTAAAACGAGCCCTAACCCTAACACTAACCCTAACCCTAACCCTAACCCATACCCTACGCCGTACCAGAAGCCCTCCCCGAACCCGTACCCTAAGCCGTACCCTAAGCCGTACCCTAAGCCTAACCCTAAGCCTAGGCTACCCTTGAATGCTTCTGCCTCCAATAGATTTCCTAAGCACTAGTGTTTTAAGGAACAGCTTAAAAAGAGAATCCTAATGTGATTTCTTTATAATGGGTGTGTTCCTTATCTTATCCTAGTGTCTAAACTCTTCTCCATGGCTGGACCTCCAAATAATATTCCTTTATGTGCTAAGGGGTATCTAGAGAGTGGGATAGCTTTAATAACTACCCTAACACTAACGCGTACCCTAACCCTAACCCCTACCCTAACCATAACACGTACCCTAATCCTAACCAATACCCTAAACCGAGCCCTAACCCTAACACTAACCCTAACCCTAACCCATACCCTACGCCGTACCCGAAGCCCTCCCCGAACCCGTACCCTAAGCCGTACCCTAAGCCGTACCCTAAGCCTAACCCTAACCCTAGGCTACCCTTGACTGCTTCTGCCTCCAATAGATTTCCTAAGCACTAGTGTTTTAAGGAACAGCTTAAAAAGAGAATCCTAATGTGATTTCTTTATAATGGGTGTGTTCCTTATCTTATCCTAGTGTCTAAACTCTTCTCCATGGCTGGACCTCCAAATAATATTCCTTATGTGCTAAGGGGTATCTAGAGAGTGGGATAGCTTTAATAACTACCCTAACACTAACGCGTACCCTAACCCTAACCCCTACCCTAACCCTAACACGTACCCTAATCCTAACCAATACCCTAAACCGAGCCCTAACCCTAACACTAACCCTAACACTAACCCTAACCCATACCCTACGCCGTACCCGAAGCCCTCCCCGAACCCGTACCCTAAGCCGTACCCTAAGCCGTACCCTAAGCCTAACCCTAACCCTAGGCTACCCTTGACTGCTTCTGCCTCCAATAGATTTCCTAAGCACTAGTGTTTTAAGGAACAGCTTAAAAAGAGAATCCTAATGTGATTTCTTTATAATGGGTGTGTTCCTTATCTTATCCTAGTGTCTAAACTCTTCTCCATGGCTGGACCCCCAAATAATATTCCTTTACGTGCTAAGGGGTATCTAGAGAGTCGGTTAGGTTTAATAACTACCCTAACACTAACGCGTACCCTAACCCTAAACCCTACCCTAACCCTAACACGTACCCTAATCCTAACCAATACCCTATACCGAGCCCTAACCCTAACACTAACCCTAACCCTAACCCTAACCCATACCCTACGCCATACCAGAAGCCCTCCCCGAACCCGTACCCTAAGCCGTACCCTAAGCCTAACCCTAAGCCTAACCCTAACCCTAGGCTACCCTTGACTGCTTCTGCCTCCAATAGATTTCCTAAGCACTAGTGTTTTAAGGAACAGCTTAAAAAGAGAATCCTAATGTGATTTCTTTATAATGGGTGTGTTCCTTATCTTATCCTAGTGTCTAAACTCTTCTCCATGGCTGGACCTCCAAATAATATTCCTTTACGTGCTAAGGGGTATCTAGAGAGTGGGTTAGGTTTAATAACTACCCTAACACTAACGCGTACCCTAACCCTAACCCCTACCCTATCGCTAACACGTACCCTAATCCTAACCAATACCCTAAACCGAGCCCTAACCCTAACACTAACCCTAACCCTAACCCTAAACCATACCCAACGCCGTACCAGAAGCCCTCCCCGAACCCGTACCCTAAGCCGTACCCTAAGCCGTACCCTAAGCCTAACCCTAACCCTAGGCTACCCTTGACTGCTTCTGCCTCCAATAGATTTCCTAAGCACTAGTGTTTTAAGGAACAGCTTAAAAAGAGAATCCTAATGTGATTTCTTTATAATGGGTGTGTTCCTTATCTTATCCTAGTGTCTAAACTCTTCTCCATGGCTGGACCTCCAAATAATATTCCTTTACGTGCTAAGGGGTATCTAGAGATTGGGATAGGTTTAATAACTACCCTAACACTAACGCGTACCCTAACCCTAACCCCTACCCTAACCCTAACACGTACCCTAATCCTAACCAATACCCTAAGCCGAGCCCTAACCCTAACACTAACCCTAACCCTAACCCTAACCCATACCTTACGCCATACCAGAATCCCTCCCCGAACCCGTACCCTAAGCCGTACCCTAAGCCTAACCCTAAGCCTAACCCTAACCCTAGGCTACCCTTGACTGCTTCTGCCTCCAATAGATTTCCTAAGCACTAGTGTTTTAAGGAACAGCTTAAAAAGAGAATCCTAATGTGATTTCTTTATAATGGGTGTGTTCCTTATCTTATCCTAGTGTCTAAAATCTTCTCCATGGCTGGACCTCCAAATAATATTCCATTACGTGCTAAGGGGTATCTAGAGAGTGGGTTAGGTTTAATAACTACCCTAACACTAACGCGTACCCTAACCCTAACCCCTACCCTATCGCTAACACGTACCCTAATCCTAACCAATACCCTAAACCGAGCCCTAAACCTAACACTAACCCTAACCCTAACCCTAACCCATACCCTACGCCGTACTAGAAGCCCTCCCCGAACCCGTACCCTAAGCCGTACCCTAAGCCGTACCCTAAGCCTAACCCTAACCCTAGGCTACCCTTGACTGCTTCTGCCTCCAATAGATTTCCTAAGCACTAGTGTTTTAAGGAACAGCTTAAAAAGAGAATCCTAATGTGATTTCTTTATAATGGGTGTGTTCCTTATCTTATCCTAGTGTCTAAACTCTTCTCCATGGCTGGACCTCCAAATAATATTCCTTTACGTGCTAAGGGGTATCTAGAGATTGGGATAGGTTTAATAACTACCCTAACACTAACGCGTACCCTATCTCTAACCCCTACCCTAACCCTAACACGTACCCTAATCCTAACCAATACCCTAAGCCGAGCCCTAACCCTAACACTAACCCTAACCCTAACCCTAACCCATACCCTAAGCCGTACCCGAAGCCCTCCCCAAACCCGTACCCTAAGCCGTACCCTAAGCCGTACCCTAAGCCGTACCCTAACCCTAGGCTACCCTTGACTGCTTCTGCCTCCAATAGATTTCCTAAGCACTAGTGTTTTAAGGAACAGCTTAAAAAGAGAATCCTAATGTGATTTCTTTATAATGGGTGTGTTCCTTATCTTATCCTAGTGTCTAAACTCTTCTCCATGGCTGGACCCCCAAATAATATACCTTTACGTGCTAAGGGGTATCTAGAGAGTGGGATAGGTTTAATAACTACCCTAACCCTAACGCGTACCCTAACCCTATCCCCTACCCTAACCCTAACACGTACCCTAATCCTAACCCGTACCCTAAACCGAGCCCTAACCCTAACACTAACCCTAACCCTAACCCTAACCCATACCCTACGCCATACCCGAAGCCCTCCCCGAACCCGTACCCTAAGCCGTACCCTAAGCCGTACCCTAAGCCTAACCCTAACCCTAGGCTACCCTTGACTGCTTCTGCCTCCAATAGATTTCCTAAGCACTAGTGTTTTAAGGAACAGCTTAAAAAGAGAATCCTAATGTGATTTCTTTATAATGGGTGTGTTCCTTATCTTATCCTAGTGTCTAAACTCTTCTCCATGGCTGGACCTCCAAATAATATTCCTTTATGTGCTAAGGGGTATCTAGAGAGTGGGATAGCTTTAATAACTACCCTAACACTAACGCGTACCCTAACCCTAACCCCTACCCTAACCATAACACGTACCCTAATCCTAACCAATACCCTAAACCGAGCCCTAACCCTAACACTAACCCTAACCCTAACCCATACCCTACGCCGTACCCGAAGCCCTCCCCGAACCCGTACCCTAAGCCGTACCCTAAGCCGTACCCTAAGCCTAACCCTAACCCTAGGCTACCCTTGACTGCTTCTGCCTCCAATAGATTTCCTAAGCACTAGTGTTTTAAGGAACAGCTTAAAAAGAGAATCCTAATGTGATTTCTTTATAATGGGTGTGTTCCTTATCTTATCCTAGTGTCTAAACTCTTCTCCATGGCTGGACCTCCAAATAATATTCCTTATGTGCTAAGGGGTATCTAGAGAGTGGGATAGCTTTAATAACTACCCTAACACTAACGCGTACCCTAACCCTAACCCCTACCCTAACCCTAACACGTACCCTAATCCTAACCAATACCCTAAACCGAGCCCTAACCCTAACACTAACCCTAACCCTAACCCTAACCCATACCCTACGCCGTACCCGAAGCCCTCCCCGAACCCGTACCCTAAGCCGTACCCTAAGCCGTACCCTAAGCCTAACCCTAACCCTAGGCTACCCTTGACTGCTTCTGCCTCCAATAGATTTCCTAAGCACTAGTGTTTTAAGAAACAGCTTAAAAAGAGAATCCTAATGTGATTTCTTTATAATGGGTGTGTTCCTTATCTTATCCTAGTGTCTAAACTCTTCTCCATGGCTGGACCCCCAAATAATATTCCTTTACGTGCTAAGGGGTATCTAGAGAGTGGGTTAGGTTTAATAACTACCCTAACACTAACGCGTACCCTAACCCTAAACCCTACCCTAACCCTAACACGTACCCTAATCCTAACCAATACCCTATACCGAGCCCTAACCCTAACACTAACCCTAACCCTAACCCTAACCCATACCCTACGCCATACCAGAAGCCCTCCCCGAACCCGTACCCTAAGCCGTACCCTAAGCCTAACCCTAAGCCTAACCCTAACCCTAGGCTACCCTTGACTGCTTCTGCCTCCAATAGATTTCCTAAGCACTAGTGTTTTAAGGAACAGCTTAAAAAGAGAATCCTAATGTGATTTCTTTATAATGGGTGTGTTCCTTATCTTATCCTAGTGTCTAAACTCTTCTCCATGGCTGGACCTCCAAATAATATTCCTTTACGTGCTAAGGGGTATCTAGAGAGTGGGTTAGGTTTAATAACTACCCTAACACTAACGCGTACCCTAACCCTAACCCCTAACCTATCGCTAACACGTACCCTAATCCTAACCAATACCCTAAACCGAGCCCTAACCCTAACACTAACCCTAACCCTTACCCTAACCCATACCCTACGCCGTACCAGAAGCCCTCCCCGAACCCGTACCCTAAGCCGTACCCTAAGCCGTACCCTAAGCCTAACCCTAACCCTAGGCTACCCTTGACTGCTTCTGCCTCCAATAGATTTCCTAAGCACTAGTGTTTTAAGGAACAGCTTAAAAAGAGAATCCTAATGTGATTTCTTTATAATGGGTGTGTTCCTTATCTTATCCTAGTGTCTAAACTCTTCTCCATGGCTGGACCTCCAAATAATATTCCTTTACGTGCTAAGGGGTATCGAGAGATTGGGATAGGTTTAATAACTACCCTAACACTAACGCGTACCCTAACCCTAACCCCTACCCTAACCCTAACACGTACCCTAATCCTAACCAATACCCTAAGCCGAGCCCTAAACCTAACACTAACCCTAACCCTAACCCTAACCCATACCCTAAGCCGTACCCGAAGCCCTCCCCAAACCCGTACCCTAAGCCGTACCCTAAGCCGTACCCTAAGCCTAACCCTAACCCTAGGCTACCCTTGACTGCTTCTGCCTCCAATAGATTTCCTAAGCACTAGTGTTTTAAGGAACAGCTTAAAAAGAGAATCCTAATGTGATTTCTTTATAATGGGTGTGTTCCTTATCTTATCCTAGTGTCTAAACTCTTCTCCATGGCTGGACCCCCAAATAATATTCCTTTACGTGCTAAGGTGTATCTAGAGAGTGGGATAGGTTTAATAACTAACCTAACCCTAACGCGTACCCTAACCCTAACCCCTACTCTAACCCTAACATGTACCCTAATCCTAACCCGTACCCTAAACCGAGCCCTAACCCTAACACTAACCCTAACCCTAACCCTAACCCATACCCTACGCCGTACCCAAAGCCCTCCCCGAACCCATACCCTAAACCGTACCCTAAGCCGTACCCTAAGCCTAACCCTAACCCTAGGCTACCCTTGACTGCTTCTTCCTCCAATAGATTTCCTAAGCACTAGTGTTTTAAGGAACAGCTTAAAAAGAGAATCCTAATGTGATTTCTTTATAATGGGTGTGTTCCTTATCTTATCCTAGTGTCTAAACTCTTCTCCATGGCTGGACCCCCAAATAATATTCCTTTACGTGCTAAGGGGTATCTAGAGAGTGGGATAGGTTTAATAACTACCCTAACCCTAACACGTACCCTAACCCTATTCCCTACCCTAACCCTAACTCGTACCCTAATCCTAACCCGTACCCTAAAACGAGCCCTAACCCTAACACTAACCCTAACCCTAACCCTAACCCATACCCTACGCCGTACCCGAAGCCCTCCCCGAACCCGTACCCTAAGCCGTACCCTAAGCCTAACCCTAAGCCTAACCCTAACCCTAGGCTACCCTTGACTGCTTCTGCCTCCAATAGATTTCCTAAGCACTAGTGTTTTAAGGAACAGCTTAAAAAGAGAATCCTAATGTGATTTCTTTATAATGGGTGTGTTCCGTATCTTATCCTAGTGTCTAAACTCTTCTCCATGGGTGGACCCCCAAATAATATTCCTTTACGTGCTAAGGGGTATCTAGAGAGTGGGATAGGTTTAATAACTACCCTAACCCTAACGCGTACCCTAACCCTATCCCCTACCCTAACCCTAACACGTACCCTAATCCTAACCCGTACCCTAAACCGAGCCCTAACCCTAACACTAACCTTAACCCTAACCCTAACCCATACCCTACGCCATACCCGAAGCCCTCCCCGAACCCGTACCCTAAGCCGTACCCTAAGCCGTACCCTAAGCCTAACCCTAACCCTAGGCTACCCTTGACTGCTTCTGCCTCCAATAGATTTCCTAAGCACTAGTGTTTTAAGGAACAGCTTAAAAAGAGAATCCTAATGTGATTTCTTTATAATGGGTGTGTTCCTTATCTTATCCTAGTGTCTAAACTCTTCTCCATGGCTGGACCTCCAAATAATATTCCTTTATGTGCTAAGGGGTATCTAGAGAGTGGGATAGTTTTAATAACTACCCTAACACTAACGCGTACCCTAACCCTAACCCCTACCCTAACCATAACACGTACCCTAATCCTAACCAATACCCTAAACCGAGCCCTAACCCTAACACTAACCCTAACCCTAACCCTAACCCATACCCTACGCCGTACCCGAAGCCCTCCCCGAACCCGTACCCTAAGCCGTACCCTAAGCCGTACCCTAAGCCTAACCCTAACCCTAGGCTACCCTTGACTGCTTCTGCCTCCAATAGACTTCCTAAGCACTAGTGTTTTAAGGAACAGCTTAAAAAGAGAATCCTATTGCGATTTCTTTATAATGGGTGTGTTCCTTATCTTATCCTAGTGTCTAAACTCTTCTCCATGGGTGGACCCCCAAATAATATTCCTTTACGTGCTAAGGGGTATCTAGAGAGTGGGATAGGTTTAATAACTACCCTAACCCTAACGCGTACCCTAACCCTAACCCCTACCCTAACCCTAACATGTACCCTAATCCTAACCCGTACCTTAAACCGAGCCCTAACCCTAACACTAACCCTAACCCTAACCCTAACCCATACCCTACGCCGTACCCGAAGCCCTCACCGAACCCGTACCCTAAGCCGTACCCTAAGCCTAACCCTAACCCTAGGCTACCCTTGACTGCTTCTGCCTCCAATAGATTTCCTAAGCACTAGTGTTTTAAGGAACATCTTAAAAAGAGAATCCTAATGTGATTTCTTTATAATGGGTGTGTTCCTTATCTTATCCTAGTGTCTAAACTCTTCTCCGTGGCTGGACCTCCAAATAATATTCCTTTATGTGCTAAGGGGTATCTAGAGAGTGGGATAGCTTTAATAACTACCCTAACACTAACGCGTACCCTAACCCTAACCCCTACCCTAAACATAACACGTACCCTAATCCTAACCAATACCCTAAACCGAGCCCTAACCCTAACACTAACCCTAACCCTAACCCTAACCCATACCCTACGCCGTACCCGAAGCCCTCCCCGAACCCGTACCCTAAGCCGTACCCTAAGCCTAACCCTAACCCTAGGCTACCCTTGACTGCTTCTGCCTCCAATAGATTTCCTAAGCAGTAGTGTTTTAAGGAACAGCTTAAAAAGAGAATCCTATTGTGATTTCTTTATAATGGGTGTGTTCCTTATCTTATCCTAGTGTCTAAACTCTTCTCCATGGCTGGACCCCGAAATAATATTCCTTTACGTGCTAAGGGGTATCTAGAGAGTGGGTTAGGTTTAATAACTACCCTAACACTAACGCGTACCCTAACCCTAAACCCTACCCTAACCCTAACACGTACCCTAATCCTAACCCGTACCCTAAAACGAGCCCTAACCCTAACACTAACCCTAACCCTAACCCTAACCCATACCCTACGCCGTACCCGAAGCCCTCACCGAACCCGTACCCTAAGCCTAACCCTAAGCCTAACCCTAACCCTAGGCTACCCTTGACTGCTTCTGCCTCCAATAGATTTCCTAAGCACTAGTGTTTTAAGGAACAGCTTAAAAAGAGAATCCTAATGTGATTTCTTTATAATGGGTGTGTTCCTTATCTTATCCTAGTGTCTAAACTCTTCTCCATGGCTGGACCTCCAAATAATATTCCTTTACGTGCTAAGGGGTATCTAGAGAGTGGGTTAGGTTTAATAACTACCCTAACACTAACGCGTACCCTAACCCTAACCCCTACCCTATCGCTAACACGTACCCTAATCCTAACCAATACCCTAAACCGAGCCCTAACCCTAACACTAACCCTAACCCTAACCCTAACCCATACCCTACGCCGTACCAGAAGCCCTCCCCGAACCCGTACCCTAAGCCGTACCCTAAGCCGTACCCTAAGCCTAACCCTAACCCTAGGCTACCCTTGACTGCTTCTGCCTCCAATAGATTTCCTAAGCACTAGTGTTTTAAGGAACAGCTTAAAAAGAGAATCCTAATGTGATTTCTTTATAATGGGTGTGTTCCGTATCTTATCCTAGTGTCTAAACTCTTCTCCATGGCTGGACCCCCAAATAATATTCCTTTACGTGCTAAGGGGTATCTAGTGAGTGGGTTAGGTTTAATAACTACCCTAACCCTAACGCGTACCCTAACCCTATCCCCTACCCTAACCCTAACACGTACCCTAATCCTAACCCGTACCCTAAACCGAGCCCTAACCCTAACATTAACCCTAACCCTAACCCTAACCCATACCCTACGCCATACCCGAAGCCCTCCCCGAACCCGTACCCTAAGCCGTACCCTAAGCCGTACCCTAAGCCTAACCCTAACCCTAGGCTACCCTTGACTGCTTCTGCCTCCAATAGATTTCCTAAGCACTAGTGTTTTAAGGAACAGCTTAAAAAGAGAATCCTAATGTGATTTCTTTATAATGGGTGTGTTCCTTATCTTATCCTAGTGTCTAAACTCTTCTCCATGGCTGGACCTCCAAATAATATTCCTTTATGTGCTAAGGGGTATCTAGAGAGTGGGATAGTTTTAATAACTACCCTAACACTAACGCGTACCCTAACCCTAACCCCTATCCTAACCATAACACGTACCCTAATCCTAACCAATACCCTAAACCGAGCCCTAACCCTAACATTAACCCTAACCCTAACCCTAACCCATACCCTACGCCGTACCCGAAGCCCTCCCCGAACCCGTACCCTAAGCCGTACCCTAAGCCGTACCCTAAGCCTAACCCTAACCCTAGGCTACCCTTGACTGCTTCTGCCTCCAATAGATTTCCTAAGCACTAGTGTTTTAAGGAACAGCTTAAAAAGAGAATCCTAATGTGATTTCTTTATAATGGGTGTGTTCCTTATCTTATCCTAGTGTCTAAACTCTTCTCCATGGCTGGACCTCCAAATAATATTCCTTTACGTGCTAAGGGGTATCTAGAGAGTGGGTTAGGTTTAATAACTACCCTAACACTAACGCGTACCCTAACCCTAACCCCTACCCTATCGCTAACACGTACCCTAATCCTAACCAATACCCTAAACCGAGCCCTAACCCTAACACTAACCCTAACCCTAACCCTAAACCATACCCTACGCCGTACCAGAAGCCCTCCCCGAACCCGTACCCTAAGCCGTACCCTAAGCCGTACCCTAAGCCTAACCCTAACCCTAGGCTACCCTTGACTGCTTCTGCCTCCAATAGATTTCCTAAGCACTAGTGTTTTAAGGAACAGCTTAAAAAGAGAATCCTAATGTGATTTCTTTATAATGGGTGTGTTCCTTATCTTATCCTAGTGTCTAAACACTTCTCCATGGCTGGACCTCCAAATAATATTCCTTTACGTGCTAAGGGGTATCTAGAGTGTGGGATAGGTTTAATAACTACCCTAACACTAACGCGTACCCTAACCCTAACCCCTACCCTAACACTAACACGTACCCTAATCCTAACCAATACCCTAAACCGAGCCCTAACCCTAACACTAACCCTAACCCTAACCCTAACCCATACCCTACGCCGTACCCGAAGCCCTCCCCGAACCCGTACCCTACGCCGTACGCTAAGCCGTACCCTAAGCCGTACCCTAACCCTAGGCTACCCTTGACTGCTTCTGCCTCCAATAGATTTCCTAAGCACTAGTGTTTTAAAGGACAGCTTAAAAAGAGAATCCTAATGTGATTTCTTTATAATGGGTGTGTTCCTTATCTTATCCTAGTGTCTAAACTCTTCTCCATGGCTGGACCGCCAAATAATATTCCTTTACGTGCTAAGGGGTATCTAGAGAGTGGGTTAGGTTTAATAACTACCCTAACACTAACGCGTACCCTAACCCTAACCCCTACCCTAACCCTAACACGTACCCTAATCCTAACCAATACCCTAAACCGAGCCCTAACCCTAACACTAACCCTAACCCTAACCCTAACCCATACCCTACGCCGTACCAGAAGCCCTCCCCGAACCCGTACCCTAAGCCGTACCCTAAGCCTAACCGTAAGCCTAACCCTAACCCTAGGCTACCCTTGAATGCTTCTGCCTCCAATAGATTTCCTAAGCACTAGTGTTTTAAGGAACAGCTTAAAAAGAGAATCCTAATGTGATTTCTTTATAATGGGTGTGTTCCTTATCTTATCCTAGTGTCTAAACTCTTCTCCATGGCTGGACCTCCAAATAATATTCCTTTATGTGCTAAGGGGTATCTAGAGAGTGGGATAGCTTTAATAACTACCCTAACACTAACGCGTACCCTAACCCTAACCCCTACCCTAACCATAACACGTACCCTAATCCTAACCAATACCCTAAACCGAGCCCTAACCCTAACACTAACCCTAACCCTAACCCATACCCTACGCCGTACCCGAAGCCCTCCCCAAACCCGTACCCTAAGCCGTACCCTAAGCCGTACCCTAAGCCTAACCCTAACCCTAGGCTACCCTTGACTGCTTCTGCCTCCAATAGATTTCCTAAGCACTAGTGTTTTAAGGAACAGCTTAAAAAGAGAATCCTAATGTGATTTCTTTATAATGGGTGTGTTCCTTATCTTATCCTAGTGTCTAAACTCTTCTCCATGGCTGGACCTCCAAATAATATTCCTTATGTGCTAAGGGGTATCTAGAGAGTGGGATAGCTTTAATAACTACCCTAACACTAACGCGTACCCTAACCCTATCCCCTACCCTAACCCTAACACGTACCCTAATCCTAACCAATACCCTAAACCGAGCCCTAACCCTAACACTAACCCTAACCCTAACCCTAACCCATACCCTACGCCGTACCCGAAGCCCTCCCCGAACCCGTACCCTAAGCCGTACCCTAAGCCGTACCCTAAGCCTAACCCTAACCCTAGACTACCCTTGACTGCTTCTGCCTCCAATAGATTTCCTAAGCACTAGTGTTTTAAGGAACAGCTTAAAAAGAGAATCCTAATGGGATTTCTTTATAATGGGTGTGTTCCTTATCTTATCCTAGTGTCTAAACTCTTCTCCATGGCTGGATCTCCAAATAATATTCCTTTACGTGCTAAGGGGTATCTAGAGAGTGGGTTAGGTTTAATAACTACCCTAACACTAACGCGTACCCTAACCCTAACCCCTACCCTATCGCTAACACGTACCCTAATCCTAACCAATACCCTAAACCGAGCCCTAACCCTAACACTAACCCTAACTCTAACCCTACCCATACCCTACGCCGTACCAGAAGCCCTCCCCGAACCCGTACCCTAAGCCGTACCCTAAGCCGTACCCTAAGCCTAACCCTAACCCTAGGCTACCCTTGACTGCTTCTGCCTCCAATAGATTTCCTAAGCACTAGTGTTTTAAGGAACAGCTTAAAAAGAGAATCCTAATGTGATTTCTTTATAATGGGTGTGTTCCTTATCTTATCCTAGTGTCTAAACTCTTCTCCATGGCTGGACCCCCAAATAATATTCCTTTACGTGCTAAGGGGTATCTAGAGATTGGGATAGGTTTAATAACTACCCTAACACTAACGCGTACCCTAACCCTAACCCCTACCCTAACCCTAACACGTACCCTAATCCTAACCAATACCCTAAGCCGAGCCCTAAACCTAACACTAACCCTAACCCTAACCCTAACCCATACCCTAAGCCGTACCCGAAGCCCTCCCCAAACCCGTACCCTAAGCCGTACCCTAAGCCGTACCCTAAGCCTAACCCTAACCCTAGGCTACCCTTGACTGCTTCTGCCTCCAATAGATTTCCTAAGCACTAGTGTTTTAAGGAACAGCTTAAAAAGAGAATCCTAATGTGATTTCTTTATAATGGGTGTGTTCCTTATCTTATCCTAGTGTCTAAACTCTTCTCCATGGCTGGACCCCCAAATAATATTCCTTTACGTGCTAAGGGGTATCTAGAGAGTGGGATAGTTTTAATAACTACCCTAACCCTAACGCGTACCCTAACCCTATCCCCTACCCTAACCCTAAAACGTACCCTAATCCTAACCTGTACCCTAAACCGAGCCCTAACCCTAACACTAACCCTAACCCTAACCCTAACCCATACCCTACGCCATACCCGAAGCCCTCCCCGAACCCGTACCCTAAGCCATACCCTAAGCCGTACCCTAAGCCTAACCCTAACCCTAGGCTACCCTTGACTGCTTCTGCCTCCAATAGATTTCCTAAGCACTAGTGTTTTAAGGAACAGCTTAAAAAGAGAATCCTAATGTGATTTCTTTATAATGGGTGTGTTCCTTATCTTATCCTAGTGTCTAAACTCTTCTCCATGGCTGGACCTCCAAATAATATTCCTTTATGTGCTAAGGGGTATCTAGAGAGTGGGATAGCATTAATAACTACCCTAACACTAACGCGTACCCTAACCCTAACCCCTACCCTAACCATAACACGTACCATAATCCTAACCAATACCCTAAACCGAGCCCTAACCCTAACACTAACCCTAACCCTAACCGTAACCCATACCCTACGCCGTACCCGAAGCCCTCCCCGAACCCGTACCCTAAGCCGTACCCTAAGCCGTACCCTAAGCCTAACCCTAACCCTAGGCTACCCTTGACTGCTTCTGCCTCCAATAGATTTCCTAAGCAGTAGTGTTTTAAGGAACAGCTTAAAAAGAGAATCCTATTGTGATTTCTTTATAATGGGTGTGTTCCTTATCTTATCCTAGTGTCTAAACTCTTCTCCATGGCTGGACCCCCAAATAATATTCCTTTACGTGCTAAGGTGTATCTAGAGAGTGGGATAGGTTTAATAACTAACCTAACCCTAACGCGTACCCTAACCCTAACCCCTACTCTAACCCTAACATGTACCCTAATCCTAACCCGTACCCTAAACCGAGCCCTAACCCTAACACTAACCCTAACCCTAACCCTAACCCATACCCTACGCCGTACCCAAAGCCCTCCCCGAACCCGTACCCTAAACCGTACCCTAAGCCGTACCCTAAGCCTAACCCTAACCCTAGGCTACCCTTGACTGCTTCTTCCTCCAATAGATTTCCTAAGCACTAGTGTTTTAAGGAACAGCTTAAAAAGAGAATCCTAATGTGATTTCTTTATAATGGGTGTGTTCCTTATCTTATCCTAGTGTCTAAACTCTTCTCCATGGCTGGACCCCCAAATAATATTCCTTTACGTGCTAAGGGGTATCTAGAGAGTGGGATAGGTTTAATAACTACCCTAACCCTAACACGTACCCTAACCCTATCCCCTACCTTAACCCTAACTCGTACCCTAATCCTAACCCGTACCCTAAAACGAGCCCTAACCCTAACACTAACCCTAACCCTAACCCTAACCCATACCCTACGCCGTACCCGAAGCCCTCACCGAACCCGTACCCTAAGCCGTACCCTAAGCCTAACCCTAAGCCTAACCCTAACCCTAGGCTACCCTTGACTGCTTCTGCCTCCAATAGATTTCCTAAGCACTAGTGTTTTAAGGAACAGCTTAAAAAGAGAATCCTAATGTGATTTCTTTATAATGGGTGTGTTCCTTATCTTATCCTAGGGTCTAAACTCTTCTCCATGGCTGGACCCCCAAATAATATTCCTTTACGTGCTAAGGGGTATCTAGAGAGTGGGATAGGTTTAATAACTACCCTAACCCTAACGCGTACCCTAACCCTAACCCCTACCCTAACCCTAACATGTACCCTAATCCTAACCCGTACCTTAAACCGAGCCCTAACCCTAACACTAACCCTAACCCTAACCCTAACCCATACCCTACGCCGTACCCGAAGCCCTCACCGAACCCGTACCCTAAGCCGTACCCTAAGCCTAACCCTAACCCTAGGCTACCCTTGACTGCTTCTGCCTCCAATAGATTTCCTAAGCACTAGTGTTTTAAGGAACATCTTAAAAAGAGAATCCTAATGTGATTTCTTTATAATGGGTGTGTTCCTTATCTTATCCTAGTGTCTAAACTCTTCTCCATGGCTGGACCTCCAAATAATATTCCTTTATGTGCTAAGGGGTATCTAGAGAGTGGGATAGCTTTAATAACTACCCTAACACTAACGCGTACCCTAACCCTAACCCCTACCCTAACCATAACACGTACCCTAATCCTAACCAATACCCTAAACCGAGCCCTAACCCTAACACTAACCCTAACCCTAACCCTAACCCATACCCTACGCCGTACCCGAAGCCCTCCCCGAACGGGTACCCTAAGCCGTACCCTAAGCCTAACCCTAACCCTAGGCTACCCTTGACTGCTTCTGCCTCCAATAGATTTCCTAAGCAGTAGTGTTTTAAGGAACAGCTTAAAAAGAGAATCCTATTGTGATTTCTTTATAATGGGTGTGTTCCTTATCTTATCCTAGTGTCTAAACTCTTCTCCATGGCTGGACCCCGAAATAATATTCCTTTACGTGCTAAGGGGTATCTAGAGAGTGGGATAGGTTTAATAACTACCCTAACCCTAACGCGTACCCTAACCCTATCCCCTACCCTAACCCTAACACGTACCCTAATCCTAACCCGTACCCTAAAACGAGCCCTAACCCTAACACTAATCCTAACCCTAACCCTAACCCATACCCTACGCCGTACCAGAAGCCCTCCCCGAACCCGTACCCTAAGCCGTACCCTAAGCCGTACCCTAAGCCTAACCCTAAGCCTAGGCTACCCTTGAATGCTTCTGCCTCCAATAGATTTCCTAAGCACTAGTGTTTTAAGGAACAGCTTAAAAAGAGAATCCTAATGTGATTTCTTTATAATGGGTGTGTTCCTTATCTTATCCTAGTGTCTAAACTCTTCTCCATGGCTGGACCTCCAAATAATATTCCTTTATGTGCTAAGGGGTATCTAGAGAGTGGGATAGCTTTAATAACTACCCTAACACTAACGCGTACCCTAACCCTAACCCCTACCCTAACCATAACACGTACCCTAATCCTAACCAATACCCTAAACCGAGCCCTAACCCTAACACTAACCCTAACCCTAACCCATACCCTACGCCGTACCCGAAGCCCTCCCCGAACCCGTACCCTAAGCCGTACCCTAAGCCGTACCCTAAGCCTAACCCTAACCCTAGGCTACCCTTGACTGCTTCTGCCTCCAATAGATTTCCTAAGCACTAGTGTTTTAAGGAACAGCTTAAAAAGAGAATCCTAATGTGATTTCTTTATAATGGGTGTGTTCCTTATCTTATCCTAGTGTCTAAACTCTTCTCCATGGCTGGACCTCCAAATAATATTCCTTATGTGCTAAGGGGTATCTAGAGAGTGGGATAGCTTTAATAACTACCCTAACACTAACGCGTACCCTAACCCTAACCAATACCCTAACCCTAACACGTACCCTAATCCTAACCAATACCCTAAACCGAGCCCTAACCCTAACACTAACCCTAACACTAACCCTAACCCATACCCTACGCCGTACCCGAAGCCCTCCCCGAACCCGTACCCTAAGCCGTACCCTAAGCCGTACCCTAAGCCTAACCCTAACCCTAGGCTACCCTTGACTGCTTCTGCCTCCAATAGATTTCCTAAGCACTAGTGTTTTAAGGAACAGCTTAAAAAGAGAATCCTAATGTGATTTCTTTATAATGGGTGTGTTCCTTATCTTATCCTAGTGTCTAAACTCTTCTCCATGGCTGGACCCCCAAATAATATTCCTTTACGTGCTAAGGGGTATCTAGAGAGTCGGTTAGGTTTAATAACTACCCTAACACTAACGCGTACCCTAACCCTAAACCCTACCCTAACCCTAACACGTACCCTAATCCTAACCAATACCCTATACCGAGCCCTAACCCTAACACTAACCCTAACCCTAACCCTAACCCATACCCTACGCCATACCAGAAGCCCTCCCCGAACCCGTACCCTAAGCCGTACCCTAAGCCTAACCCTAAGCCTAACCCTAACCCTAGGCTACCCTTGACTGCTTCTGCCTCCAATAGATTTCCTAAGCACTAGTGTTTTAAGGAACAGCTTAAAAAGAGAATCCTAATGTGATTTCTTTATAATGGGTGTGTTCCTTATCTTATCCTAGTGTCTAAACTCTTCTCCATGGCTGGACCTCCAAATAATATTCCTTTACGTGCTAAGGGGTATCTAGAGAGTGGGTTAGGTTTAATAACTACCCTAACACTAACGCGTACCCTAACCCTAACCCCTACCCTATCGCTAACACGTACCCTAATCCTAACCAATACCCTAAACCGAGCCCTAACCCTAACACTAACCCTAACCCTAACCCTAAACCATACCCTACGCCGTACCAGAAGCCCTCCCCGAACCCGTACCCTAAGCCGTACCCTAAGCCGTACCCTAAGCCTAACCCTAACCCTAGGCTACCCTTGACTGCTTCTGCCTCCAATAGATTTCCTAAGCACTAGTGTTTTAAGGAACAGCTTAAAAAGAGAATCCTAATGTGATTTCTTTATAATGGGTGTGTTCCTTATCTTATCCTAGTGTCTAAACTCTTCTCCATGGCTGGACCTCCAAATAATATTCCTTTACGTGCTAAGGGGTATCTAGAGATTGGGATAGGTTTAATAACTACCCTAACACTAACGCGTACCCTAACCCTAACCCCTACCCTAACCCTAACACGTACCCTAATCCTAACCAATACCCTAAGCCGAGCCCTAACCCTAACACTAACCCTAACCCTAACCCTAACCCATACCCTACGCCATACCAGAATCCCTCCCCGAACCCGTACCCTAAGCCGTACCCTAAGCCTAACCCTAAGCCTAACCCTAACCCTAGGCTACCCTTGACTGCTTCTGCCTCCAATAGATTTCCTAGGCACTAGTGTTTTAAGGAACAGCTTAAAAAGAGAATCCTAATGTGATTTCTTTATAATGGGTGTGTTCCTTATCTTATCCTAGTGTCTAAACTCTTCTCCATGGCTGGACCTCCAAATAATATTCCATTACGTGCTAAGGGGTATCTAGAGAGTGGGTTAGGTTTAATAACTACCCTAACACTAACGCGTACCCTAACCCTAACCCCTACCCTATCGCTAACACGTACCCTAATCCTAACCAATACCCTAAACCGAACCCTAACCCTAACACTAACCCTAACCCTAACCCTAACCCATACCCTACGCCGTACCAGAAGCCCTCCCCGAACCCGTACCCTAAGCCGTACCCTAAGCCGTACCCTAAGCCTAACCCTAACCCTAGGCTACCCTTGACTGCTTCTGCCTCCAATAGATTTCCTAAGCACTAGTGTTTTAAGGAACAGCTTAAAAAGAGAATCCTAATGTGATTTCTTTATAATGGGTGTGTTCCTTATCTTATCCTAGTGTCTAAACTCTTCTCCATGGCTGGACCTCCAAATAATATTCCTTTACGTGCTAAGGGGTATCTAGAGA
Source organism: Balaenoptera physalus (assembly GCF_965194825.1). Lineage (NCBI taxonomy): Eukaryota > Metazoa > Chordata > Mammalia > Artiodactyla > Balaenopteridae > Balaenoptera > Balaenoptera physalus. The sequence continues at coordinate 282,071 of NW_028126038.1, forward strand.
TTGGGATAGGTTTAATAACTACCCTAACACTAACGCGTACCCTATCCCTAACCCCTACCCTAACCCTAACACGTACCCTAATCCTAACCAATACCCTAAGCCGAGCCCTAACCCTAACACTAACCCTAACCCTAACCCTAACCCATACCCTAAGCCGTACCCGAAGCCCTCCCCAAACCCGTACCCTAAGCCGTACCCTAAGCCGTACCCTAAGCCTAACCCTAACCCTAGGCTACCCTTGACTGCTTCTGCCTCCAATAGATTTCCTAAGCACTAGTGTTTTAAGGAACAGCTTAAAAAGAGAATCCTAATGTGATTTCTTTATAATGGGTGTGTTCCTTATCTTATCCTAGTGTCTAAACTCTTCTCCATGGCTGGACCCCCAAATAATATACCTTTACGTGCTAAGGGGTATCTAGAGAGTGGGATAGGTTTAATAACTACCCTAACCCTAACGCGTACCCTAACCCTATCCCCTACCCTAACCCTAACACGTACCCTAATCCTAACCCGTACCCTAAACCGAGCCCTAACCCTAACACTAACCCTAACCCTAACCCTAACCCATACCCTACGCCATACCCGAAGCCCTCCCCGAACCCGTACCCTAAGCCGTACCCTAAGCCGTACCCTAAGCCTAACCCTAACCCTAGGCTACCCTTGACTGCTTCTGCCTCCAATAGATTTCCTAAGCACTAGTGTTTTAAGGAACAGCTTAAAAAGAGAATCCTAATGTGATTTCTTTATAATGGGTGTGTTCCTTATCTTATCCTTGTGTCTAAACTCTTCTCCATGGCTGGACCTCCAAATAATATTCCTTTATGTGCTAAGGGGTATCTAGAGAGTGGGATAGCTTTAATAACTACCCTAACACTAACGCGTACCCTAACCCTAACCCCTACCCTAACCATAACACGTACCCTAATCCTAACCAATACCCTAAACCGAGCCCTAACCCTAACACTAACCCTAACCCTAACCCTAACCCATACCCTACGCCGTACCAGAAGCCCTCCCCGAACCCGTACCCTAAGCCGTACCCTAAGCCTAACCCTAAGCCTAACCCTAACCCTAGGCTACCCTTGAATGCTTCTGCCTCCAATAGATTTCCTAAGCACTAGTGTTTTAAGGAACAGCTTAAAAAGAGAATCCTAATGTGATTTCTTTATAATGGGTGTGTTCCTTATCTTATCCTAGTGTCTAAACTCTTCTCCATGGCTGGACCTCCAAATAATATTCCTTTATGTGCTAAGGGGTATCTAGAGAGTGGGATAGCTTTAATAACTACCCTAACACTAACGCGTACCCTAACCCTAACCCCTACCCTAACCATAACACGTACCCTAATCCTAACCAATACCCTAAACCGAGCCCTAACCCTAACACTAACCCTAACCCTAACCCATACCCTACGCCGTACCCGAAGCCCTCCCCGAACCCGTACCCTAAGCCGTACCCTAAGCCGTACCCTAAGCCTAACCCTAACCCTAGGCTACCCTTGACTGCTTCTGCCTCCAATAGATTTCCTAAGCACTAGTGTTTTAAGGAACAGCTTAAAAAGAGAATCCTAATGTGATTTCTTTATAATGGGTGTGTTCCTTATCTTATCCTAGTGTCTAAACTCTTCTCCATGGCTGGACCTCCAAATAATATTCCTTATGTGCTAAGGGGTATCTAGAGAGTGGGATAGCTTTAATAACTACCCTAACACTAACGCGTACCCTAACCCTAACCCCTACCCTAACCCTAACACGTACCCTAATCCTAACCAATACCCTAAACCGAGCCCTAACCCTAACACTAACCCTAACCCTAACCCTAACCCATACCCTACGCCGTACCCGAAGCCCTCCCCGAACCCGTACCCTAAGCCGTACCCTAAGCCGTACCCTAAGCCTAACCCTAACCCTAGGCTACCCTTGACTGCTTCTGCCTCCAATAGATTTCCTAAGCACTAGTGTTTTAAGAAACAGCTTAAAAAGAGAATCCTAATGTGATTTCTTTATAATGGGTGTGTTCCTTATCTTATCCTAGTGTCTAAACTCTTCTCCATGGCTGGACCCCCAAATAATATTCCTTTACGTGCTAAGGGGTATCTAGAGAGTGGGTTAGGTTTAATAACTACCCTAACACTAACGCGTACCCTAACCCTAAACCCTACCCTAACCCTAACACGTACCCTAATCCTAACCAATACCCTATACCGAGCCCTAACCCTAACACTAACCCTAACCCTAACCCTAACCCATACCCTACGCCATACCAGAAGCCCTCCCCGAACCCGTACCCTAAACCGTACCCTAAGCCGTACCCTAAGCCTAACCCTAACCCTAGGCTACCCTTGACTGCTTCTTCCTCCAATAGATTTCCTAAGCACTAGTGTTTTAAGGAACAGCTTAAAAAGAGAATCCTAATGTGATTTCTTTATAATGGGTGTGTTCCTTATCTTATCCTAGTGTCTAAACTCTTCTCCATGGCTGGACCCCCAAATAATATTCCTTTACGTGCTAAGGGGTATCTAGAGAGTGGGATAGGTTTAATAACTACCCTAACCCTAACACGTACCCTAACCCTATTCCCTACCCTAACCCTAACTCGTACCCTAATCCTAACCCGTACCCTAAAACGAGCCCTAACCCTAACACTAACCCTAACCCTAACCCTAACCCATACCCTACGCCGTACCCGAAGCCCTCCCCGAACCCGTACCCTAAGCCGTACCCTAAGCCTAACCCTAACCCTAGGCTACCCTTGACTGCTTCTGCCTCCAATAGATTTCCTAAGCAGTAGTGTTTTAAGGAACAGCTTAAAAAGAGAATCCTATTGTGATTTCTTTATAATGGGTGTGTTCCTTATCTTATCCTAGTGTCTAAACTCTTCTCCATGGCTGGACCCCGAAATAATATTCCTTTACGTGCTAAGGGGTATCTAGAGAGTGGGTTAGGTTTAATAACTACCCTAACACTAACGCGTACCCTAACCCTAAACCCTACCCTAACCCTAACACGTACCCTAATCCTAACCCGTACCCTAAAACGAGCCCTAACCCTAACACTAACCCTAACCCTAACCCTAACCCATACCCTACGCCGTACACGAAGCCCTCACCGAACCCGTACCCTAAGCCTAACCCTAAGCCTAACCCTAACCCTAGGCTACCCTTGACTGCTTCTGCCTCCAATAGATTTCCTAAGCACTAGTGTTTTAAGGAACAGCTTAAAAAGAGAATCCTAATGTGATTTCTTTATAATGGGTGTGTTCCTTATCTTATCCTAGTGTCTAAACTCTTCTCCATGGCTGGACCTCCAAATAATATTCCTTTACGTGCTAAGGGGTATCTAGAGAGTGGGTTAGGTTTAATAACTACCCTAACACTAACGCGTACCCTAACCCTAACCCCTACCCTATCGCTAACACGTACCCTAATCCTAACCAATACCCTAAACCGAGCCCTAACCCTAACACTAACCCTAACCCTAACCCTAACCCATACCCTACGCCGTACCAGAAGCCCTCCCCGAACCCGTACCCTAAGCCGTACCCTAAGCCGTACCCTAAGCCTAACCCTAACCCTAGGCTACCCTTGACTGCTTCTGCCTCCAATAGATTTCCTAAGCACTAGTGTTTTAAGGAACAGCTTAAAAAGAGAATCCTAATGTGATTTCTTTATAATGGGTGTGTTCCGTATCTTATCCTAGTGTCTAAACTCTTCTCCATGGCTGGACCCCCAAATAATATTCCTTTACGTGCTAAGGGGTATCTAGTGAGTGGGTTAGGTTTAATAACTACCCTAACCCTAACGCGTACCCTAACCCTATCCCCTACCCTAACCCTAACACGTACCCTAATCCTAACCCGTACCCTAAACCGAGCCCTAACCCTAACACTAACCCTAACCCTAACCCTAACCCATACCCTACGCCATACCCGAAGCCCTCCCCGAACCCGTACCCTAAGCCGTACCCTAAGCCGTACCCTAAGCCTAACCCTAACCCTAGGCTACCCTTGACTGCTTCTGCCTCCAATAGATTTCCTAAGCACTAGTGTTTTAAGGAACAGCTTAAAAAGAGAATCCTAATGTGATTTCTTTATAATGGGTGTGTTCCTTATCTTATCCTAGTGTCTAAACTCTTCTCCATGGCTGGACCTCCAAATAATATTCCTTTATGTGCTAAGGGGTATCTAGAGAGTGGGATAGTTTTAATAACTACCCTAACACTAACGCGTACCCTAACCCTAACCCCTATCCTAACCATAACACGTACCCTAATCCTAACCAATACCCTAAACCGAGCCCTAACCCTAACACTAACCCTAACCCTAACCCTAACCCATACCCTACGCCGTACCCGAAGCCCTCCCCGAACCCGTACCCTAAGCCGTACCCTAAGCCGTACCCTAAGCCTAACCCTAACCCTAGGCTACCCTTGACTGCTTCTGCCTCCAATAGATTTCCTAAGCACTAGTGTTTTAAGGAACAGCTTAAAAAGAGAATCCTAATGTGATTTCTTTATAATGGGTGTGTTCCTTATCTTATCCTAGTGTCTAAACTCTTCTCCATGGCTGGACCTCCAAATAATATTCCTTTACGTGCTAAGGGGTATCTAGAGAGTGGGTTAGGTTTAATAACTACCCTAACACTAACGCGTACCCTAACCCTAACCCCTACCCTATCGCTAACACGTACCCTAATCCTAACCAATACCCTAAACCGAGCCCTAACCCTAACACTAACCCTAACCCTAACCCTAAACCATACCCTACGCCGTACCAGAAGCCCTCCCCGAACCCGTACCCTAAGCCGTACCCTAAGCCGTACCCTAAGCCTAACCCTAACCCTAGGCTACCCTTGACTGCTTCTGCCTCCAATAGATTTCCTAAGCACTAGTGTTTTAAGGAACAGCTTAAAAAGAGAATCCTAATGTGATTTCTTTATAATGGGTGTGTTCCTTATCTTATCCTAGTGTCTAAACTCTTCTCCATGGCTGGACCTCCAAATAATATTCCTTTACGTGCTAAGGGGTATCTAGAGATTGGGATAGGTTTAATAACTACCCTAACACTAACGCGTACCCTATCCCTAACCCCTACCCTAACCCTAACACGTACCCTAATCCTAACCAATACCCTAAGCCGAGCCCTAACCCTAACACTAACCCTAACCCTAACCCTAACCCATACCCTAAGCCGTACCCGAAGCCCTCCCCAAACCCATACCCTAAGCCGTACCCTAAGCCGTACCCTAAGCCTAACCCTAACCCTAGGCTACCCTTGACTGCTTCTGCCTCCAATAGATTTCCTAAGCACTAGTGTTTTAAGGAACAGCTTAAAAAGAGAATCCTAATGTGATTTCTTTATAATGGGTGTGTTCCTTATCTTATCCTAGTGTCTAAACTCTTCTCCATGGCTGGACCCCCAAATAATATACCTTTACGTGCTAAGGGGTATCTAGAGAGTGGGATAGGTTTAATAACTACCCTAACCCTAACGCGTACCCTAACCCTATCCCCTACCCTAACCCTAACACGTACCCTAATCCTAACCCGTACCCTAAACCGAGCCCTAACCCTAACACTAACCCTAACCCTAACCCTAACCCATACCCTACGCCATACCCGAAGCCCTCCCCGAACCCGTACCCTAAGCCGTACCCTAAGCCTAACCCTAAGCCTAACCCTAACCCTAGGCTACCCTTGACTGCTTCTGCCTCCAATAGATTTCCTAAGCACTAGTGTTTTAAGGAACAGCTTAAAAAGAGAATCCTAATGTGATTTCTTTATAATGGGTGTGTTCCTTATCTTATCCTAGTGTCTAAACTCTTCTCCATGGCTGGACCTCCAAATAATATTCCTTTACGTGCTAAGGGGTATCGAGAGATTGGGATAGGTTTAATAATTACCCTAACACTAACGCGTACCCTAACCCTAACCCCTACCCTAACCCTAACACGTACCCTAATCCTAACCAATACCCTAAGCCGAGCCCTAAACCTAACACTAACCCTAACCCTAACCCTAACCCATACCCTAAGCCGTACCCGAAGCCCTCCCCAAACCCGTACCCTAAGCCGTACCCTAAGCCGTACCCTAAGCCTAACCCTAACCCTAGGCTACCCTTGACTGCTTCTGCCTCCAATAGATTTCCTAAGCACTAGTGTTTTAAGGAACAGCTTAAAAAGAGAATCCTAATGTGATTTCTTTATAATGGTTGTGTTCCTTATCTTATCCTAGTGTCTAAACTCTTCTCCATGGCTGGACCCCCAAATAATATTCCTTTACGTGCTAAGGTGTATCTAGAGAGTGGGATAGGTTTAATAACTAACCTAACCCTAACGCGTACCCTAACCCTAACCCCTACTCTAACCCTAACATGTACCCTAATCCTAACCCGTACCCTAAACCGAGCCCTAACCCTAACACTAACCCTAACCCTAACCCTAACCCATACCCTACGCCGTACCCAAAGCCCTCCCCGAACCCGTACCCTAAACCGTACCCTAAGCCGTACCCTAAGCCTAACCCTAACCCTAGGCTACCCTTGACTGCTTCTTCCTCCAATAGATTTCCTAAGCACTAGTGTTTTAAGGAACAGCTTAAAAAGAGAATCCTAATGTGATTTCTTTATAATGGGTGTGTTCCTTATCTTATCCTAGTGTCTAAACTCTTCTCCATGGCTGGACCCCCAAATAATATTCCTTTACGTGCTAAGGGGTATCTAGAGAGTGGGATAGGTTTAATAACTACCCTAACCCTAACACGTACCCTAACCCTATTCCCTACCCTAACCCTAACTCGTACCCTAATCCTAACCCGTACCCTAAAACGAGCCCTAACCCTAACACTAACCCTAACCCTAACCCTAACCCATACCCTACGCCGTACCCGAAGCCCTCCCCGAACCCGTACCCTAAGCCGTACCCTAAGCCTAACCCTAAGCCTAACCCTAACCCTAGGCTACCCTTGACTGCTTCTGCCTCCAATAGATTTCCTAAGCACTAGTGTTTTAAGGAACAGCTTAAAAAGAGAATCCTAATGTGATTTCTTTATAATGGGTGTGTTCCGTATCTTATCCTAGTGTCTAAACTCTTCTCCATGGGTGGACCCCCAAATAATATTCCTTTACGTGCTAAGGGTTATCTAGAGAGTGGGATAGGTTTAATAACTACCCTAACCCTAACGCGTACCCTAACCCTATCCCCTACCCTAACCCTAACACGTACCCTAATCCTAACCCGTACCCTAAACCGAGCCCTAACCCTAACACTAACCTTAACCCTAACCCTAACCCATACCCTACGCCATACCCGAAGCCCTCCCCGAACCCGTACCCTAAGCCGTACCCTAAGCCGTACCCTAAGCCTAACCCTAACCCTAGGCTACCCTTGACTGCTTCTGCCTCCAATAGATTTCCTAAGCACTAGTGTTTTAAGGAACAGCTTAAAAAGAGAATCCTAATGTGATTTCTTTATAATGGGTGTGTTCCTTATCTTATCCTAGTGTCTAAACTCTTCTCCATGGCTGGACCTCCAAATAATATTCCTTTATGTGCTAAGGGGTATCTAGAGAGTGGGATAGTTTTAATAACTACCCTAACACTAACGCGTACCCTAACCCTAACCCCTACCCTAACCATAACACGTACCCTAATCCTAACCAATACCCTAAACCGAGCCCTAACCCTAACACTAACCCTAACCCTAACCCTAACCCATACCCTACGCCGTACCCGAAGCCCTCCCCGAACCCGTACCCTAAGCCGTACCCTAAGCCGTACCCTAAGCCTAACCCTAACCCTAGGCTACCCTTGACTGCTTCTGCCTCCAATAGACTTCCTAAGCACTAGTGTTTTAAGGAACAGCTTAAAAAGAGAATCCTATTGCGATTTCTTTATAATGGGTGTGTTCCTTATCTTATCCTAGTGTCTAAACTCTTCTCCATGGGTGGACCCCCAAATAATATTCCTTTACGTGCTAAGGTGTATCTAGAGAGTGGGATAGGTTTAATAACTACCCTAACCCTAACGCGTACCCTAACCCTAACCCCTACCCTAACCCTAACATGTACCCTAATCCTAACCCGTACCTTAAACCGAGCCCTAACCCTAACACTAACCCTAACCCTAACCCTAACCCATACCCTACGCCGTACCCGAAGCCCTCACCGAACCCGTACCCTAAGCCGTACCCTAAGCCTAACCCTAACCCTAGGCTACCCTTGACTGCTTCTGCCTCCAATAGATTTCCTAAGCACTAGTGTTTTAAGGAACATCTTAAAAAGAGAATCCTAATGTGATTTCTTTATAATGGGTGTGTTCCTTATCTTATCCTAGTGTCTAAACTCTTCTCCATGGCTGGACCTCCAAATAATATTCCTTTATGTGCTAAGGGGTATCTAGAGAGTGGGATAGCTTTAATAACTACCCTAACACTAACGCGTACCCTAACCCTAACCCCTACCCTAAACATAACACGTACCCTAATCCTAACCAATACCCTAAACCGAGCCCTAACCCTAACACTAACCCTAACCCTAACCCTAACCCATACCCTACGCCGTACCCGAAGCCCTCCCCGAACCCGTACCCTAAGCCGTACCCTAAGCCTAACCCTAACCCTAGGCTACCCTTGACTGCTTCTGCCTCCAATAGATTTCCTAAGCAGTAGTGTTTTAAGGAACAGCTTAAAAAGAGAATCCTATTGTGATTTCTTTATAATGGGTGTGTTCCTTATCTTATCCTAGTGTCTAAACTCTTCTCCATGGCTGGACCCCGAAATAATATTCCTTTACGTGCTAAGGGGTATCTAGAGAGTGGGTTAGGTTTAATAACTACCCTAACACTAACGCGTACCCTAACCCTAAACCCTACCCTAACCCTAACACGTACCCTAATCCTAACCCGTACCCTAAAACGAGCCCTAACCCTAACACTAACCCTAACCCTAACCCTAACCCATACCCTACGCCGTACCCGAAGCCCTCACCGAACCCGTACCCTAAGCCTAACCCTAAGCCTAACCCTAACCCTAGGCTACCCTTGACTGCTTCTGCCTCCAATAGATTTCCTAAGCACTAGTGTTTTAAGGAACAGCTTAAAAAGAGAATCCTAATGTGATTTCTTTATAATGGGTGTGTTCCTTATCTTATCCTAGTGTCTAAACTCTTCTCCATGGCTGGACCTCCAAATAATATTCCATTACGTGCTAAGGGGTATCTAGAGAGTGGGTTAGGTTTAATAACTACCCTAACACTAACGCGTACCCTAACCCTAACCCCTACCCTATCGCTAACACGTACCCTAATCCTAACCAATACCCTAAACCGAGCCCTAACCCTAACACTAACCCTAACCCTAACCCTAACCCATACCCTACGCCGTACCAGAAGCCCTCCCCGAACCCGTACCCTAAGCCGTACCCTAAGCCGTACCCTAAGCCTAACCCTAACCCTAGGCTACCCTTGACTGCTTCTGCCTCCAATAGATTTCCTAAGCACTAGTGTTTTAAGGAACAGCTTAAAAAGAGAATCCTAATGTGATTTCTTTATAATGGGTGTGTTCCTTATCTTATCCTAGTGTCTAAACTCTTCTCCATGGCTGGACCTCCAAATAATATTCCTTTACGTGCTAAGGGGTATCTAGAGATTGGGATAGGTTTAATAACTACCCTAACACTAACGCGTACCCTATCCCTAACCCCTACCCTAACCCTAACACGTACCCTAATCCTAACCAATACCCTAAGCCGAGCCCTAACCCTAACACTAACCCTAACCCTAACCCTAACCCATACCCTAAGCCGTACCCGAAGCCCTCCCCAAACCCATACCCTAAGCCGTACCCTAAGCCGTACCCTAAGCCTAACCCTAACCCTAGGCTACCCTTGACGGCTTCTGCCTCCAATAGATTTCCTAAGCACTAGTGTTTTAAGGAACAGCTTAAAAAGAGAATCCTAATGTGATTTCTTTATAATGGGTGTGTTCCTTATCTTATCCTAGTGTCTAAACTCTTCTCCATGGCTGGACCCCCAAATAATATACCTTTACGTGCTAAGGGGTATCTAGAGAGTGGGATAGGTTTAATAACTACCCTAACCCTAACGCGTACCCTAACCCTATCCCCTACCCTAACCCTAACACGTACCCTAATCCTAACCCGTACCCTAAACCGAGCCCTAACCCTAACACTAACCCTAACCCTAACCCTAACCCATACCCTACGCCATACCCGAAGCCCTCCCCGAACCCGTACCCTAAGCCGTACCCTAAGCCTAACCCTAAGCCTAACCCTAACCCTAGGCTACCCTTGACTGCTTCTGCCTCCAATAGATTTCCTAAGCACTAGTGTTTTAAGGAACAGCTTAAAAAGAGAATCCTAATGTGATTTCTTTATAATGGGTGTGTTCCTTATCTTATCCTAGTGTCTAAACTCTTCTCCATGGCTGGACCTCCAAATAATATTCCTTTACGTGCTAAGGGGTATCGAGAGATTGGGATAGGTTTAATAACTACCCTAACACTAACGCGTACCCTAACCCTAACCCCTACCCTAACCCTAACACGTACCCTAATCCTAACCAATACCCTAAGCCGAGCCCTAAACCTAACACTAACCCTAACCCTAACCCTAACCCATACCCTAAGCCGTACCCGAAGCCCTCCCCAAACCCGTACCCTAAGCCGTACCCTAAGCCGTACCCTAAGCCTAACCCTAACCCTAGGCTACCCTTGACTGCTTCTGCCTCCAATAGATTTCCTAAGCACTAGTGTTTTAAGGAACAGCTTAAAAAGAGAATCCTAATGTGATTTCTTTATAATGGTTGTGTTCCTTATCTTATCCTAGTGTCTAAACTCTTCTCCATGGCTGGACCCCCAAATAATATTCCTTTACGTGCTAAGGTGTATCTAGAGAGTGGGATAGGTTTAATAACTAACCTAACCCTAACGCGTACCCTAACCCTAACCCCTACTCTAACCCTAACATGTACCCTAATCCTAACCCGTACCCTAAACCGAGCCCTAACCCTAACACTAACCCTAACCCTAACCCTAACCCATACCCTACGCCGTACCCAAAGCCCTCCCCGAACCCGTACCCTAAACCGTACCCTAAGCCGTACCCTAAGCCTAACCCTAACCCTAGGCTACCCTTGACTGCTTCTTCCTCCAATAGATTTCCTAAGCACTAGTGTTTTAAGGAACAGCTTAAAAAGAGAATCCTAATGTGATTTCTTTATAATGGGTGTGTTCCTTATCTTATCCTAGTGTCTAAACTCTTCTCCATGGCTGGACCCCCAAATAATATTCCTTTACGTGCTAAGGGGTATCTAGAGAGTGGGATAGGTTTAATAACTACCCTAACCCTAACACGTACCCTAACCCTATTCCCTACCCTAACCCTAACTCGTACCCTAATCCTAACCCGTACCCTAAAACGAGCCCTAACCCTAACACTAACCCTAACCCTAACCCTAACCCATACCCTACGCCGTACCCGAAGCCCTCCCCGAACCCGTACCCTAAGCCGTACCCTAAGCCTAACCCTAAGCCTAACCCTAACCCTAGGCTACCCTTGACTGCTTCTGCCTCCAATAGATTTCCTAAGCACTAGTGTTTTAAGGAACAGCTTAAAAAGAGAATCCTAATGTGATTTCTTTATAATGGGTGTGTTCCGTATCTTATCCTAGTGTCTAAACTCTTCTCCATGGGTGGACCCCCAAATAATATTCCTTTACGTGCTAAGGGGTATCTAGAGAGTGGGATAGGTTTAATAACTACCCTAACCCTAACGCGTACCCTAACCCTATCCCCTACCCTAACCCTAACACGTACCCTAATCCTAACCCGTACCCTAAACCGAGCCCTAACCCTAACACTAACCTTAACCCTAACCCTAACCCATACCCTACGCCATACCCGAAGCCCTCCCCGAACCCGTACCCTAAGCCGTACCCTAAGCCGTACCCTAAGCCTAACCCTAACCCTAGGCTACCCTTGACTGCTTCTGCCTCCAATAGATTTCCTAAGCACTAGTGTTTTAAGGAACAGCTTAAAAAGAGAATCCTAATGTGATTTCTTTATAATGGGTGTGTTCCTTATCTTATCCTAGTGTCTAAACTCTTCTCCATGGCTGGACCTCCAAATAATATTCCTTTATGTGCTAAGGGGTATCTAGAGAGTGGGATAGTTTTAATAACTACCCTAACACTAACGCGTACCCTAACCCTAACCCCTACCCTAACCATAACACGTACCCTAATCCTAACCAATACCCTAAACCGAGCCCTAACCCTAACACTAACCCTAACCCTAACCCTAACCCATACCCTACGCCGTACCCGAAGCCCTCCCCGAACCCGTACCCTAAGCCGTACCCTAAGCCGTACCCTAAGCCTAACCCTAACCCTAGGCTACCCTTGACTGCTTCTGCCTCCAATAGACTTCCTAAGCACTAGTGTTTTAAGGAACAGCTTAAAAAGAGAATCCTATTGCGATTTCTTTAAAATGGGTGTGTTCCTTATCTTATCCTAGTGTCTAAACTCTTCTCCATGGGTGGACCCCCAAATAATATTCCTTTACGTGCTAAGGTGTATCTAGAGAGTGGGATAGGTTTAATAACTACCCTAACCCTAACCCTAACCCTAACCCTAACCCTAACCCTAACCCTAACCCTAACCCTAACCCTAACCCTAACCCTAACCCTAACCCTAACCCTAACATGTACCCTAATCCTAACCCGTACCTTAAACCGAGCCCTAACCCTAACACTAACCCTAACCCTAACCCTAACCCATACCCTACGCCGTACCCGAAGCCCTCACCGAACCCGTACCCTAAGCCGTACCCTAAGCCTAACCCTAACCCTAGGCTACCCTTGACTGCTTCTGCCTCCAATAGATTTCCTAAGCACTAGTGTTTTAAGGAACATCTTAAAAAGAGAATCCTAATGTGATTTCTTTATAATGGGTGTGTTCCTTATCTTATCCTAGTGTCTAAACTCTTCTCCATGGCTGGACCTCCAAATAATATTCCTTTATGTGCTAAGGGGTATCTAGAGAGTGGGATAGCTTTAATAACTACCCTAACACTAACGCGTACCCTAACCCTAACCCCTACCCTAAACATAACACGTACCCTAATCCTAACCAATACCCTAAACCGAGCCCTAACCCTAACACTAACCCTAACCCTAACCCTAACCCATACCCTACGCCGTACCCGAAGCCCTCCCCGAACCCGTACCCTAAGCCGTACCCTAAGCCTAACCCTAACCCTAGGCTACCCTTGACTGCTTCTGCCTCCAATAGATTTCCTAAGCAGTAGTGTTTTAAGGAACAGCTTAAAAAGAGAATCCTATTGTGATTTCTTTATAATGGGTGTGTTCCTTATCTTATCCTAGTGTCTAAACTCTTCTCCATGGCTGGACCCCGAAATAATATTCCTTTACGTGCTAAGGGGTATCTAGAGAGTGGGTTAGGTTTAATAACTACCCTAACACTAACGCGTACCCTAACCCTAAACCCTACCCTAACCCTAACACGTACCCTAATCCTAACCCGTACCCTAAAACGAGCCCTAACCCTAACACTAACCCTAACCCTAACCCTAACCCATACCCTACGCCGTACCCGAAGCCCTCACCGAACCCGTACCCTAAGCCTAACCCTAAGCCTAACCCTAACCCTAGGCTACCCTTGACTGCTTCTGCCTCCAATAGATTTCCTAAGCACTAGTGTTTTAAGGAACAGCTTAAAAAGAGAATCCTAATGTGATTTCTTTATAATGGGTGTGTTCCTTATCTTATCCTAGTGTCTAAACTCTTCTCCATGGCTGGACCTCCAAATAATATTCCTTTACGTGCTAAGGGGTATCTAGAGAGTGGGTTAGGTTTAATAACTACCCTAACACTAACGCGTACCCTAACCCTAACCCCTACCCTATCGCTAACACGTACCCTAATCCTAACCAATACCCTAAACCGAGCCCTAACCCTAACACTAACCCTAACCCTAACCCTAACCCATACCCTACGCCGTACCAGAAGCCCTCCCCGAACCCGTACCCTAAGCCGTACCCTAAGCCGTACCCTAAGCCTAACCCTAACCCTAGGCTACCCTTGACTGCTTCTGCCTCCAATAGATTTCCTAAGCACTAGTGTTTTAAGGAACAGCTTAAAAAGAGAATCCTAATGTGATTTCTTTATAATGGGTGTGTTCCGTATCTTATCCTAGTGTCTAAACTCTTCTCCATGGCTGGACCCCCAAATAATATTCCTTTACGTGCTAAGGGGTATCTAGTGAGTGGGTTAGGTTTAATAACTACCCTAACCCTAACGCGTACCCTAACCCTATCCCCTACCCTAACCCTAACACGTACCCTAATCCTAACCCGTACCCTAAACCGAGCCCTAACCCTAACACTAACCCTAACCCTAACCTTAACCCATACCCTACGCCATACCCGAAGCCCTCCCCGAACCCGTACCCTAAGCCGTACCCTAAGCCGTACCCTAAGCCTAACCCTAACCCTAGGCTACCCTTGACTGCTTCTGCCTCCAATAGATTTCCTAAGCACTAGTGTTTTAAGGAACAGCTTAAAAAGAGAATCCTAATGTGATTTCTTTATAATGGGTGTGTTCCTTATCTTATCCTAGTGTCTAAACTCTTCTCCATGGCTGGACCTCCAAATAATATTCCTTTATGTGCTAAGGGGTATCTAGAGAGTGGGATAGTTTTAATAACTACCCTAACACTAACGCGTACCCTAACCCTAACCCCTATCCTAACCATAACACGTACCCTAATCCTAACCAATACCCTAAACCGAGCCCTAACCCTAACACTAACCCTAACCCTAACCCTAACCCATACCCTACGCCGTACCCGAAGCCCTCCCCGAACCCGTACCCTAAGCCGTACCCTAAGCCGTACCCTAAGCCTAACCCTAACCCTAGGCTACCCTTGACTGCTTCTGCCTCCAATAGACTTCCTAAGCACTAGTGTTTTAAGGAACAGCTTAAAAAGAGAATCCTATTGCGATTTCTTTATAATGGGTGTGTTCCTTATCTTATCCTAGTGTCTAAACTCTTCTCCATGGGTGGACCCCCAAATAATATTCCTTTACGTGCTAAGGTGTATCTAGAGAGTGGGATAGGTTTAATAACTACCCTAACCCTAACGCGTACCCTAACCCTAACCCCTACCCTAACCCTAACATGTACCCTAATCCTAACCCGTACCTTAAACCGAGCCCTAACCCTAACACTAACCCTAACCCTAACCCTAACCCATACCCTACGCCGTACCCGAAGCCCTCCCCGAACCCGTACCCTAAGCCGTACCCTAAGCCTAACCCTAACCCTAGGCTACCCTTGACTGCTTCTGCCTCCAATAGATTTCCTAAGCACTAGTGTTTTAAGGAACAGCTTAAAAAGAGAATCCTAATGTGATTTCTTTATAATGGGTGTGTTCCTTATCTTATCCTAGTGTCTAAACTCTTCTCCATGGCTGGACCTCCAAATAATATTCCTTATGTGCTAAGGGGTATCTAGAGAGTGGGATAGCTTTAATAACTACCCTAAAACTAACGCGTACCCTAACCCTATCCCCTACCCTAACCCTAACACGTACCCTAATCCTAACCAATACCCTAAACCGAGCCCTAACCCTAACACTAACCCTAACCCTAACCCTAACCCATACCCTACGCCGTACCCGAAGCCCTCCCCGAACCCGTACCCTAAGCCGTACCCTAAGCCGTACCCTAAGCCTAACCCTAACCCTAGGCTACCCTTGACTGCTTCTGCCTCCAATAGATTTCCTAAGCACTAGTGTTTTAAGGAACAGCTTAAAAAGAGAATCCTAATGTGATTTCTTTATAATGGGTGTGTTCCTTATCTTATCCTAGTGTCTAAACTCTTCTCCATGGCTGGACCCCCAAATAATATTCCTTTACGTGCTAAGGGGTATCTAGAGAGTGGGTTAGGTTTAATAACTACCCTAACACTAACGCGTACCCTAACCCTAAACCCAACCCTAACCCTAACACGTACACTAATCCTAACCAATACCCTATACCGAGCCCTAACCCTAACACTAACCCTAACCCTAACCCTAACCCATACCCTACGCCATACCAGAAGCCCTCCCCGAACCCGTACCCTAAGCCGTACCCTAAGCCTAACCCTAAGCCTAACCCTAACCCTAGGCTACCCTTGACTGCTTCTGCCTCCAATAGATTTCCTAAGCACTAGTGTTTTAAGGAACAGCTTAAAAAGAGAATCCTAATGGGATTTCTTTATAATGGGTGTGTTCCTTATCTTATCCTAGTGTCTAAACTCTTCTCCATGGCTGGACCTCCAAATAATATTCCTTTACGTGCTAAGGGGTATCTAGAGAGTGGGTTAGGTTTAATAACTACCCTAACACTAACGCGTACCCTAACCCTAACCCCTACCCTATCGCTAACACGTACCCTAATCCTAACCAATACCCTAAACCGAGCCCTAACCCTAACACTAACCCTAACCCTAACCCTACCCATACCCTACGCCGTACCAGAAGCCCTCCCCGAACCCGTACCCTAAGCCGTACCCTAAGCCGTACCCTAAGCCTAACCCTAACCCTAGGCTACCCTTGACTGCTTCTGCCTCCAATAGATTTCCTAAGCACTAGTGTTTTAAGGAACAGCTTAAAAAGAGAATCCTAATGTGATTTCTTTATAATGGGTGTGTTCCTTATCTTATCCTAGTGTCTAAACTCTTCTCCATGGCTGGACCTCCAAATAATATTCCTTTACGTGCTAAGGGGTATCTAGAGAGTGGGATAGGTTTAATAACTACCTTAACCCTAACACGTACCCTAACCCTATCCCCTACCCTAACCCTAACTCGTACCCTAATCCTAACCCGTACCCTAAAACGAGCCCTAACCCTAACACTAACCCTAACCCTAACCCTAACCCATACCCTACGCCGTACCCGAAGCCCTCACCGAACCCGTACCCTAAGCCGTACCCTAAGCCTAACCCTAAGCCTAACCCTAACCCTAGGCTACCCTTGACTGCTTCTGCCTCCAATAGATTTCCTAAGCACTAGTGTTTTAAGGAACAGCTTAAAAAGAGAATCCTAATGTGATTTCTTTATAATGGGTGTGTTCCGTATCTTATCCTAGTGTCTAAACTCTTCTCCATGGCTGGACCCCCAAATAATATTCCTTTACGTGCTAAGGGGTATCTAGTGAGTGGGTTAGGTTTAATAACTACCCTAACCCTAACGCGTACCCTAACCCTATCCCCTACCCTAACCCTAACACGTACCCTAATCCTAACCCGTACCCTAAACCGAGCCCTAACCCTAACACTAACCCTAACCCTAACCCTAACCCATACCCTACGCCATACCCGAAGCCCTCCCCGAACCCGTACCCTAAGCCGTACCCTAAGCCGTACCCTAAGCCTAACCCTAACCCTAGGCTACCCTTGACTGCTTCTGCCTCCAATAGATTTCCTAAGCACTAGTGTTTTAAGGAACAGCTTAAAAAGAGAATCCTAATGTGATTTCTTTATAATGGGTGTGTTCCTTATCTTATCCTAGTGTCTAAACTCTTCTCCATGGCTGGACCTCCAAATAATATTCCTTTATGTGCTAAGGGGTATCTAGAGAGTGGGATAGTTTTAATAACTACCCTAACACTAACGCGTACCCTAACCCTAACCCCTATCCTAACCATAACACGTACCCTAATCCTAACCAATACCCTAAACCGAGCCCTAACCCTAACACTAACCCTAACCCTAACCCTAACCCATACCCTACGCCGTACCCGAAGCCCTCCCCGAACCCGTACCCTAAGCCGTACCCTAAGCCGTACCCTAAGCCTAACCCTAACCCTAGGCTACCCTTGACTGCTTCTGCCTCCAATAGACTTCCTAAGCACTAGTGTTTTAAGGAACAGCTTAAAAAGAGAATCCTATTGCGATTTCTTTATAATGGGTGTGTTCCTTATCTTATCCTAGTGTCTAAACTCTTCTCCATGGGTGGACCCCCAAATAATATTCCTTTACGTGCTAAGGTGTATCTAGAGAGTGGGATAGGTTTAATAACTACCCTAACCCTAACGCGTACCCTAACCCTAACCCCTACCCTAACCCTAACATGTACCCTAATCCTAACCCGTACCTTAAACCGAGCCCTAACCCTAACACTAACCCTAACCCTAACCCTAACCCATACCCTACGCCGTACCCGAAGCCCTCCCCGAACCCGTACCCTAAGCCGTACCCTAAGCCTAACCCTAACCCTAGGCTACCCTTGACTGCTTCTGCCTCCAATAGATTTCCTAAGCACTAGTGTTTTAAGGAACAGCTTAAAAAGAGAATCCTAATGTGATTTCTTTATAATGGGTGTGTTCCTTATCTTATCCTAGTGTCTAAACTCTTCTCCATGGCTGGACCTCCAAATAATATTCCTTTATGTGCTAAGGGGTATCTAGAGAGTGGGATAGCTTTAATAACTACCCTAACACTAACGCGTACCCTAACCCTAACCGCTACCCTAACCATAACACGTACCCTAATCCTAACCAATACCCTAAACCGAGCCCTAACCCTAACACTAACCCTAACCCTAACCCTAACCCATACCCTACGCCGTACCAGAAGCCCTCCCCGAACCCGTACCCTAAGCCGTACCCTAAGCCTAACCCTAAGCCTAACCCTAACCCTAGGCTACCCTTGAATGCTTCTGCCTCCAATAGATTTCCTAAGCACTAGTGTTTTAAGGAACAGCTTAAAAAGAGAATCCTAATGTGATTTCTTTATAATGGGTGTGTTCCTTATCTTATCCTAGTGTCTAAACTCTTCTCCATGGCTGGACCTCCAAATAATATTCCTTTATGTGCTAAGGGGTATCTAGAGAGTGGGATAGCTTTAATAACTACCCTAACACTAACGCGTACCCTAACCCTAACCCCTACCCTAACCATAACACGTACCCTAATCCTAACCAATACCCTAAACCGAGCCCTAACCCTAACACTAACCCTAACCCTAACCCATACCCTACGCCGTACCCGAAGCCCTCCCCGAACCCGTACCCTAAGCCGTACCCTAAGCCGTACCCTAAGCCTAACCCTAACCCTAGGCTACCCTTGACTGCTTCTGCCTCCAATAGATTTCCTAAGCACTAGTGTTTTAAGGAACAGCTTAAAAAGAGAATCCTAATGTGATTTCTTTATAATGGGTGTGTTCCTTATCTTATCCTAGTGTCTAAACTCTTCTCCATGGCTGGACCTCCAAATAATATTCCTTATGTGCTAAGGGGTATCTAGAGAGTGGGATAGCTTTAATAACTACCCTAACACTAACACGTACCCTAACCCTATCCCCTACCCTAACCCTAACACGTACCCTAATCCTAACCAATACCCTAAACCGAGCCCTAACCCTAACACTAACCCTAACCCTAACCCTAACCCATACCCTACGCCGTACCCGAAGCCCTCCCCGAACCCGTACCCTAAGCCGTACCCTAAGCCGTACCCTAAGCCTAACCCTAACCCTAGGCTACCCTTGACTGCTTCTGCCTCCAATAGATTTCCTAAGCACTAGTGTTTTAAGGAACAGCTTAAAAAGAGAATCCTAATGTGATTTCTTTATAATGGGTGTGTTCCTTATCTTATCCTAGTGTCTAAACTCTTCTCCATGGCTGGACCCCCAAATAATATTCCTTTACGTGCTAAGGGGTATCTAGAGAGTGGGTTAGGTTTAATAACTACCCTAACACTAACGCGTACCCTAACCCTAAACCCAACCCTAACCCTAACACGTACACTAATCCTAACCAATACCCTATACCGAGCCCTAACCCTAACACTAACCCTAACCCTAACCCTAACCCATACCCTACGCCATACCAGAAGCCCTCCCCGAACCCGTACCCTAAGCCGTACCCTAAGCCTAACCCTAAGCCTAACCCTAACCCTAGGCTACCCTTGACTGCTTCTGCCTCCAATAGATTTCCTAAGCACTAGTGTTTTAAGGAACAGCTTAAAAAGAGAATCCTAATGGGATTTCTTTATAATGGGTGTGTTCCTTATCTTATCCTAGTGTCTAAACTCTTCTCCATGGCTGGACCTCCAAATAATATTCCTTTACGTGCTAAGGGGTATCTAGAGAGTGGGTTAGGTTTAATAACTACCCTAACACTAACGCGTACCCTAACCCTAACCCCTACCCTATCGCTAACACGTACCCTAATCCTAACCAATACCCTAAACCGAGCCCTAACCCTAACACTAACCCTAACCCTAACCCTACCCATACCCTACGCCGTACCAGAAGCCCTCCCCGAACCCGTACCCTAAGCCGTACCCTAAGCCGTACCCTAAGCCTAACCCTAACCCTAGGCTACCCTTGACTGCTTCTGCCTCCAATAGATTTCCTAAGCACTAGTGTTTTAAGGAACAGCTTAAAAAGAGAATCCTAATGTGATTTCTTTATAATGGGTGTGTTCCTTATCTTATCCTAGTGTCTAAACTCTTCTCCATGGCTGGACCTCCAAATAATATTCCTTTACGTGCTAAGGGGTATCTAGAGATTGGGATAGGTTTAATAACTACCCTAACACTAACGCGTACCCTAACCCTAACCCCTACCCTAACCCTAACACGTACCCTAATCCTAACCAATACCCTAAGCCGAGCCCTAAACCTAACACTAACCCTAACCCTAACCCTAACCCATACCCTAAGCCGTACCCGAAGCCCTCCCCAAACCCGTACCCTAAGCCGTACCCTAAGCCGTACCCTAAGCCTAACCCTAACCCTAGGCTACCCTTGACTGCTTCTGCCTCCAATAGATTTCCTAACACTAGTGTTTTAAGGAACAGCTTAAAAAGAGAATCCTAATGTGATTTCTTTATAATGGGTGTGTTCCTTATCTTATCCTAGTGTCTAAACTCTTCTCCATGGCTGGACACCCAAATAATATTCCTTTACGTGCTAAGGGGTATCTAGAGAGTGGGATAGGTTTAATAACTACCCTAACCCTAACGCGTACCCTAACCCTATCCCCTACCCTAACCCTAACACGTACCCTAATCCTAACCCGTACCCTAAACCGAGCCCTAACCCTAACACTAACCCTAACCCTAACCCTAACCCATACCCTACGCCATACCCGAAGCCCTCCCCGAACCCGTACCCTAAGCCGTACCCTAAGCCGTACCCTAAGCCTAACCCTAACCCTAGGCTACCCTTGACTGCTTCTGCCTCCAATAGATTTCCTAAGCACTAGTGTTTTAAGGAACAGCTTAAAAAGAGAATCCTAATGTGATTTCTTTATAATGGGTGTGTTCCTTATCTTATCCTAGTGTCTAAACTCTTCTCCATGGCTGGACCTCCAAATAATATTCCTTTATGTGCTAAGGGGTATCTAGAGAGTGGGATAGCTTTAATAACTACCCTAACACTAACGCGTACCCTAACCCTAACCCCTACCCTAACCATAACACGTACCCTAATCCTAACCAATACCCTAAACCGAGCCCTAACCCTAACACTAACCCTAACCCTAACCGTAACCCATACCCTACGCCGTACCCGAAGCCCTCCCCGAACCCGTACCCTAAGCCGTACCCTAAGCCGTACCCTAAGCCTAACCCTAACCCTAGGCTACCCTTGACTGCTTCTGCCTCCAATAGATTTCCTAAGCACTAGTGTTTTAAGGAACAGCTTAAAAAGAGAATCCTAATGTGATTTCTTTATAATGGGTGTGTTCCTTATCTTATCCTAGTGTCTAAACTCTTCTCCATGGCTGGACCCCCAAATAATATTCCTTTACGTGCTAAGGGGTATCTAGAGAGTGGGATAGGTTTAATAACTACCCTAACCCTAACGCGTACCCTAACCCTATCCCCTACCCTAACCCTAACACGTACCCTAATCCTAACCCGTACCCTAAACCGAGCCCTAACCCTAACACTAACCCTAACCCTAACCCTAACCCATACCCTACGCCGTGCCCGAAGCCCTCCCCGAACCCGTACCCTAAGCCGTACCCTAAGCCGTACTCTAAGCCTAACCCTAACCCTAGGCTACCCTTGACTGCTTCTGCCTCCAATAGATTTCCTAAGCACTAGTGTTTTAAGGAACAACTTAAAAAGAGAATCCTAATGTGATTTCTTTATAATGGGTGTGTTCCTTATCTTATCCTAGTGTCTAAACACTTCTCCATGGCTGGACCTCCAAATAATATTCCTTTACGTGCTAAGGGGTATCTAGAGTGTGGGATAGGTTTAATAACTACCGTAACACTAACGCGTACCCTAACCCTAACCCCTACCCTAACACTAACACGTACCCTAATCCTAACCAATACCCTAAACCGAGCCCTAACCCTAACACTAACCCTAACCCTAACCCTAACCCATACCCTACGCCGTACCCGAAGCCCTCCCCGAACCCGTACCCTACGCCGTACGCTAAGCCGTACCCTAAGCCGTACCCTAACCCTAGGCTACCCTTGACTGCTTCTGCCTCCAATAGATTTCCTAAGCACTAGTGTTTTAAAGGACAGCTTAAAAAGAGAATCCTAATGTGATTTCTTTATAATGGGTGTGTTCCTTATCTTATCCTAGTGTCTAAACTCTTCTCCATGGCTGGACCGCCAAATAATATTCCTTTACGTGCTAAGGGGTATCTAGAGAGTGGGTTAGGTTTAATAACTACCCTAACACTAACGCGTACCCTAACCCTAACCCCTACCCTAACCCTAACACGTACCCTAATCCTAACCAATACCCTAAACCGAGCCCTAACCCTAACACTAACCCTAACCCTAACCCTAACCCATACCCTACGCCGTACCAGAAGCCCTCCCCGAACCCGTACCCTAAGCCGTACCCTAAGCCTAACCCTAAGCCTAACCCTAACCCTAGGCTACCCTTGAATGCTTCTGCCTCCAATAGATTTCCTAAGCACTAGTGTTTTAAGGAACAGCTTAAAAAGAGAATCCTAATGTGATTTCTTTATAATGGGTGTGTTCCTTATCTTATCCTAGTGTCTAAACTCTTCTCCATGGCTGGACCTCCAAATAATATTCCTTAATGTGCTAAGGGGTATCTAGAGAGTGGGATAGCTTTAATAACTACCCTAACACTAACGCGTACCCTAACCCTAACCCCTACCCTAACCATAACACGTACCCTAATCCTAACCAATACCCTAAACCGAGCCCTAACCCTAACACTAACTCTAACCCTAACCCATACCCTACGCCGTACCCGAAGCCCTCCCCGAACCCGTACCCTAAGCCGTACCCTAAGCCGTACCTTAAGCCTAACCCTAACCCTAGGCTACCCTTGACTGCTTCTGCCTCCAATAGATTTCCTAAGCACTAGTGTTTTAAGGAACAGCTTAAAAAGAGAATCCTAATGTGATTTCTTTATAATGGGTGTGTTCCTTATCTTATCCTAGTGTCTAAACTCTTCTCCATGGCTGGACCTCCAAATAATATTCCTTATGTGCTAAGGGGTATCTAGAGAGTGGGATAGCTTTAATAACTACCCTAACACTAACGCGTACCCTAACCCTATCCCCTACCCTAACCCTAACACGTACCCTAATCCTAACCAATACCCTAAACCGAGCCCTAACCCTAACACTAACCCTAACCCTAACCCTAACCCATACCCTACGCCGTACCCGAAGCCCTCCCCGAACCCGTACCCTAAGCCGTACCCTAAGCCGTACCCTAAGCCTAACCCTAACCCTAGGCTACCCTTGACTGCTTCTGCCTCCAATAGATTTCCTAAGCACTAGTGTTTTAAGGAACAGCTTAAAAAGAGAATCCTAATGTGATTTCTTTATAATGGGTGTGTTCCTTATCTTATCCTAGTGTCTAAACTCTTCTCCATGGCTGGACCCCCAAATAATATTCCTTTACGTGCTAAGGGGTATCTAGAGAGTGGGTTAGGTTTAATAACTACCCTAACACTAACGCGTACCCTAACCCTAAACCCAAACCTAACCCTAACACGTACACTAATCCTAACCAATACCCTATACCGAGCCCTAACCCTAACACTAACCCTAACCCTAAACCTAACCCATACCCTACGCCATACCAGAAGCCCTCCCCGAACCCGTACCCTAAGCCGTACCCTAAGCCTAACCCTAAGCCTAACCCTAACCCTAGGCTACCCTTGACTGCTTCTGCCTCCAATAGATTTCCTAAGCACTAGTGTTTTAAGGAACAGCTTAAAAAGAGAATCCTAATGGGATTTCTTTATAATGGGTGTGTTCCTTATCTTATCCTAGTGTCTAAACTCTTCTCCATGGCTGGACCTCCAAATAATATTCCTTTACGTGCTAAGGGGTATCTAGAGAGTGGGTTAGGTTTAATAACTACCCTAACACTAACGCGTACCCTAACCCTAACCCCTACCCTATCGCTAACACGTACCCTAATCCTAACCAATACCCTAAACCGAGCCCTAACCCTAACACTAACCCTAACCCTAACCCTACCCATACCCTACGCCGTACCAGAAGCCCTCCCCGAACCCGTACCCTAAGCCGTACCCTAAGCCGTACCCTAAGCCTAACCCTAACCCTAGGCTACCCTTGACTGCTTCTGCCTCCAATAGATTTCCTAAGCACTAGTGTTTTAAGGAACAGCTTAAAAAGAGAATCCTAATGTGATTTCTTTATAATGGGTGTGTTCCTTATCTTATCCTAGTGTCTAAACTCTTCTCCATGGCTGGACCTCCAAATAATATTCCTTTACGTGCTAAGGGGTATCTAGAGATTGGGATAGGTTTAATAACTACCCTAACACTAACGCGTACCCTAACCCTAACCCCTACCCTAACCCTAACACGTACCCTAATCCTAACCAATACCCTAAGCCGAGCCCTAAACCTAACACTAACCCTAACCCTAACCCTAACCCATACCCTAAGCCGTACCCGAAGCCCTCCCCAAACCCGTACCCTAAGCCGTACCCTAAGCCGTACCCTAAGCCTAACCCTAACCCTAGGCTACCCTTGACTGCTTCTGCCTCCAATAGATTTCCTAAGCACTAGTGTTTTAAGGAACAGCTTAAAAAGAGAATCCTAATGTGATTTCTTTATAATGGGTGTGTTCCTTATCTTATCCTAGTGTCTAAACTCTTCTCCATGGCTGGACCCCCAAATAATATTCCTTTACGTGCTAAGGGGTATCTAGAGAGTGGGATAGGTTTAATAACTACCCTAACCCTAACGCGTACCCTAACCCTATCCCCTACCCTAACCCTAACACGTACCCTAATCCTAACCCGTACCCTAAACCGAGCCCTAACCCTAACACTAACCCTAACCCTAACCCTAACCCATACCCTACGCCATACCCGAAGCCCTCCCCGAACCCGTACCCTAAGCCGTACCCTAAGCCGTACCCTAAGCCTAACCCTAACCCTATGCTACCCTTGACTGCTTCTGCCTCCAATAGATTTCCTAAGCACTAGTGTTTTAAGGAACAGCTTAAAAAGAGAATCCTAATGTGATTTCTTTATAATGGGTGTGTTCCTTATCTTATCCTAGTGTCTAAACTCTTCTCCATGGCTGGACCTCCAAATAATATTCCTTTATGTGCTAAGGGGTATCTAGAGAGTGGGATAGCTTTAATAACTACCCTAACACTAACGCGTACCCTAACCCTAACCCCTACCCTAACCATAACACGTACCCTAATCCTAACCAATACCCTAAACCGAGCCCTAACCCTAACACTAACCCTAACCCTAACCGTAACCCATACCCTACGCCGTACCCGAAGCCCTCCCCGAACCCGTACCCTAAGCCGTACCCTAAGCCGTACCCTAAGCCTAACCCTAACCCTAGGCTACCCTTGACTGCTTCTGCCTCCAATAGATTTCCTAAGCAGTAGTGTTTTAAGGAACAGCTTAAAAAGAGAATCCTATTGTGATTTCTTTATAATGGGTGTGTTCCTTATCTTATCCTAGTGTCTAAACTCTTCTCCATGGCTGGACCCCCAAATAATATTCCTTTACGTGCTAAGGTGTATCTAGAGAGTGGGATAGGTTTAATAACTAACCTAACCCTAACGCGTACCCTAACCCTAACCCCTACTCTAACCCTAACATGTACCCTAATCCTAACCCGTACCCTAAACCGAGCCCTAACCCTAACACTAACCCTAACCCTAACCCTAACCCATACCCTACGCCGTACCCAAAGCCCTCCCCGAACCCGTACCCTAAACCGTACCCTAAGCCGTACCCTAAGCCTAACCCTAACCCTAGGCTACCCTTGACTGCTTCTGCCTCCAATAGATTTCCTAAGCACTAGTGTTTTAAGGAACAGCTTAAAAAGAGAATCCTAATGTGATTTCTTTATAATGGGTGTGTTCCTTATCTTATCCTAGTGTCTAAACTCTTCTCCATGGCTGGACCCCCAAATAATATTCCTTTACGTGCTAAGGGGTATCTAGAGAGTGGGATAGGTTTAATAACTACCCTAACCCTAACGCGTACCCTAACCCTATCCCCTACCCTAACCCTAACACGTACCCTAATCCTAACCCGTACCCTAAACCGAG
Organism: Balaenoptera physalus; assembly: GCF_965194825.1. Taxonomy (NCBI): domain Eukaryota; kingdom Metazoa; phylum Chordata; class Mammalia; order Artiodactyla; family Balaenopteridae; genus Balaenoptera; species Balaenoptera physalus. The sequence continues at coordinate 308,664 of NW_028126038.1, forward strand.
CCCTAACCCTAACACTAACCCTAACCCTAACCCTAACCCATACCCTACGCCATACCCGAAGCCCTCCCCGAACCCGTACCCTAAGCCGTACCCTAAGCCGTACCCTAAGCCTAACCCTAACCCTAGGCTACCCTTGACTGCTTCTGCCTCCAATAGATTTCCTAAGCACTAGTGTTTTAAGGAACAGCTTAAAAAGAGAATCCTAATGTGATTTCTTTATAATGGGTGTGTTCCTTATCTTATCCTAGTGTCTAAACTCTTCTCCATGGCTGGACCTCCAAATAATATTCCTTTATGTGCTAAGGGGTATCTAGAGAGTGGGATAGCTTTAATAACTACCCTAACACTAACGCGTACCCTAACCCTAACCCCTACCCTAACCATAACACGTACCCTAATCCTAACCAATACCCTAAACCGAGCCCTAACCCTAACACTAACCCTAACCCTAACCGTAACCCATACCCTACGCCGTACCCGAAGCCCTCCCCGAACCCGTACCCTAAGCCGTACCCTAAGCCGTACCCTAAGCCTAACCCTAACCCTAGGCTACCCTTGACTGCTTCTGCCTCCAATAGATTTCCTAAGCAGTAGTGTTTTAAGGAACAGCTTAAAAAGAGAATCCTATTGTGATTTCTTTATAATGGGTGTGTTCCTTATCTTATCCTAGTGTCTAAACTCTTCTCCATGGCTGGACCCACAAATAATATTCCTTTACGTGCTAAGGTGTATCTAGAGAGTGGGATAGGTTTAATAACTAACCTAACCCTAACGCGTACCCTAACCCTAACCCCTACTCTAACCCTAACATGTACCCTAATCCTAACCCGTACCCTAAACCGAGCCCTAACCCTAACACTAACCCTAACCCTAACCCTAACCCATACCCTACGCCGTACCCAAAGCCCTCCCCGAACCCGTACCCTAAACCGTACCCTAAGCCGTACCCTAAGCCTAACCCTAACCCTAGGCTACCCTTGACTGCTTCTTCCTCCAATAGATTTCCTAAGCACTAGTGTTTTAAGGAACAGCTTAAAAAGAGAATCCTAATGTGATTTATTTATAATGGGTGTGTTCCTTATCTTATCCTAGTGTCTAAACTCTTCTCCATGACTGGACCCCCAAATAATATTCCTTTACGTGCTAAGGGCTATCTAGAGAGTGGGATAGGTTTAATAACTACCCTAACCCTAACACGTACCCTAACCCTATCCCCTACCTTAACCCTAACTCGTACCCTAATCCTAACCCGTACCCTAAAACGAGCCCTAACCCTAACACTAACCCTAACCCTAACCCTAACCCATACCCTACGCCGTACCCGAAGCCCTCACCGAACCCGTACCCTAAGCCGTACCCTAAGCCTAACCCTAAGCCTAACCCTAACCCTAGGCTACCCTTGACTGCTTCTGCCTCCAATAGATTTCCTAAGCACTAGTGTTTTAAGGAACAGCTTAAAAAGAGAATCCTAATGTGATTTCTTTATAATGGGTGTGTTCCTTATCTTATCCTAGTGTCTAAACTCTTCTCCATGGCTGGACCCCCAAATAATATTCCTTTACGTGCTAAGGGGTATCTAGAGAGTGGGATAGGTTTAATAACTACCCTAACCCTAACGCGTACCCTAACCCTAACCCCTACCCTAACCCTAACATGTACCCTAATCCTAACCCGTACCTTAAACCGAGCCCTAACCCTAACACTAACCCTAACCCTAACCCTAACCCATACCCTACGCCGTACCCGAAGCCCTCACCGAACCCGTACCCTAAGCCGTACCCTAAGCCTAACCCTAACCCTAGGCTACCCTTGACTGCTTCTGCCTCCAATAGATTTCCTAAGCACTAGTGTTTTAAGGAACATCTTAAAAAGAGAATCCTAATGTGATTTCTTTATAATGGGTGTGTTCCTTATCTTATCCTAGTGTCTAAACTCTTCTCCATGGCTGGACCTCCAAATAATATTCCTTTATGTGCTAAGGGGTATCTAGAGAGTGGGATAGCTTTAATAACTACCCTAACACTAACGCGTACCCTAACCCTAACCCCTACCCTAAACATAACACGTACCCTAATCCTAACCAATACCCTAAACCGAGCCCTAACCCTAACACTAACCCTAACCCTAACCCTAACCCATACCCTACGCCGTACCCGAAGCCCTCCCCGAACGGGTACCCTAAGCCGTACCCTAAGCCTAACCCTAACCCTAGGCTACCCTTGACTGCTTCTGCCTCCAATAGATTTCCTAAGCAGTAGTGTTTTAAGGAACAGCTTAAAAAGAGAATCCTATTGTGATTTCTTTATAATGGGTGTGTTCCTTATCTTATCCTAGTGTCTAAACTCTTCTCCATGGCTGGACCCCGAAATAATATTCCTTTACGTGCTAAGGGGTATCTAGAGAGTGGGATAGGTTTAATAACTACCCTAACACTAACGCGTACCCTAACCCTAACCCCTACCCTATCGCTAACACGTACCCTAATCCTAACCAATACCCTAAACCGAGCCCTAACCCTAACACTAACCCTAACCCTAACCCTACCCATACCCTACGCCGTACCAGAAGCCCTCCCCGAACCCGTACCCTAAGCCGTACCCTAAGCCGTACCCTAAGCCTAACCCTAACCCTAGGCTACCCTTGACTGCTTCTGCCTCCAATAGATTTCCTAAGCACTAGTGTTTTAAGGAACAGCTTAAAAAGAGAATCCTAATGTGATTTCTTTATAATGGGTGTGTTCCTTATCTTATCCTAGTGTCTAAACTCTTCTCCATGGCTGGACCCCGAAATAATATTCCTTTACGTGCTAAGGGGTATCTAGAGATTGGGATAGGTTTAATAACTACCCTAACACTAACGCGTACCCTAACCCTAACCCCTACCCTAACCCTAACACGTACCCTAATCCTAACCAATACCCTAAGCCGAGCCCTAAACCTAACACTAACCCTAACCCTAACCCTAACCCATACCCTAAGCCGTACCCGAAGCCCTCCCCAAACCCGTACCCTAAGCCGTACCCTAAGCCGTACCCTAAGCCTAACCCTAACCCTAGGCTACCCTTGACTGCTTCTGCCTCCAATAGATTTCCTAACACTAGTGTTTTAAGGAACAGCTTAAAAAGAGAATCCTAATGTGATTTCTTTATAATGGGTGTGTTCCTTATCTTATCCTAGTGTCTAAACTCTTCTCCATGGCTGGACACCCAAATAATATACCTTTACGTGCTAAGGGGTATCTAGAGAGTGGGATAGGTTTAATAACTACCCTAACCCTAACGCGTACCCTAACCCTATCCCCTACCCTAACCCTAACACGTACCCTAATCCTAACCCGTACCCTAAACCGAGCCCTAACCCTAACACTAACCCTAACCCTAACCCTAACCCATACCCTACGCCATACCCGAAGCCCTCCCCGAACCCGTACCCTAAGCCGTACCCTAAGCCGTACCCTAAGCCTAACCCTAACCCTAGGCTACCCTTGACTGCTTCTGCCTCCAATAGATTTCCTAAGCACTAGTGTTTTAAGGAACAGCTTAAAAAGAGAATCCTAATGTGATTTCTTTATAATGGGTGTGTTCCTTATCTTATCCTAGTGTCTAAACTCTTCTCCATGGCTGGACCTCCAAATAATATTCCTTTATGTGCTAAGGGGTATCTAGAGAGTGGGATAGCTTTAATAACTACCCTAACACTAACGCGTACCCTAACCCTAACCCCTACCCTAACCATAACACGTACCCTAATCCTAACCAATACCCTAAACCGAGCCCTAACCCTAACACTAACCCTAACCCTAACCGTAACCCATACCCTACGCCGTACCCGAAGCCCTCCCCGAACCCGTACCCTAAGCCGTACCCTAAGCCGTACCCTAAGCCTAACCCTAACCCTAGGCTACCCTTGACTGCTTCTGCCTCCAATAGATTTCCTAAGCACTAGTGTTTTAAGGAACAGCTTAAAAAGAGAATCCTAATGTGATTTCTTTATAATGGGTGTGTTCCTTATCTTATCCTAGTGTCTAAACTCTTCTCCATGGCTGGACCCCCAAATAATATTCCTTTACGTGCTAAGGGGTATCTAGAGAGTGGGATAGGTTTAATAACTACCCTAACCCTAACGCGTACCCTAACCCTATCCCCTACCCTAACCCTAACACGTACCCTAATCCTAACCCGTACCCTAAACCGAGCCCTAACCCTAACACTAACCCTAACCCTAACCCTAACCCATACCCTACGCCGTGCCCGAAGCCCTCCCCGAACCCGTACCCTAAGCCGTACCCTAAGCCGTACTCTAAGCCTAACCCTAACCCTAGGCTACCCTTGACTGCTTCTGCCTCCAATAGATTTCCTAAGCACTAGTGTTTTAAGGAACAACTTAAAAAGAGAATCCTAATGTGATTTCTTTATAATGGGTGTGTTCCTTATCTTATCCTAGTGTCTAAACACTTCTCCATGGCTGGACCTCCAAATAATATTCCTTTACGTGCTAAGGGGTATCTAGAGTGTGGGATAGGTTTAATAACTACCGTAACACTAACGCGTACCCTAACCCTAACCCCTACCCTAACACTAACACGTACCCTAATCCTAACCAATACCCTAAACCGAGCCCTAACCCTAACACTAACCCTAACCCTAACCCTAACCCATACCCTACGCCGTACCCGAAGCCCTCCCCGAACCCGTAACCTACGCCGTACGCTAAGCCGTACCCTAAGCCGTACCCTAACCCTAGGCTACCCTTGACTGCTTCTGCCTCCAATAGATTTCCTAAGCACTAGTGTTTTAAAGGACAGCTTAAAAAGAGAATCCTAATGTGATTTCTTTATAATGGGTGTGTTCCTTATCTTATCCTAGTGTCTAAACTCTTCTCCATGGCTGGACCGCCAAATAATATTCCTTTACGTGCTAAGGGGTATCTAGAGAGTGGGTTAGGTTTAATAACTACCCTAACACTAACGCGTACCCTAACCCTAACCCCTACCCTAACCCTAACACGTACCCTAATCCTAACCAATACCCTAAACCGAGCCCTAACCCTAACACTAACCCTAACCCTAACCCTAACCCATACCCTACGCCGTACCAGAAGCCCTCCCCGAACCCGTACCCTAAGCCGTACCCTAAGCCTAACCCTAAGCCTAACCCTAACCCTAGGCTACTCTTGAATGCTTCTGCCTCCAATAGATTTCCTAAGCACTAGTGTTTTAAGGAACAGCTTAAAAAGAGAATCCTAATGTGATTTCTTTATAATGGGTGTGTTCCTTATCTTATCCTAGTGTCTAAACTCTTCTCCATGGCTGGACCTCCAAATAATATTCCTTAATGTGCTAAGGGGTATCTAGAGAGTGGGATAGCTTTAATAACTACCCTAACACTAACGCGTACCCTAACCCTAACCCCTACCCTAACCATAACACGTACCCTAATCCTAACCAATACCCTAAACCGAGCCCTAACCCTAACACTAACCCTAACCCTAACCCTAACCCATACCCTACGCCGTACCCGAAGCCCTCCCCGAACCCGTACCCTAAGCCGTACCCTAAGCCGTACCCTAAGCCTAACCCTAACCCTAGGCTACCCTTGACTGCTTCTGCCTCCAATAGATTTCCTAAGCACTAGTGTTTTAAGGAACAGCTTAAAAAGAGAATCCTAATGTGATTTCTTTATAATGGGTGTGTTCCTTATCTTATCCTAGTGTCTAAACTCTTCTCCATGGCTGGACCCCCAAATAATATTCCTTTACGTGCTAAGGGGTATCTAGAGAGTGGGTTAGGTTTAATAACTACCCTAACACTAACGCGTACCCTAACCCTAAACCCAAACCTAACCCTAACACGTACACTAATCCTAACCAATACCCTATACCGAGCCCTAACCCTAACACTAACCCTAACCCTAAACCTAACCCATACCCTACGCCATACCAGAAGCCCTCCCCGAACCCGTACCCTAAGCCGTACCCTAAGCCTAACCCTAAGCCTAACCCTAACCCTAGGCTACCCTTGACTGCTTCTGCCTCCAATAGATTTCCTAAGCACTAGTGTTTTAAGGAACAGCTTAAAAAGAGAATCCTAATGGGATTTCTTTATAATGGGTGTGTTCCTTATCTTATCCTAGTGTCTAAACTCTTCTCCATGGCTGGACCTCCAAATAATATTCCTTTACGTGCTAAGGGGTATCTAGAGAGTGGGTTAGGTTTAATAACTACCCTAACACTAACGCGTACCCTAACCCTAACCCCTACCCTATCGCTAACACGTACCCTAATCCTAACCAATACCCTAAACCGAGCCCTAACCCTAACACTAACCCTAACCCTAACCCTACCCATACCCTACGCCGTACCAGAAGCCCTCCCCGAACCCGTACCCTAAGCCGTACCCTAAGCCGTACCCTAAGCCTAACCCTAACCCTAGGCTACCCTTGACTGCTTCTGCCTCCAATAGATTTCCTAAGCACTAGTGTTTTAAGGAACAGCTTAAAAAGAGAATCCTAATGTGATTTCTTTATAATGGGTGTGTTCCTTATCTTATCCTAGTGTCTAAACTCTTCTCCATGGCTGGACCTCCAAATAATATTCCTTTACGTGCTAAGGGGTATCTAGAGATTGGGATAGGTTTAATAACTACCCTAACACTAACGCGTACCCTAACCCTAACCCCTACCCTAACCCTAACACGTACCCTAATCCTAACCAATACCCTAAGCCGAGCCCTAAACCTAACACTAACCCTAACCCTAACCCTAACCCATACCCTAAGCCGTACCCGAAGCCCTCCCCAAACCCGTACCCTAAGCCGTACCCTAAGCCGTACCCTAAGCCTAACCCTAACCCTAGGCTACCCTTGACTGCTTCTGCCTCCAATAGATTTCCTAAGCACTAGTGTTTTAAGGAACAGCTTAAAAAGAGAATCCTAATGTGATTTCTTTATAATGGGTGTGTTCCTTATCTTATCCTAGTGTCTAAACTCTTCTCCATGGCTGGACCCCCAAATAATATTCCTTTACGTGCTAAGGGGTATCTAGAGAGTGGGATAGGTTTAATAACTACCCTAACCCTAACGCGTACCCTAACCCTATCCCCTACCCTAACCCTAACACGTACCCTAATCCTAACCCGTACCCTAAACCGAGCCCTAACCCTAACACTAACCCTAACCCTAACCCTAACCCATACCCTACGCCATACCCGAAGCCCTCCCCGAACCCGTACCCTAAGCCGTACCCTAAGCCGTACCCTAAGCCTAACCCTAACCCTATGCTACCCTTGACTGCTTCTGCCTCCAATAGATTTCCTAAGCACTAGTGTTTTAAGGAACAGCTTAAAAAGAGAATCCTAATGTGATTTCTTTATAATGGGTGTGTTCCTTATCTTATCCTAGTGTCTAAACTCTTCTCCATGGCTGGACCTCCAAATAATATTCCTTTATGTGCTAAGGGGTATCTAGAGAGTGGGATAGCTTTAATAACTACCCTAACACTAACGCGTACCCTAACCCTAACCCCTACCCTAACCATAACACGTACCCTAATCCTAACCAATACCCTAAACCGAGCCCTAACCCTAACACTAACCCTAACCCTAACCGTAACCCATACCCTACGCCGTACCCGAAGCCCTCCCCGAACCCGTACCCTAAGCCGTACCCTAAGCCGTACCCTAAGCCTAACCCTAACCCTAGGCTACCCTTGACTGCTTCTGCCTCCAATAGATTTCCTAAGCAGTAGTGTTTTAAGGAACAGCTTAAAAAGAGAATCCTATTGTGATTTCTTTATAATGGGTGTGTTCCTTATCTTATCCTAGTGTCTAAACTCTTCTCCATGGCTGGACCCCCAAATAATATTCCTTTACGTGCTAAGGTGTATCTAGAGAGTGGGATAGGTTTAATAACTAACCTAACCCTAACGCGTACCCTAACCCTAACCCCTACTCTAACCCTAACATGTACCCTAATCCTAACCCGTACCCTAAACCGAGCCCTAACCCTAACACTAACCCTAACCCTAACCCTAACCCATACCCTACGCCGTACCCAAAGCCCTCCCCGAACCCGTACCCTAAACCGTACCCTAAGCCGTACCCTAAGCCTAACCCTAACCCTAGGCTACCCTTGACTGCTTCTGCCTCCAATAGATTTCCTAAGCACTAGTGTTTTAAGGAACAGCTTAAAAAGAGAATCCTAATGTGATTTCTTTATAATGGGTGTGTTCCTTATCTTATCCTAGTGTCTAAACTCTTCTCCATGGCTGGACCCCCAAATAATATTCCTTTACGTGCTAAGGGGTATCTAGAGAGTGGGATAGGTTTAATAACTACCCTAACCCTAACGCGTACCCTAACCCTATCCCCTACCCTAACCCTAACACGTACCCTAATCCTAACCCGTACCCTAAACCGAGCCCTAACCCTAACACTAACCCTAACCCTAACCCTAACCCATACCCTACGCCATACCCGAAGCCCTCCCCGAACCCGTACCCTAAGCCGTACCCTAAGCCGTACCCTAAGCCTAACCCTAACCCTAGGCTACCCTTGACTGCTTCTGCCTCCAATAGATTTCCTAAGCACTAGTGTTTTAAGGAACAGCTTAAAAAGAGAATCCTAATGTGATTTCTTTATAATGGGTGTGTTCCTTATCTTATCCTAGTGTCTAAACTCTTCTCCATGGCTGGACCTCCAAATAATATTCCTTTATGTGCTAAGGGGTATCTAGAGAGTGGGATAGCTTTAATAACTACCCTAACACTAACGCGTACCCTAACCCTAACCCCTACCCTAACCATAACACGTACCCTAATCCTAACCAATACCCTAAACCGAGCCCTAACCCTAACACTAACCCTAACCCTAACCGTAACCCATACCCTACGCCGTACCCGAAGCCCTCCCCGAACCCGTACCCTAAGCCGTACCCTAAGCCGTACCCTAAGCCTAACCCTAACCCTAGGCTACCCTTGACTGCTTCTGCCTCCAATAGATTTCCTAAGCAGTAGTGTTTTAAGGAACAGCTTAAAAAGAGAATCCTATTGTGATTTCTTTATAATGGGTGTGTTCCTTATCTTATCCTAGTGTCTAAACTCTTCTCCATGGCTGGACCCACAAATAATATTCCTTTACGTGCTAAGGTGTATCTAGAGAGTGGGATAGGTTTAATAACTAACCTAACCCTAACGCGTACCCTAACCCTAACCCCTACTCTAACCCTAACATGTACCCTAATCCTAACCCGTACCCTAAACCGAGCCCTAACCCTAACACTAACCCTAACCCTAACCCTAACCCATACCCTACGCCGTACCCAAAGCCCTCCCCGAACCCGTACCCTAAACCGTACCCTAAGCCGTACCCTAAGCCTAACCCTAACCCTAGGCTACCCTTGACTGCTTCTTCCTCCAATAGATTTCCTAAGCACTAGTGTTTTAAGGAACAGCTTAAAAAGAGAATCCTAATGTGATTTATTTATAATGGGTGTGTTCCTTATCTTATCCTAGTGTCTAAACTCTTCTCCATGACTGGACCCCCAAATAATATTCCTTTACGTGCTAAGGGCTATCTAGAGAGTGGGATAGGTTTAATAACTACCCTAACCCTAACACGTACCCTAACCCTATCCCCTACCTTAACCCTAACTCGTACCCTAATCCTAACCCGTACCCTAAAACGAGCCCTAACCCTAACACTAACCCTAACCCTAACCCTAACCCATACCCTACGCCGTACCCGAAGCCCTCACCGAACCCGTACCCTAAGCCGTACCCTAAGCCTAACCCTAAGCCTAACCCTAACCCTAGGCTACCCTTGACTGCTTCTGCCTCCAATAGATTTCCTAAGCACTAGTGTTTTAAGGAACAGCTTAAAAAGAGAATCCTAATGTGATTTCTTTATAATGGGTGTGTTCCTTATCTTATCCTAGTGTCTAAACTCTTCTCCATGGCTGGACCCCCAAATAATATTCCTTTACGTGCTAAGGGGTATCTAGAGAGTGGGATAGGTTTAATAACTACCCTAACCCTAACGCGTACCCTAACCCTAACCCCTACCCTAACCCTAACATGTACCCTAATCCTAACCCGTACCTTAAACCGAGCCCTAACCCTAACAATAACCCTAACCCTAACCCTAACCCATACCCTACGCCGTACCCGAAGCCCTCACCGAACCCGTACCCTAAGCCGTACCCTAAGCCTAACCCTAACCCTAGGCTACCCTTGACTGCTTCTGCCTCCAATAGATTTCCTAAGCACTAGTGTTTTAAGGAACATCTTAAAAAGAGAATCCTAATGTGATTTCTTTATAATGGGTGTGTTCCTTATCTTATCCTAGTGTCTAAACTCTTCTCCATGGCTGGACCTCCAAATAATATTCCTTTATGTGCTAAGGGGTATCTAGAGAGTGGGATAGCTTTAATAACTACCCTAACACTAACGCGTACCCTAACCCTAACCCCTACCCTAAACATAACACGTACCCTAATCCTAACCAATACCCTAAACCGAGCCCTAACCCTAACACTAACCCTAACCCTAACCCTAACCCATACCCTACGCCGTACCCGAAGCCCTCCCCGAACGGGTACCCTAAGCCGTACCCTAAGCCTAACCCTAACCCTAGGCTACCCTTGACTGCTTCTGCCTCCAATAGATTTCCTAAGCAGTAGTGTTTTAAGGAACAGCTTAAAAAGAGAATCCTATTGTGATTTCTTTATAATGGGTGTGTTCCTTATCTTATCCTAGTGTCTAAACTCTTCTCCATGGCTGGACCCCGAAATAATATTCCTTTACGTGCTAAGGGGTATCTAGAGAGTGGGATAGGTTTAATAACTACCCTAACACTAACGCGTACCCTAACCCTAACCCCTACCCTATCGCTAACACGTACCCTAATCCTAACCAATACCCTAAACCGAGCCCTAACCCTAACACTAACCCTAACCCTAACCCTACCCATACCCTACGCCGTACCAGAAGCCCTCCCCGAACCCGTACCCTAAGCCGTACCCTAAGCCGTACCCTAAGCCTAACCCTAACCCTAGGCTACCCTTGACTGCTTCTGCCTCCAATAGATTTCCTAAGCACTAGTGTTTTAAGGAACAGCTTAAAAAGAGAATCCTAATGTGATTTCTTTATAATGGGTGTGTTCCTTATCTTATCCTAGTGTCTAAACTCTTCTCCATGGCTGGACCCCGAAATAATATTCCTTTACGTGCTAAGGGGTATCTAGAGATTGGGATAGGTTTAATAACTACCCTAACACTAACGCGTACCCTAACCCTAACCCCTACCCTAACCCTAACACGTACCCTAATCCTAACCAATACCCTAAGCCGAGCCCTAAACCTAACACTAACCCTAACCCTAACCCTAACCCATACCCTAAGCCGTACCCGAAGCCCTCCCCAAACCCGTACCCTAAGCCGTACCCTAAGCCGTACCCTAAGCCTAACCCTAACCCTAGGCTACCCTTGACTGCTTCTGCCTCCAATAGATTTCCTAACACTAGTGTTTTAAGGAACAGCTTAAAAAGAGAATCCTAATGTGATTTCTTTATAATGGGTGTGTTCCTTATCTTATCCTAGTGTCTAAACTCTTCTCCATGGCTGGACCCCCAAATAATATTCCTTTACGTGCTAAGGGGTATCTAGAGAGTGGGATAGGTTTAATAACTACCCTAACCCTAACGCGTACCCTAACCCTATCCCCTACCCTAACCCTAACACGTACCCTAATCCTAACCCGTACCCTAAACCGAGCCCTAACCCTAACACTAACCCTAACCCTAACCCTAACCCATACCCTACGCCATACCCGAAGCCCTCCCCGAACCCGTACCCTAAGCCGTACCCTAAGCCGTACCCTAAGCCTAACCCTAACCCTAGGCTACCCTTGACTGCTTCTGCCTCCAATAGATTTCCTAAGCACTAGTGTTTTAAGGAACAGCTTAAAAAGAGAATCCTAATGTGATTTCTTTATAATGGGTGTGTTCCTTATCTTATCCTAGTGTCTAAACTCTTCTCCATGGCTGGACCTCCAAATAATATTCCTTTATGTGCTAAGGGGTATCTAGAGAGTGGGATAGCTTTAATAACTACCCTAACACTAACGCGTACCCTAACCCTAACCCCTACCCTAACCATAACACGTACCCTAATCCTAACCAATACCCTAAACCGAGCCCTAACCCTAACACTAACCCTAACCCTAACCGTAACCCATACCCTACGCCGTACCCGAAGCCCTCCCCGAACCCGTACCCTAAGCCGTACCCTAAGCCGTACCCTAAGCCTAACCCTAACCCTAGGCTACCCTTGACTGCTTCTGCCTCCAATAGATTTCCTAAGCACTAGTGTTTTAAGGAACAGCTTAAAAAGAGAATCCTAATGTGATTTCTTTATAATGGGTGTGTTCCTTATCTTATCCTAGTGTCTAAACTCTTCTCCATGGCTGGACCCCCAAATAATATTCCTTTACGTGCTAAGGGGTATCTAGAGAGTGGGATAGGTTTAATAACTACCCTAACCCTAACGCGTACCCTAACCCTATCCCCTACCCTAACCCTAACACGTACCCTAATCCTAACCCGTACCCTAAACCGAGCCCTAACCCTAACACTAACCCTAACCCTAACCCTAACCCATACCCTACGCCGTGCCCGAAGCCCTCCCCGAACCCGTACCCTAAGCCGTACCCTATGCCGTACTCTAAGCCTAACCCTAACCCTAGGCTACCCTTGACTGCTTCTGCCTCCAATAGATTTCCTAAGCACTAGTGTTTTAAGGAACAACTTAAAAAGAGAATCCTAATGTGATTTCTTTATAATGGGTGTGTTCCTTATCTTATCCTAGTGTCTAAACACTTCTCCATGGCTGGACCTCCAAATAATATTCCTTTACGTGCTAAGGGGTATCTAGAGTGTGGGATAGGTTTAATAACTACCGTAACACTAACGCGTACCCTAACCCTAACCCCTACCCTAACACTAACACGTACCCTAATCCTAACCAATACCCTAAACCGAGCCCTAACCCTAACACTAACCCTAACCCTAACCCTAACCCATACCCTACGCCGTACCCGAAGCCCTCCCCGAACCCGTAACCTACGCCGTACGCTAAGCCGTACCCTAAGCCGTACCCTAACCCTAGGCTACCCTTGACTGCTTCTGCCTCCAATAGATTTCCTAAGCACTAGTGTTTTAAAGGACAGCTTAAAAAGAGAATCCTAATGTGATTTCTTTATAATGGGTGTGTTCCTTATCTTATCCTAGTGTCTAAACTCTTCTCCATGGCTGGACCGCCAAATAATATTCCTTTACGTGCTAAGGGGTATCTAGAGAGTGGGTTAGGTTTAATAACTACCCTAACACTAACGCGTACCCTAACCCTAACCCCTACCCTAACCCTAACACGTACCCTAATCCTAACCAATACCCTAAACCGAGCCCTAACCCTAACACTAACCCTAACCCTAACCCTAACCCATACCCTACGCCGTACCAGAAGCCCTCCCCGAACCCGTACCCTAAGCCGTACCCTAAGCCTAACCCTAAGCCTAACCCTAACCCTAGGCTACTCTTGAATGCTTCTGCCTCCAATAGATTTCCTAAGCACTAGTGTTTTAAGGAACAGCTTAAAAAGAGAATCCTAATGTGATTTCTTTATAATGGGTGTGTTCCTTATCTTATCCTAGTGTCTAAACTCTTCTCCATGGCTGGACCTCCAAATAATATTCCTTAATGTGCTAAGGGGTATCTAGAGAGTGGGATAGCTTTAATAACTACCCTAACACTAACGCGTACCCTAACTCTAACCCCTACCCTAACCATAACACGTACCCTAATCCTAACCAATACCCTAAACCGAGCCCTAACCCTAACACTAACCCTAACCCTAACCCTAACCCATACCCTACGCCGTACCCGAAGCCCTCCCCGAACCCGTACCCTAAGCCGTACCCTAAGCCGTACCCTAAGCCTAACCCTAACCCTAGGCTACCCTTGACTGCTTCTGCCTCCAATAGATTTCCTAAGCACTAGTGTTTTAAGGAACAGCTTAAAAAGAGAATCCTAATGTGATTTCTTTATAATGGGTGTGTTCCTTATCTTATCCTAGTGTCTAAACTCTTCTCCATGGCTGGACCCCCAAATAATATTCCTTTACGTGCTAAGGGGTATCTAGAGAGTGGGTTAGGTTTAATAACTACCCTAACACTAACGCGTACCCTAACCCTAAACCCAAACCTAACCCTAACACGTACACTAATCCTAACCAATACCCTATACCGAGCCCTAACCCTAACACTAACCCTAACCCTAAACCTAACCCATACCCTACGCCATACCAGAAGCCCTCCCCGAACCCGTACCCTAAGCCGTACCCTAAGCCTAACCCTAAGCCTAACCCTAACCCTAGGCTACCCTTGACTGCTTCTGCCTCCAATAGATTTCCTAAGCACTAGTGTTTTAAGGAACAGCTTAAAAAGAGAATCCTAATGGGATTTCTTTATAATGGGTGTGTTCCTTATCTTATCCTAGTGTCTAAACTCTTCTCCATGGCTGGACCTCCAAATAATATTCCTTTACGTGCTAAGGGGTATCTAGAGAGTGGGTTAGGTTTAATAACTACCCTAACACTAACGCGTACCCTAACCCTAACCCCTACCCTATCGCTAACACGTACCCTAATCCTAACCAATACCCTAAACCGAGCCCTAACCCTAACACTAACCCTAACCCTAACCCTACCCATACCCTACGCCGTACCAGAAGCCCTCCCCGAACCCGTACCCTAAGCCGTACCCTAAGCCGTACCCTAAGCCTAACCCTAACCCTAGGCTACCCTTGACTGCTTCTGCCTCCAATAGATTTCCTAAGCACTAGTGTTTTAAGGAACAGCTTAAAAAGAGAATCCTAATGTGATTTCTTTATAATGGGTGTGTTCCTTATCTTATCCTAGTGTCTAAACTCTTCTCCATGGCTGGACCTCCAAATAATATTCCTTTACGTGCTAAGGGGTATCTAGAGATTGGGATAGGTTTAATAACTACCCTAACACTAACGCGTACCCTAACCCTAACCCCTACCCTAACCCTAACACGTACCCTAATCCTAACCAATACCCTAAGCCGAGCCCTAAACCTAACACTAACCCTAACCCTAACCCTAACCCATACCCTAAGCCGTACCCGAAGCCCTCCCCAAACCCGTACCCTAAGCCGTACCCTAAGCCGTACCCTAAGCCTAACCCTAACCCTAGGCTACCCTTGACTGCTTCTGCCTCCAATAGATTTCCTAAGCACTAGTGTTTTAAGGAACAGCTTAAAAAGAGAATCCTAATGTGATTTCTTTATAATGGGTGTGTTCCTTATCTTATCCTAGTGTCTAAACTCTTCTCCATGGCTGGACCCCCAAATAATATTCCTTTACGTGCTAAGGGGTATCTAGAGAGTGGGATAGGTTTAATAACTACCCTAACCCTAACGCGTACCCTAACCCTATCCCCTACCCTAACCCTAACACGTACCCTAATCCTAACCCGTACCCTAAACCGAGCCCTAACCCTAACACTAACCCTAACCCTAACCCTAACCCATACCCTACGCCATACCCGAAGCCCTCCCCGAACCCGTACCCTAAGCCGTACCCTAAGCCTAACCCTAAGCCTAACCCTAACCCTAGGCTACCCTTGACTGCTTCTGCCTCCAATAGATTTCCTAAGCACTAGTGTTTTAAGGAACAGCTTAAAAAGAGAATCCTAATGGGATTTCTTTATAATGGGTGTGTTCCTTATCTTATCCTAGTGTCTAAACTCTTCTCCATGGCTGGACCTCCAAATAATATTCCTTTACGTGCTAAGGGGTATCTAGAGAGTGGGTTAGGTTTAATAACTACCCTAACACTAACGCGTACCCTAACCCTAACCCCTACCCTATCGCTAACACGTACCCTAATCCTAACCAATACCCTAAACCGAGCCCTAACCCTAACACTAACCCTAACCCTAACCCTACCCATACCCTACGCCGTACCAGAAGCCCTCCCCGAACCCGTACCCTAAGCCGTACCCTAAGCCGTACCCTAAGCCTAACCCTAACCCTAGGCTACCCTTGACTGCTTCTGCCTCCAATAGATTTCCTAAGCACTAGTGTTTTAAGGAACAGCTTAAAAAGAGAATCCTAATGTGATTTCTTTATAATGGGTGTGTTCCTTATCTTATCCTAGTGTCTAAACTCTTCTCCATGGCTGGACCTCCAAATAATATTCCTTTACGTGCTAAGGGGTATCTAGAGATTGGGATAGGTTTAATAACTACCCTAACACTAACGCGTACCCTAACCCTAACCCCTACCCTAACCCTAACACGTACCCTAATCCTAACCAATACCCTAAGCCGAGCCCTAAACCTAACACTAACCCTAACCCTAACCCTAACCCATACCCTAAGCCGTACCCGAAGCCCTCCCCAAACCCGTACCCTAAGCCGTACCCTAAGCCGTACCCTAAGCCTAACCCTAACCCTAGGCTACCCTTGACTGCTTCTGCCTCCAATAGATTTCCTAAGCACTAGTGTTTTAAGGAACAGCTTAAAAAGAGAATCCTAATGTGATTTCTTTATAATGGGTGTGTTCCTTATCTTATCCTAGTGTCTAAACTCTTCTCCATGGCTGGACCCCCAAATAATATTCCTTTACGTGCTAAGGGGTATCTAGAGAGTGGGATAGGTTTAATAACTACCCTAACCCTAACGCGTACCCTAACCCTATCCCCTACCCTAACCCTAACACGTACCCTAATCCTAACCCGTACCCTAAACCGAGCCCTAACCCTAACACTAACCCTAACCCTAACCCTAACCCATACCCTACGCCATACCCGAAGCCCTCCCCGAACCCGTACCCTAAGCCGTACCCTAAGCCGTACCCTAAGCCTAACCCTAACCCTATGCTACCCTTGACTGCTTCTGCCTCCAATAGATTTCCTAAGCACTAGTGTTTTAAGGAACAGCTTAAAAAGAGAATCCTAATGTGATTTCTTTATAATGGGTGTGTTCCTTATCTTATCCTAGTGTCTAAACTCTTCTCCATGGCTGGACCTCCAAATAATATTCCTTTATGTGCTAAGGGGTATCTAGAGAGTGGGATAGCTTTAATAACTACCCTAACACTAACGCGTACCCTAACCCTAACCCCTACCCTAACCATAACACGTACCCTAATCCTAACCAATACCCTAAACCGAGCCCTAACCCTAACACTAACCCTAACCCTAACCGTAACCCATACCCTACGCCGTACCCGAAGCCCTCCCCGAACCCGTACCCTAAGCCGTACCCTAAGCCGTACCCTAAGCCTAACCCTAACCCTAGGCTACCCTTGACTGCTTCTGCCTCCAATAGATTTCCTAAGCAGTAGTGTTTTAAGGAACAGCTTAAAAAGAGAATCCTATTGTGATTTCTTTATAATGGGTGTGTTCCTTATCTTATCCTAGTGTCTAAACTCTTCTCCATGGCTGGACCCCCAAATAATATTCCTTTACGTGCTAAGGTGTATCTAGAGAGTGGGATAGGTTTAATAACTAACCTAACCCTAACGCGTACCCTAACCCTAACCCCTACTCTAACCCTAACATGTACCCTAATCCTAACCCGTACCCTAAACCGAGCCCTAACCCTAACACTAACCCTAACCCTAACCCTAACCCATACCCTACGCCGTACCCAAAGCCCTCCCCGAACCCGTACCCTAAACCGTACCCTAAGCCGTACCCTAAGCCTAACCCTAACCCTAGGCTACCCTTGACTGCTTCTGCCTCCAATAGATTTCCTAAGCACTAGTGTTTTAAGGAACAGCTTAAAAAGAGAATCCTAATGTGATTTCTTTATAATGGGTGTGTTCCTTATCTTATCCTAGTGTCTAAACTCTTCTCCATGGCTGGACCCCCAAATAATATTCCTTTACGTGCTAAGGGGTATCTAGAGAGTGGGATAGGTTTAATAACTACCCTAACCCTAACGCGTACCCTAACCCTATCCCCTACCCTAACCCTAACACGTACCCTAATCCTAACCCGTACCCTAAACCGAGCCCTAACCCTAACACTAACCCTAACCCTAACCCTAACCCATACCCTACGCCATACCCGAAGCCCTCCCCGAACCCGTACCCTAAGCCGTACCCTAAGCCGTACCCTAAGCCTAACCCTAACCCTAGGCTACCCTTGACTGCTTCTGCCTCCAATAGATTTCCTAAGCACTAGTGTTTTAAGGAACAGCTTAAAAAGAGAATCCTAATGTGATTTCTTTATAATGGGTGTGTTCCTTATCTTATCCTAGTGTCTAAACTCTTCTCCATGGCTGGACCTCCAAATAATATTCCTTTATGTGCTAAGGGGTATCTAGAGAGTGGGATAGCTTTAATAACTACCCTAACACTAACGCGTACCCTAAACCTAACCCCTACCCTAACCATAACACGTACCCTAATCCTAACCAATACCCTAAACCGAGCCCTAACCCTAACACTAACCCTAACCCTAACCGTAACCCATACCCTACGCCGTACCCGAAGCCCTCCCCGAACCCGTACCCTAAGCCGTACCCTAAGCCGTACCCTAAGCCTAACCCTAACCCTAGGCTACCCTTGACTGCTTCTGCCTCCAATAGATTTCCTAAGCAGTAGTGTTTTAAGGAACAGCTTAAAAAGAGAATCCTATTGTGATTTCTTTATAATGGGTGTGTTCCTTATCTTATCCTAGTGTCTAAACTCTTCTCCATGGCTGGACCCCCAAATAATATTCCTTTACGTGCTAAGGTGTATCTAGAGAGTGGGATAGGTTTAATAACTAACCTAACCCTAACGCGTACCCTAACCCTAACCCCTACTCTAACCCTAACATGTACCCTAATCCTAACCCGTACCCTAAACCGAGCCCTAACCCTAACACTAACCCTAACCCTAACCCTAACCCATACCCTACGCCGTACCCAAAGCCCTCCCCGAACCCGTACCCTAAACCGTACCCTAAGCCGTACCCTAAGCCTAACCCTAACCCTAGGCTACCCTTGACTGCTTCTTCCTCCAATAGATTTCCTAAGCACTAGTGTTTTAAGGAACAGCTTAAAAAGAGAATCCTAATGTGATTTATTTATAATGGGTGTGTTCCTTATCTTATCCTAGTGTCTAAACTCTTCTCCATGACTGGACCCCCAAATAATATTCCTTTACGTGCTAAGGGCTATCTAGAGAGTGGGATAGGTTTAATAACTACCCTAACCCTAACACGTACCCTAACCCTATCCCCTACCTTAACCCTAACTCGTACCCTAATCCTAACCCGTACCCTAAAACGAGCCCTAACCCTAACACTAACCCTAACCCTAACCCTAACCCATACCCTACGCCGTACCCGAAGCCCTCACCGAACCCGTACCCTAAGCCGTACCCTAAGCCTAACCCTAAGCCTAACCCTAACCCTAGGCTACCCTTGACTGCTTCTGCCTCCAATAGATTTCCTAAGCACTAGTGTTTTAAGGAACAGCTTAAAAAGAGAATCCTAATGTGATTTCTTTATAATGGGTGTGTTCCTTATCTTATCCTAGTGTCTAAACTCTTCTCCATGGCTGGACCCCCAAATAATATTCCTTTACGTGCTAAGGGGTATCTAGAGAGTGGGATAGGTTTAATAACTACCCTAACCCTAACGCGTACCCTAACCCTAACCCCTACCCTAACCCTAACATGTACCCTAATCCTAACCCGTACCTTAAACCGAGCCCTAACCCTAACACTAACCCTAACCCTAACCCTAACCCATACCCTACGCCGTACCCGAAGCCCTCACCGAACCCGTACCCTAAGCCGTACCCTAAGCCTAACCCTAACCCTAGGCTACCCTTGACTGCTTCTGCCTCCAATAGATTTCCTAAGCACTAGTGTTTTAAGGAACATCTTAAAAAGAGAATCCTAATGTGATTTCTTTATAATGGGTGTGTTCCTTATCTTATCCTAGTGTCTAAACTCTTCTCCATGGCTGGACCTCCAAATAATATTCCTTTATGTGCTAAGGGGTATCTAGAGAGTGGGATAGCTTTAATAACTACCCTAACACTAACGCGTACCCTAACCCTAACCCCTACCCTAAACATAACACGTACCCTAATCCTAACCAATACCCTAAACCGAGCCCTAACCCTAACACTAACCCTAACCCTAACCCTAACCCATACCCTACGCCGTACCCGAAGCCCTCCCCGAACGGGTACCCTAAGCCGTACCCTAAGCCTAACCCTAACCCTAGGCTACCCTTGACTGCTTCTGCCTCCAATAGATTTCCTAAGCAGTAGTGTTTTAAGGAACAGCTTAAAAAGAGAATCCTATTGTGATTTCTTTATAATGGGTGTGTTCCTTATCTTATCCTAGTGTCTAAACTCTTCTCCATGGCTGGACCCCGAAATAATATTCCTTTACGTGCTAAGGGGTATCTAGAGAGTGGGATAGGTTTAATAACTACCCTAACACTAACGCGTACCCTAACCCTAACCCCTACCCTATCGCTAACACGTACCCTAATCCTAACCAATACCCTAAACCGAGCCCTAACCCTAACACTAACCCTAACCCTAACCCTACCCATACCCTACGCCGTACCAGAAGCCCTCCCCGAACCCGTACCCTAAGCCGTACCCTAAGCCGTACCCTAAGCCTAACCCTAACCCTAGGCTACCCTTGACTGCTTCTGCCTCCAATAGATTTCCTAAGCACTAGTGTTTTAAGGAACAGCTTAAAAAGAGAATCCTAATGTGATTTCTTTATAATGGGTGTGTTCCTTATCTTATCCTAGTGTCTAAACTCTTCTCCATGGCTGGACCTCCAAATAATATTCCTTTACGTGCTAAGGGGTATCTAGAGATTGGGATAGGTTTAATAACTACCCTAACACTAACGCGTACCCTAACCCTAACCCCTACCCTAACCCTAACACGTACCCTAATCCTAACCAATACCCTAAGCCGAGCCCTAAACCTAACACTAACCCTAACCCTAACCCTAACCCATACCCTAAGCCGTACCCGAAGCCCTCCCCAAACCCGTACCCTAAGCCGTACCCTAAGCCGTACCCTAAGCCTAACCCTAACCCTAGGCTACCCTTGACTGCTTCTGCCTCCAATAGATTTCCTAACACTAGTGTTTTAAGGAACAGCTTAAAAAGAGAATCCTAATGTGATTTCTTTATAATGGGTGTGTTCCTTATCTTATCCTAGTGTCTAAACTCTTCTCCATGGCTGGACGCCCAAATAATATTCCTTTACGTGCTAAGGGGTATCTAGAGAGTGGGATAGGTTTAATAACTACCCTAACCCTAACGCGTACCCTAACCCTATCCCCTACCCTAACCCTAACACGTACCCTAATCCTAACCCGTACCCTAAACCGAGCCCTAACCCTAACACTAACCCTAACCCTAACCCTAACCCATACCCTACGCCATACCCGAAGCCCTCCCCGAACCCGTACCCTAAGCCGTACCCTAAGCCGTACCCTAAGCCTAACCCTAACCCTAGGCTACCCTTGACTGCTTCTGCCTCCAATAGATTTCCTAAGCACTAGTGTTTTAAGGAACAGCTTAAAAAGAGAATCCTAATGTGATTTCTTTATAATGGGTGTGTTCCTTATCTTATCCTAGTGTCTAAACTCTTCTCCATGGCTGGACCTCCAAATAATATTCCTTTATGTGCTAAGGGGTATCTAGAGAGTGGGATAGCTTTAATAACTACCCTAACACTAACGCGTACCCTAACCCTAACCCCTACCCTAACCATAACACGTACCCTAATCCTAACCAATACCCTAAACCGAGCCCTAACCCTAACACTAACCCTAACCCTAACCGTAACCCATACCCTACGCCGTACCCGAAGCCCTCCCCGAACCCGTACCCTAAGCCGTACCCTAAGCCGTACCCTAAGCCTAACCCTAACCCTAGGCTACCCTTGACTGCTTCTGCCTCCAATAGATTTCCTAAGCAGTAGTGTTTTAAGGAACAGCTTAAAAAGAGAATCCTATTGTGATTTCTTTATAATGGGTGTGTTCCTTATCTTATCCTAGTGTCTAAACTCTTCTCCATGGCTGGACCCCCAAATAATATTCCTTTACGTGCTAAGGTGTATCTAGAGAGTGGGATAGGTTTAATAACTACCCTAACCCTAACGCGTACCCTAAACCTAACCCTAACATGTACCCTAATGCTAACCCGTACCCTAAACCGAGCCCTAACCCTAACACTAACCCTAACCCTAACCCTAACCCATACCCTACGCCGTGCCCGAAGCCCTCCCCGAACCCGTACCCTAAGCCGTACCCTAAGCCGTACTCTAAGCCTAACCCTAACCCTAGGCTACCCTTGACTGCTTCTGCCTCCAATAGATTTCCTAAGCACTAGTGTTTTAAGGAACAACTTAAAAAGAGAATCCTAATGTGATTTCTTTATAATGGGTGTGTTCCTTATCTTATCCTAGTGTCTAAACACTTCTCCATGGCTGGACCTCCAAATAATATTCCTTTACGTGCTAAGGGGTATCTAGAGTGTGGGATAGGTTTAATAACTACCCTAACACTAACGCGTACCCTAACCCTAACCCCTACCCTAACACTAACACGTACCCTAATCCTAACCAATACCCTAAACCGAGCCCTAACCCTAACACTAACCCTAACCCTAACCCTAACCCATACCCTACGCCGTACCCGAAGCCCTCCCCGAACCCGTACCCTACGCCGTACGCTAAGCCGTACCCTAAGCCGTACCCTAACCCTAGGCTACCCTTGACTGCTTCTGCCTCCAATAGATTTCCTAAGCACTAGTGTTTTAAAGGACAGCTTAAAAAGAGAATCCTAATGTGATTTCTTTATAATGGGTGTGTTCCTTATCTTATCCTAGTGTCTAAACTCTTCTCCATGGCTGGACCGCCAAATAATATTCCTTTACGTGCTAAGGGGTATCTAGAGAGTGGGTTAGGTTTAATAACTACCCTAACACTAACGCGTACCCTAACCCTAACCCCTACCCTAACCCTAACACGTACCCTAATCCTAACCAATACCCTAAACCGAGCCCTAACCCTAACACTAACCCTAACCCTAACCCTAACCCATACCCTACGCCGTACCAGAAGCCCTCCCCGAACCCGTACCCTAAGCCGTACCCTAAGCCTAACCCTAAGCCTAACCCTAACCCTAGGCTACCCTTGAATGCTTCTGCCTCCAATAGATTTCCTAAGCACTAGTGTTTTAAGGAACAGCTTAAAAAGAGAATCCTAATGTGATTTCTTTATAATGGGTGTGTTCCTTATCTTATCCTAGTGTCTAAACTCTTCTCCATGGCTGGACCTCCAAATAATATTCCTTAATGTGCTAAGGGGTATCTAGAGAGTGGGATAGCTTTAATAACTACCCTAACACTAACGCGTACCCTAACCCTAACCCCTACCCTAACCATAACACGTACCCTAATCCTAACCAATACCCTAAACCGAGCCCTAACCCTAACACTAACTCTAACCCTAACCCATACCCTACGCCGTACCCGAAGCCCTCCCCGAACCCGTACCCTAAGCCGTACCCTAAGCCGTACCTTAAGCCTAACCCTAACCCTAGGCTACCCTTGACTGCTTCTACCTCCAATAGATTTCCTAAGCACTAGTGTTTTAAGGAACAGCTTAAAAAGAGAATCCTAATGTGATTTCTTTATAATGGGTGTGTTCCTTATCTTATCCTAGTGTCTAAACTCTTCTCCATGGCTGGACCTCCAAATAATATTCCTTATGTGCTAAGGGGTATCTAGAGAGTGGGATAGCTTTAATAACTACCCTAACACTAACGCGTACCCTAACCCTATCCCCTACCCTAACCCTAACACGTACCCTAATCCTAACCAATACCCTAAACCGAGCCCTAACCCTAACACTAACCCTAACCCTAACCCTAACCCATACCCTACGCCGTACCCGAAGCCCTCCCCGAACCCGTACCCTAAGCCGTACCCTAAGCCGTACCCTAAGCCTAACCCTAACCCTAGGCTACCCTTGACTGCTTCTGCCTCCAATAGATTTCCTAAGCACTAGTGTTTTAAGGAACAGCTTAAAAAGAGAATCCTAATGTGATTTCTTTATAATGGGTGTGTTCCTTATCTTATCCTAGTGTCTAAACTCTTCTCCATGGCTGGACCCCCAAATAATATTCCTTTACGTGCTAAGGGGTATCTAGAGAGTGGGTTAGGTTTAATAACTACCCTAACACTAACGCGTACCCTAACCCTAAACCCAAACCTAACCCTAACACGTACACTAATCCTAACCAATACCCTATACCGAGCCCTAACCCTAACACTAACCCTAACCCTAAACCTAACCCATACCCTACGCCATACCAGAAGCCCTCCCCGAACCCGTACCCTAAGCCGTACCCTAAGCCTAACCCTAAGCCTAACCCTAACCCTAGGCTACCCTTGACTGCTTCTGCCTCCAATAGATTTCCTAAGCACTAGTGTTTTAAGGAACAGCTTAAAAAGAGAATCCTAATGGGATTTCTTTATAATGGGTGTGTTCCTTATCTTATCCTAGTGTCTAAACTCTTCTCCATGGCTGGACCTCCAAATAATATTCCTTTACGTGCTAAGGGGTATCTAGAGAGTGGGTTAGGTTTAATAACTACCCTAACACTAACGCGTACCCTAACCCTAACCCCTACCCTATCGCTAACACGTACCCTAATCCTAACCAATACCCTAAACCGAGCCCTAACCCTAACACTAACCCTAACCCTAACCCTACCCATACCCTACGCCGTACCAGAAGCCCTCCCCGAACCCGTACCCTAAGCCGTACCCTAAGCCGTACCCTAAGCCTAACCCTAACCCTAGGCTACCCTTGACTGCTTCTGCCTCCAATAGATTTCCTAAGCACTAGTGTTTTAAGGAACAGCTTAAAAAGAGAATCCTAATGTGATTTCTTTATAATGGGTGTGTTCCTTATCTTATCCTAGTGTCTAAACTCTTCTCCATGGCTGGACCTCCAAATAATATTCCTTTACGTGCTAAGGGGTATCTAGAGATTGGGATAGGTTTAATAACTACCCTAACACTAACGCGTACCCTAACCCTAACCCCTACCCTAACCCTAACACGTACCCTAATCCTAACCAATACCCTAAGCCGAGCCCTAAACCTAACACTAACCCTAACCCTAACCCTAACCCATACCCTAAGCCGTACCCGAAGCCCTCCCCAAACCCGTACCCTAAGCCGTACCCTAAGCCGTACCCTAAGCCTAACCCTAACCCTAGGCTACCCTTGACTGCTTCTGCCTCCAATAGATTTCCTAAGCACTAGTGTTTTAAGGAACAGCTTAAAAAGAGAATCCTAATGTGATTTCTTTATAATGGGTGTGTTCCTTATCTTATCCTAGTGTCTAAACTCTTCTCCATGGCTGGACCCCCAAATAATATTCCTTTACGTGCTAAGGGGTATCTAGAGAGTGGGATAGGTTTAATAACTACCCTAACCCTAACGCGTACCCTAACCCTATCCCCTACCCTAACCCTAACACGTACCCTAATCCTAACCCGTACCCTAAACCGAGCCCTAACCCTAACACTAACCCTAACCCTAACCCTAACCCATACCCTACGCCATACCCGAAGCCCTCCCCGAACCCGTACCCTAAGCCGTACCCTAAGCCGTACCCTAAGCCTAACCCTAACCCTATGCTACCCTTGACTGCTTCTGCCTCCAATAGATTTCCTAAGCACTAGTGTTTTAAGGAACAGCTTAAAAAGAGAATCCTAATGTGATTTCTTTATAATGGGTGTGTTCCTTATCTTATCCTAGTGTCTAAACTCTTCTCCATGGCTGGACCTCCAAATAATATTCCTTTATGTGCTAAGGGGTATCTAGAGAGTGGGATAGCTTTAATAACTACCCTAACACTAACGCGTACCCTAACCCTAACCCCTACCCTAACCATAACACGTACCCTAATCCTAACCAATACCCTAAACCGAGCCCTAACCCTAACACTAACCCTAACCCTAACCGTAACCCATACCCTACGCCGTACCCGAAGCCCTCCCCGAACCCGTACCCTAAGCCGTACCCTAAGCCGTACCCTAAGCCTAACCCTAACCCTAGGCTACCCTTGACTGCTTCTGCCTCCAATAGATTTCCTAAGCAGTAGTGTTTTAAGGAACAGCTTAAAAAGAGAATCCTATTGTGATTTCTTTATAATGGGTGTGTTCCTTATCTTATCCTAGTGTCTAAACTCTTCTCCATGGCTGGACCCACAAATAATATTCCTTTACGTGCTAAGGTGTATCTAGAGAGTGGGATAGGTTTAATAACTAACCTAACCCTAACGCGTACCCTAACCCTAACCCCTACTCTAACCCTAACATGTACCCTAATCCTAACCCGTACCCTAAACCGAGCCCTAACCCTAACACTAACCCTAACCCTAACCCTAACCCATACCCTACGCCGTACCCAAAGCCCTCCCCGAACCCGTACCCTAAACCGTACCCTAAGCCGTACCCTAAGCCTAACCCTAACCCTAGGCTACCCTTGACTGCTTCTTCCTCCAATAGATTTCCTAAGCACTAGTGTTTTAAGGAACAGCTTAAAAAGAGAATCCTAATGTGATTTATTTATAATGGGTGTGTTCCTTATCTTATCCTAGTGTCTAAACTCTTCTCCATGACTGGACCCCCAAATAATATTCCTTTACGTGCTAAGGGCTATCTAGAGAGTGGGATAGGTTTAATAACTACCCTAACCCTAACACGTACCCTAACCCTATCCCCTACCTTAACCCTAACTCGTACCCTAATCCTAACCCGTACCCTAAAACGAGCCCTAACCCTAACACTAACCCTAACCCTAACCCTAACCCATACCCTACGCCGTACCCGAAGCCCTCACCGAACCCGTACCCTAAGCCGTACCCTAAGCCTAACCCTAAGCCTAACCCTAACCCTAGGCTACCCTTGACTGCTTCTGCCTCCAATAGATTTCCTAAGCACTAGTGTTTTAAGGAACAGCTTAAAAAGAGAATCCTAATGTGATTTCTTTATAATGGGTGTGTTCCTTATCTTATCCTAGTGTCTAAACTCTTCTCCATGGCTGGACCCCCAAATAATATTCCTTTACGTGCTAAGGGGTATCTAGAGAGTGGGATAGGTTTAATAACTACCCTAACCCTAACGCGTACCCTAACCCTAACCCCTACCCTAACCCTAACATGTACCCTAATCCTAACCCGTACCTTAAACCGAGCCCTAACCCTAACACTAACCCTAACCCTAACCCTAACCCATACCCTACGCCGTACCCGAAGCCCTCACCGAACCCGTACCCTAAGCCGTACCCTAAGCCTAACCCTAACCCTAGGCTACCCTTGACTGCTTCTGCCTCCAATAGATTTCCTAAGCACTAGTGTTTTAAGGAACATCTTAAAAAGAGAATCCTAATGTGATTTCTTTATAATGGGTGTGTTCCTTATCTTATCCTAGTGTCTAAACTCTTCTCCATGGCTGGACCTCCAAATAATATTCCTTTATGTGCTAAGGGGTATCTAGAGAGTGGGATAGCTTTAATAACTACCCTAACACTAACGCGTACCCTAACCCTAACCCCTACCCTAAACATAACACGTACCCTAATCCTAACCAATACCCTAAACCGAGCCCTAACCCTAACACTAACCCTAACCCTAACCCTAACCCATACCCTACGCCGTACCCGAAGCCCTCCCCGAACGGGTACCCTAAGCCGTACCCTAAGCCTAACCCTAACCCTAGGCTACCCTTGACTGCTTCTGCCTCCAATAGATTTCCTAAGCAGTAGTGTTTTAAGGAACAGCTTAAAAAGAGAATCCTATTGTGATTTCTTTATAATGGGTGTGTTCCTTATCTTATCCTAGTGTCTAAACTCTTCTCCATGGCTGGACCCCGAAATAATATTCCTTTACGTGCTAAGGGGTATCTAGAGAGTGGGATAGGTTTAATAACTACCCTAACCCTAACGCGTACCCTAACCCTATCCCCTACCCTAACCCTAACACGTACCCTAATCCTAACCAATACCCTAAACCGAGCCCTAACCCTAACACTAACCCTAACCCTAACCCTAACCCATACCCTACGCCGTACCGGAAGCCCTCCCCGAACCCGTACCCTAAGCCGTACCCTAAGCCGTACCCTAAGCCTAAACCTAAGCCTAGGCTACCCTTGAATGCTTCTGCCTCCAATAGATTTCCTAAGCACTAGTGTTTTAAGGAACAGCTTAAAAAGAGAATCCTAATGTGATTTCTTTATAATGGGTGTGTTCCTTATCTTATCCTAGTGTCTAAACTCTTCTCCATGGCTGGACCTCCAAATAATATTCCTTTATGTGCTAAGGGGTATCTAGAGAGTGGGATAGCTTTAATAACTACCCTAACACTAACGCGTACCCTAACCCTAACCCCTACCCTAACCATAACACGTACCCTAATCCTAACCAATACCCTAAACCGAGCCCTAACCCTAACACTAACCCTAACCCTAACCCATACCCTACGCCGTACCCGAAGCCCTCCCCGAACCCGTACCCTAAGCCGTACCCTAAGCCGTACCCTAAGCCTAACCCTAACCCTAGGCTACCCTTGACTGCTTCTGCCTCCAATAGATTTCCTAAGCACTAGTGTTTTAAGGAACAGCTTAAAAAGAGAATCCTAATGTGATTTCTTTATAATGGGTGTGTTCCTTATCTTATCCTAGTGTCTAAACTCTTCTCCATGGCTGGACCTCCAAATAATATTCCTTTATGTGCTAAGGGGTATCTAGAGAGTGGGATAGCTTTAATAACTACCCTAACACTAACGCGTACCCTAACCCTAACCGCTACCCTAACCATAACACGTACCCTAATCCTAACCAATACCCTAAACCGAGCCCTAACCCTAACACTAACCCTAACCCTAACCCTAACCCATACCCTACGCCGTACCAGAAGCCCTCCCCGAACCCGTACCCTAAGCCGTACCCTAAGCCTAACCCTAAGCCTAACCCTAACCCTAGGCTACCCTTGAATGCTTCTGCCTCCAATAGATTTCCTAAGCACTAGTGTTTTAAGGAACAGCTTAAAAAGAGAATCCTAATGTGATTTCTTTATAATGGGTGTGTTCCTTATCTTATCCTAGTGTCTAAACTCTTCTCCATGGCTGGACCTCCAAATAATATTCCTTTATGTGCTAAGGGGTATCTAGAGAGTGGGATAGCTTTAATAACTACCCTAACACTAACGCGTACCCTAACCCTAACCCCTACCCTAACCATAACACGTACCCTAATCCTAACCAATACCCTAAAGCGAGCCCTAACCCTAACACTAACCCTAACCCTAACCCATACCCTACGCCGTACCCGAAGCCCTCCCCGAACCCGTACCCTAAGCCGTACCCTAAGCCGTACCCTAAGCCTAACCCTAACCCTAGGCTACCCTTGACTGCTTCTGCCTCCAATAGATTTCCTAAGCACTAGTGTTTTAAGGAACAGCTTAAAAAGAGAATCCTAATGTGATTTCTTTATAATGGGTGTGTTCCTTATCTTATCCTAGTGTCTAAACTCTTCTCCATGGCTGGACCTCCAAATAATATTCCTTATGTGCTAAGGGGTATCTAGAGAGTGGGATAGCTTTAATAACTACCCTAATACTAACGCGTACCCTAACCCTATCCCCTACCCTAACCCTAACACGTACCCTAATCCTAACCAATACCCTAAACCGAGCCCTAACCCTAACACTAACCCTAACCCTAACCCTAACCCATACCCTACGCCGTACCCGAAGCCCTCCCCGAACCCGTACCCTAAGCCGTACCCTAAGCCGTACCCTAAGCCTAACCCTAACCCTAGGCTACCCTTGACTGCTTCTGCCTCCAATAGATTTCCTAAGCACTAGTGTTTTAAGGAACAGCTTAAAAAGAGAATCCTAATGTGATTTCTTTATAATGGGTGTTTTCCTTATCTTATCCTAGTGTCTAAACTCTTCTCCATGGCTGGACCCCCAAATAATATTCCTTTACGTGCTAAGGGGTATCTAGAGAGTGGGTTAGGTTTAATAACTACCCTAACACTAACGCGTACCCTAACCCTAAACCCAACCCTAACCCTAACACGTACACTAATCCTAACCAATACCCTATACCGAGCCCTAACCCTAACACTAACCCTAACCCTAACCCTAACCCATACCCTACGCCATACCAGAAGCACTCCCCGAACCCGTACCCTAAGCCGTACCCTAAGCCTAACCCTAAGCCTAACCCTAACCCTAGGCTACCCTTGACTGCTTCTGCCTCCAATAGATTTCCTAAGCACTAGTGTTTTAAGGAACAGCTTAAAAAGAGAATCCTAATGGGATTTCTTTATAATGGGTGTGTTCCTTATCTTATCCTAGTGTCTAAACTCTTCTCCATGGCTGGACCTCCAAATAATATTCCTTTACGTGCTAAGGGGTATCTAGAGAGTGGGTTAGGTTTAATAACTACCCTAACACTAACGCGTACCCTAACCCTAACCCCTACCCTATCGCTAACACGTACCCTAATCCTAACCAATACCCTAAACCGAGCCCTAACCCTAACACTAACCCTAACCCTAACCCTACCCATACCCTACGCCGTACCAGAAGCCCTCCCCGAACCCGTACCCTAAGCCGTACCCTAAGCCGTACCCTATGCCTAACCCTAACCCTAGGCTACCCTTGACTGCTTCTGCCTCCAATAGATTTCCTAAGCACTAGTGTTTTAAGGAACAGCTTAAAAAGAGAATCCTAATGTGATTTCTTTATAATGGGTGTGTTCCTTATCTTATCCTAGTGTCTAAACTCTTCTCCATGGCTGGACCTCCAAATAATATTCCTTTACGTGCTAAGGGGTATCTAGAGATTGGGATAGGTTTAATAACTACCCTAACACTAACGCGTACCCTAACCCTAACCCCTACCCTAAACCTAACACGTACCCTAATCCTAACCAATACCCTAAGCCGAGCCCTAAACCTAACACTAACCCTAACCCTAACCCTAACCCATACCCTAAGCCGTACCCGAAGCCCTCCCCAAACCCGTACCCTAAGCCGTACCCTAAGCCGTACCCTAAGCCTAACCCTAACCCTAGGCTACCCTTGACTGCTTCTGCCTCCAATAGATTTCCTAACACTAGTGTTTTAAGGAACAGCTTAA
Source organism: Balaenoptera physalus (assembly GCF_965194825.1). Classification (NCBI taxonomy): domain Eukaryota; kingdom Metazoa; phylum Chordata; class Mammalia; order Artiodactyla; family Balaenopteridae; genus Balaenoptera; species Balaenoptera physalus. The sequence continues at coordinate 339,944 of NW_028126038.1, forward strand.
AAAGAGAATCCTAATGTGATTTCTTTATAATGGGTGTGTTCCTTATCTTATCCTAGTGTCTAAACTCTTCTCCATGGCTGGACACCCAAATAATATTCCTTTACGTGCTAAGGGGTATCTAGAGAGTGGGATAGGTTTAATAACTACCCTAACCCTAACGCGTACCCTAAACCTAACCCTAACATGTACCCTAATGCTAACCCGTACCCTAAACCGAGCCCTAACCCTAACACTAACCCTAACCCTAACCCTAACCCATACCCTACGCCGTGCCCGAAGCCCTCCCCGAACCCGTACCCTAAGCCGTACCCTAAGCCGTACTCTAAGCCTAACCCTAACCCTAGGCTACCCTTGACTGCTTCTGCCTCCAATAGATTTCCTAAGCACTAGTGTTTTAAGGAACAACTTAAAAAGAGAATCCTAATGTGATTTCTTTATAATGGGTGTGTTCCTTATCTTATCCTAGTGTCTAAACACTTCTCCATGGCTGGACCTCCAAATAATATTCCTTTACGTGCTAAGGGGTATCTAGAGTGTGGGATAGGTTTAATAACTACCCTAACACTAACGCGTACCCTAACCCTAACCCCTACCCTAACACTAACACGTACCCTAATCCTAACCAATACCCTAAACCGAGCCCTAACCCTAACACTAACCCTAACCCTAACCCTAACCCATACCCTACGCCGTACCCGAAGCCCTCCCCGAACCCGTACCCTACGCCGTACGCTAAGCCGTACCCTAAGCCGTACCCTAACCCTAGGCTACCCTTGACTGCTTCTGCCTCCAATAGATTTCCTAAGCACTAGTGTTTTAAAGGACAGCTTAAAAAGAGAATCCTAATGTGATTTCTTTATAATGGGTGTGTTCCTTATCTTATCCTAGTGTCTAAACTCTTCTCCATGGCTGGACCGCCAAATAATATTCCTTTACGTGCTAAGGGGTATCTAGAGAGTGGGTTAGGTTTAATAACTACCCTAACACTAACGCGTACCCTAACCCTAACCCCTACCCTAACCCTAACACGTACCCTAATCCTAACCAATACCCTAAACCGAGCCCTAACCCTAACACTAACCCTAACCCTAACCCTAACCCATACCCTACGCCGTACCAGAAGCCCTCCCCGAACCCGTACCCTAAGCCGTACCCTAAGCCTAACCCTAAGCCTAACCCTAACCCTAGGCTACCCTTGAATGCTTCTGCCTCCAATAGATTTCCTAAGCACTAGTGTTTTAAGGAACAGCTTAAAAAGAGAATCCTAATGTGATTTCTTTATAATGGGTGTGTTCCTTATCTTATCCTAGTGTCTAAACTCTTCTCCATGGCTGGACCTCCAAATAATATTCCTTTATGTGCTAAGGGGTATCTAGAGAGTGGGATAGCTTTAATAACTACCCTAACACTAACGCGTACCCTAACCCTAACCGCTACCCTAACCATAACACGTACCCTAATCCTAACCAATACCCTAAACCGAGCCCTAACCCTAACACTAACCCTAACCCTAACCCTAACCCATACCCTACGCCGTACCCGAAGCCCTCACCGAACCCGTACCCTAAGCCGTACCCTAAGCCTAACCCTAACCCTAGGCTACCCTTGACTGCTTCTGCCTCCAATAGATTTCCTAAGCACTAGTGTTTTAAGGAACAGCTTAAAAAGAGAATCCTAATGTGATTTCTTTATAATGGGTGTGTTCCTTATCTTATCCTAGTGTCTAAACTCTTCTCCATGGCTGGACCTCCAAATAATATTCCTTTATGTGCTAAGGGGTATCTAGAGAGTGGGATAGCTTTAATAACTACCCTAACACTAACGCGTACCCTAACCCTAACCCCTACCCTAACCATAACACGTACCCTAATCCTAACCAATACCCTAAACCGAGCCCTAACCCTAACACTAACCCTAACCCTAACCCTAACCCATACCCTACGCCGTACCAGAAGCCCTCCCCGAACCCGTACCCTAAGCCGTACCCTAAGCCTAACCCTAAGCCTAACCCTAACCCTAGGCTACCCTTGAATGCTTCTGCCTCCAATAGATTTCCTAAGCACTAGTGTTTTAAGGAACAGCTTAAAAAGAGAATCCTAATGTGATTTCTTTATAATGGGTGTGTTCCTTATCTTATCCTAGTGTCTAAACTCTTCTCCATGGCTGGACCTCCAAATAATATTCCTTATGTGCTAAGGGGTATCTAGAGAGTGGGATAGCTTTAATAACTACCCTAATACTAACGCGTACCCTAACCCTATCCCCTACCCTAACCCTAACACGTACCCTAATCCTAACCAATACCCTAAACCGAGCCCTAACCCTAACACTAACCCTAACCCTAACCCTAACCCATACCCTACGCCGTACCCGAAGCCCTCCCCGAACCCGTACCCTAAGCCGTACCCTAAGCCGTACCCTAAGCCTAACCCTAACCCTAGGCTACCCTTGACTGCTTCTGCCTCCAATAGATTTCCTAAGCACTAGTGTTTTAAGGAACAGCTTAAAAAGAGAATCCTAATGTGATTTCTTTATAATGGGTGTGTTCCTTATCTTATCCTAGTGTCTAAACTCTTCTCCATGGCTGGACCCCCAAATAATATTCCTTTACGTGCTAAGGGGTATCTAGAGAGTGGGTTAGGTTTAATAACTACCCTAACACTAACGCGTACCCTAACCCTAAACCCAACCCTAACCCTAACACGTACACTAATCCTAACCAATACCCTATACCGAGCCCTAACCCTAACACTAACCCTAACCCTAACCCTAACCCATACCCTACGCCATACCAGAAGCCCTCCCCGAACCCGTACCCTAAGCCGTACCCTAAGCCTAACCCTAAGCCTAACCCTAACCCTAGGCTACCCTTGACTGCTTCTGCCTCCAATAGATTTCCTAAGCACTATTGTTTTAAGGAACAGCTTAAAAAGAGAATCCTAATGGGATTTCTTTATAATGGGTGTGTTCCTTATCTTATCCTAGTGTCTAAACTCTTCTCCATGGCTGGACCTCCAAATAATATTCCTTTACGTGCTAAGGGGTATCTAGAGAGTGGGTTAGGTTTAATAACTACCCTAACACTAACGCGTACCCTAACCCTAACCCCTACCCTATCGCTAACACGTACCCTAATCCTAACCAATACCCTAAACCGAGCCCTAACCCTAACACTAACCCTAACCCTAACCCTACCCATACCCTACGCCGTACCAGAAGCCCTCCCCGAACCCGTACCCTAAGCCGTACCCTAAGCCGTACCCTATGCCTAACCCTAACCCTAGGCTACCCTTGACTGCTTCTGCCTCCAATAGATTTCCTAAGCACTAGTGTTTTAAGGAACAGCTTAAAAAGAGAATCCTAATGTGATTTCTTTATAATGGGTGTGTTCCTTATCTTATCCTAGTGTCTAAACTCTTCTCCATGGCTGGACCTCCAAATAATATTCCTTTACGTGCTAAGGGGTATCTAGAGATTGGGATAGGTTTAATAACTACCCTAACACTAACGCGTACCCTAACCCTAACCCCTACCCTAAACCTAACACGTACCCTAATCCTAACCAATACCCTAAGCCGAGCCCTAAACCTAACACTAACCCTAACCCTAACCCTAACCCATACCCTAAGCCGTACCCGAAGCCCTCCCCAAACCCGTACCCTAAGCCGTACCCTAAGCCGTACCCTAAGCCTAACCCTAACCCTAGGCTACCCTTGACTGCTTCTGCCTCCAATAGATTTCCTAACACTAGTGTTTTAAGGAACAGCTTAAAAAGAGAATCCTAATGTGATTTCTTTATAATGGGTGTGTTCCTTATCTTATCCTAGTGTCTAAACTCTTCTCCATGGCTGGACACCCAAATAATATTCCTTTACGTGCTAAGGGGTATCTAGAGAGTGGGATAGGTTTAATAACTACCCTAACCCTAACGCGTACCCTAACCCTATCCCCTACCCTAACCCTAACACGTACCCTAATCCTAACCCGTACCCTAAACCGAGCCCTAACCCTAACACTAACCCTAACCCTAACCCTAACCCATACCCTACGCCATACCCGAAGCCCTCCCCGAACCCGTACCCTAAGCCGTACCCTAAGCCGTACCCTAAGCCTAACCCTAACCCTAGGCTACCCTTGACTGCTTCTGCCTCCAATAGATTTCCTAAGCACTAGTGTTTTAAGGAACAGCTTAAAAAGAGAATCCTAATGTGATTTCTTTATAATGGGTGTGTTCCTTATCTTATCCTAGTGTCTAAACTCTTCTCCATGGCTGGACCTCCAAATAATATTCCTTTATGTGCTAAGGGGTATCTAGAGAGTGGGATAGCTTTAATAACTACCCTAACACTAACGCGTACCCTAACCCTAACCCCTACCCTAACCATAACACGTACCCTAATCCTAACCAATACCCTAAACCGAGCCCTAACCCTAACACTAACCCTAACCCTAACCGTAACCCATACCCTACGCCGTACCCGAAGCCCTCCCCGAACCCGTACCCTAAGCCGTACCCTAAGCCGTACCCTAAGCCTAACCCTAACCCTAGGCTACCCTTGACTGCTTCTGCCTCCAATAGATTTCCTAAGCAGTAGTGTTTTAAGGAACAGCTTAAAAAGAGAATCCTATTGTGATTTCTTTATAATGGGTGTGTTCCTTATCTTATCCTAGTGTCTAAACTCTTCTCCATGGCTGGACCCCCAAATAATATTCCTTTACGTGCTAAGGTGTATCTAGAGAGTGGGATAGGTTTAATAACTACCCTAACCCTAACGCGTACCCTAAACCTAACCCTAACATGTACCCTAATGCTAACCCGTACCCTAAACCGAGCCCTAACCCTAACACTAACCCTAACCCTAACCCTAACCCATACCCTACGCCGTGCCCGAAGCCCTCCCCGAACCCGTACCCTAAGCCGTACCCTAAGCCGTACTCTAAGCCTAACCCTAACCCTAGGCTACCCTTGACTGCTTCTGCCTCCAATAGATTTCCTAAGCACTAGTGTTTTAAGGAACAACTTAAAAAGAGAATCCTAATGTGATTTCTTTATAATGGGTGTGTTCCTTATCTTATCCTAGTGTCTAAACACTTCTCCATGGCTGGACCTCCAAATAATATTCCTTTACGTGCTAAGGGGTATCTAGAGTGTGGGATAGGTTTAATAACTACCCTAACACTAACGCGTACCCTAACCCTAACCCCTACCCTAACACTAACACGTACCCTAATCCTAACCAATACCCTAAACCGAGCCCTAACCCTAACACTAACCCTAACCCTAACCCTAACCCATACCCTACGCCGTACCCGAAGCCCTCCCCGAACCCGTACCCTACGCCGTACGCTAAGCCGTACCCTAAGCCGTACCCTAACCCTAGGCTACCCTTGACTGCTTCTGCCTCCAATAGATTTCCTAAGCACTAGTGTTTTAAAGGACAGCTTAAAAAGAGAATCCTAATGTGATTTCTTTATAATGGGTGTGTTCCTTATCTTATCCTAGTGTCTAAACTCTTCTCCATGGCTGGACCGCCAAATAATATTCCTTTACGTGCTAAGGGGTATCTAGAGAGTGGGTTAGGTTTAATAACTACCCTAACACTAACGCGTACCCTAACCCTAACCCCTACCCTAACCCTAACACGTACCCTAATCCTAACCAATACCCTAAACCGAGCCCTAACCCTAACACTAACCCTAACCCTAACCCTAACCCATACCCTACGCCGTACCAGAAGCCCTCCCCGAACCCGTACCCTAAGCCGTACCCTAAGCCTAACCCTAAGCCTAACCCTAACCCTAGGCTACCCTTGAATGCTTCTGCCTCCAATAGATTTCCTAAGCACTAGTGTTTTAAGGAACAGCTTAAAAAGAGAATCCTAATGTGATTTCTTTATAATGGGTGTGTTCCTTATCTTATCCTAGTGTCTAAACTCTTCTCCATGGCTGGACCTCCAAATAATATTCCTTTATGTGCTAAGGGGTATCTAGAGAGTGGGATAGCTTTAATAACTACCCTAACACTAACGCGTACCCTAACCCTAACCCCTACCCTAACCATAACACGTACCCTAATCCTAACCAATACCCTAAACCGAGCCCTAACCCTAACACTAACCCTAACCCTAACCCATACCCTACGCCGTACCCGAAGCCCTCCCCGAACCCGTACCCTAAGCCGTACCCTAAGCCGTACCCTAAGCCTAACCCTAACCCTAGGCTACCCTTGACTGCTTCTGCCTCCAATAGATTTCCTAAGCACTAGTGTTTTAAGGAACAGCTTAAAAAGAGAATCCTAATGTGATTTCTTTATAATGGGTGTGTTCCTTATCTTATCCTAGTGTCTAAACTCTTCTCCATGGCTGGACCTCCAAATAATATTCCTTATGTGCTAAGGGGTATCTAGAGAGTGGGATAGCTTTAATAACTACCCTAACACTAACGCGTACCCTAACCCTATCCCCTACCCTAACCCTAACACGTACCCTAATCCTAACCAATACCCTAAACCGAGCCCTAACCCTAACACTAACCCTAACCCTAACCCTAACCCATACCCTACGCCGTACCCGAAGCCCTCCCCGAACCCGTACCCTAAGCCGTACCCTAAGCCGTACCCTAAGCCTAACCCTAACCCTAGGCTACCCTTGACTGCTTCTGCCTCCAATAGATTTCCTAAGCACTAGTGTTTTAAGGAACAGCTTAAAAAGAGAATCCTAATGTGATTTCTTTATAATGGGTGTGTTCCTTATCTTATCCTAGTGTCTAAACTCTTCTCCATGGCTGAACCCCCAAATAATATTCCTTTACGTGCTAAGGGGTATCTAGAGAGTGGGTTAGGTTTAATAACTACCCTAACACTAACGCGTACCCTAACCCTAAACCCAACCCTAACCCTAACACGTACACTAATCCTAACCAATACCCTATACCGAGCCCTAACCCTAACACTAACCCTAACCCTAACCCTAACCCATACCCTACGCCATACCAGAAGCCCTCCCCGAACCCGTACCCTAAGCCGTACCCTAAGCCGTACCCTAAGCCTAACCCTAACCCTAGGCTACCCTTGACTGCTTCTGCCTCCAATAGATTTCCTAAGCACTAGTGTTTTAAGGAACAGCTTAAAAAGAGAATCCTAATGGGATTTCTTTATAATGGGTGTGTTCCTTATCTTATCCTAGTGTCTAAACTCTTCTCCATGGCTGGACCTCCAAATAATATTCCTGTACGTGCTAAGGGGTATCTAGAGAGTCGGTTAGGTTTAATAACTACCCTAACACTAACGCGTACCCTAACCCTAACCCCTACCCTATCGCTAACACGTACCCTAATCCTAACCAATACCCTAAACCGAGCCCTAACCCTAACACTAACCCTAACCCTAACCCTACCCATACCCTACGCCGTACCAGAAGCCCTCCCCGAACCCGTACCCTAAGCCGTACCCTAAGCCGTACCCTAAGCCTAACCCTAACCCTAGGCTACCCTTGACTGCTTCTGCCTCCAATAGATTTCCTAAGCACTAGTGTTTTAAGGAACAGCTTAAAAAGAGAATCCTAATGTGATTTCTTTATAATGGGTGTGTTCCTTATCTTATCCTAGTGTCTAAACTCTTCTCCATGGCTGGACCTCCAAATAATATTCCTTTACGTGCTAAGGGGTATCTAGAGATTGGGATAGGTTTAATAACTACCCTAACACTAACGCGTACCCTAACCCTAACCCCTACCCTAACCCTAACACGTACCCTAATCCTAACCAATACCCTAAGCCGAGCCCTAAACCTAACACTAACCCTAACCCTAACCCTAACCCATACCCTAAGCCGTACCCGAAGCCCTCCCCAAACCCGTACCCTAAGCCGTACCCTAAGCCGTACCCTAAGCCTAACCCTAACCCTAGGCTACCCTTGACTGCTTCTGCCTCCAATAGATTTCCTAACACTAGTGTTTTAAGGAACAGCTTAAAAAGAGAATCCTAATGTGATTTCTTTATAATGGGTGTGTTCCTTATCTTATCCTAGTGTCTAAACTCTTCTCCATGGCTGGACACCCAAATAATATTCCTTTACGTGCTAAGGGGTATCTAGAGAGTGGGATAGGTTTAATAACTACCCTAACCCTAACGCGTACCCTAACCCTATCCCCTACCCTAACCCTAACACGTACCCTAATCCTAACCCGTACCCTAAACCGAGCCCTAACCCTAACACTAACCCTAACCCTAACCCTAACCCATACCCTACGCCATACCCGAAGCCCTCCCCGAACCCGTACCCTAAGCCGTACCCTAAGCCGTACCCTAAGCCTAACCCTAACCCTAGGCTACCCTTGACTGCTTCTGCCTCCAATAGATTTCCTAAGCACTAGTGTTTTAAGGAACAGCTTAAAAAGAGAATCCTAATGTGATTTCTTTATAATGGGTGTGTTCCTTATCTTATCCTAGTGTCTAAACTCTTCTCCATGGCTGGACCTCCAAATAATATTCCTTTATGTGCTAAGGGGTATCTAGAGAGTGGGATAGCTTTAATAACTACCCTAACAATAACGCGTACCCTAACGCTAACCCCTACCCTAACCATAACACGTACCCTAATCCTAACCAATACCCTAAACCGAGCCCTAACCCTAACACTAACCCTAACTCTAACCGTAACCCATACCCTACGCCGTACCCGAAGCCCTCCCCGAACCCGTACCCTAAGCCGTACCCTAAGCCTAACCCTAACCCTAGGCTACCCTTGACTGCTTCTGCCTCCAATAGATTTCCTAAGCAGTAGTGTTTTAAGGAACAGCTTAAAAAGAGAATCCTATTGTGATTTCTTTATAATGGGTGTGTTCCTTATCTTATCCTAGTGTCTAAACTCTTCTCCATGGCTGGACCCCCAAATAATATTCCTTTACGTGCTAAGGTGGATCTAGAGAGTGGGATAGGTTTAATAACTACCCTAACCCTAACGCGTACCCTAAACCTAACCCTAACATGTACCCTAATGCTAACCCGTACCCTAAACCGAGCCCTAACCCTAACACTAACCCTAACCCTAACCCTAACCCATACCCTACGCCGTGCCCGAAGCCCTCCCCGAACCCGTACCCTAAGCCGTACCCTAAGCCGTACTCTAAGCCTAACCCTAACCCTAGGCTACCCTTGACTGCTTCTGCCTCCAATAGATTTCCTAAGCACTAGTGTTTTAAGGAACAACTTAAAAAGAGAATCCTAATGTGATTTCTTTATAATGGGTGTGTTCCTTATCTTATCCTAGTGTCTAAACACTTCTCCATGGCTGGACCTCCAAATAATATTCCTTTACGTGCTAAGGGGTATCTAGAGTGTGGGATAGGTTTAATAACTACCCTAACACTAACGCGTACCCTAACCCTAACCCCTACCCTAACACTAACACGTACCCTAATCCTAACCAATACCCTAAACCGAGCCCTAACCCTAACACTAACCCTAACCCTAACCCTAACCCATACCCTACGCCGTACCCGAAGCCCTCCCCGAACCCGTACCCTACGCCGTACGCTAAGCCGTACCCTAAGCCGTACCCTAACCCTAGGCTACCCTTGACTGCTTCTGCCTCCAATAGATTTCCTAAGCACTAGTGTTTTAAAGGACAGCTTAAAAAGAGAATCCTAATGTGATTTCTTTATAATGGGTGTGTTCCTTATCTTATCCTAGTGTCTAAACTCTTCTCCATGGCTGGACCGCCAAATAATATTCCTTTACGTGCTAAGGGGTATCTAGAGAGTGGGTTAGGTTTAATAACTACCCTAACACTAACGCGTACCCTAACCCTAACCCCTACCCTAACCCTAACACGTACCCTAATCCTAACCAATACCCTAAACCGAGCCCTAACCCTAACACTAACCCTAACCCTAACCCTAACCCATACCCTACGCCGTACCAGAAGCCCTCCCCGAACCCGTACCCTAAGCCGTACCCTAAGCCTAACCCTAAGCCTAACCCTAACCCTAGGCTACCCTTGAATGCTTCTGCCTCCAATAGATTTCCTAAGCACTAGTGTTTTAAGGAACAGCTTAAAAAGAGAATCCTAATGTGATTTCTTTATAATGGGTGTGTTCCTTATCTTATCCTAGTGTCTAAACTCTTCTCCATGGCTGGACCTCCAAATAATATTCCTTAATGTGCTAAGGGGTATCTAGAGAGTGGGATAGCTTTAATAACTACCCTAACACTAACGCGTACCCTAACCCTAACCCCTACCCTAACCATAACACGTACCCTAATCCTAACCAATACCCTAAACCGAGCCCTAACCCTAACACTAACTCTAACCCTAAACCATACCCTACGCCGTACCCGAAGCCCTCCCCGAACCCGTACCCTAAGCCGTACCCTAAGCCGTACCTTAAGCCTAACCCTAACCCTAGGCTACCCTTGACTGCTTCTGCCTCCAATAGATTTCCTAAGCACTAGTGTTTTAAGGAACAGCTTAAAAAGAGAATCCTAATGTGATTTCTTTATAATGGGTGTGTTCCTTATCTTATCCTAGTGTCTAAACTCTTCTCCATGGCTGGACCTCCAAATAATATTCCTTATGTGCTAAGGGGTATCTAGAGAGTGGGATAGCTTTAATAACTACCCTAACACTAACGCGTACCCTAACCCTATCCCCTACCCTAACCCTAACACGTACCCTAATCCTAACCAATACCCTAAACCGAGCCCTAACCCTAACACTAACCCTAACCCTAACCCTAACCCATACCCTACGCCGTACCCGAAGCCCTCCCCGAACCCGTACCCTAAGCCGTACCCTAAGCCGTACCCTAAGCCTAACCCTAACCCTAGGCTACCCTTGACTGCTTCTGCCTCCAGTAGATTTCCTAAGCACTAGTGTTTTAAGGAACAGCTTAAAAAGAGAATCCTAATGTGATTTCTTTATAATGGGTGTGTTCCTTATCTTATCCTAGTGTCTAAACTCTTCTCCATGGCTGGACCCCCAAATAATATTCCTTTACGTGCTAAGGGGTATCTAGAGAGTGGGTTAGGTTTAATAACTACCCTAACACTAACGCGTACCCTAACCCTAAACCCAAACCTAACCCTAACACGTACACTAATCCTAACCAATACCCTATACCGAGCCCTAACTCTAACACTAACCCTAACCCTAAACCTAACCCATACCCTACGCCATACCAGAAGCCCTCCCCGAACCCGTACCCTAAGCCGTACCCTAAGCCTAACCCTAAGCCTAACCCTAACCCTAGGCTACCCTTGACTGCTTCTGCCTCCAATAGATTTCCTAAGCACTAGTGTTTTAAGGAACAGCTTAAAAAGAGAATCCTAATGGGATTTCTTTATAATGGGTGTGTTCCTTATCTTATCCTAGTGTCTAAACTCTTCTCCATGGCTGGACCTCCAAATAATATTCCTTTACGTGCTAAGGGGTATCTAGAGAGTGGGTTAGGTTTAATAACTACCCTAACACTAACGCGTACCCTAACCCTAACCCCTACCCTATCGCTAACACGTACCCTAATCCTAACCAATACCCTAAACCGAGCCCTAACCCTAACACTAACCCTAACCCTAACCCTACCCATACCCTACGCCGTACCAGAAGCCCTCCCCGAACCCGTACCCTAAGCCGTACCCTAAGCCGTACCCTAAGCCTAACCCTAACCCTAGGTTACCCTTGACTGCTTCTGCCTCCAATAGATTTCCTAAGCACTAGTGTTTTAAGGAACAGCTTAAAAAGAGAATCCTAATGTGATTTCTTTATAATGGGTGTGTTCCTTATCTTATCCTAGTGTCTAAACTCTTCTCCATGGCTGGACCTCCAAATAATATTCCTTTACGTGCTAAGGGGTATCTAGAGATTGGGATAGGTTTAATAACTACCCTAACACTAACGCGTACCCTAACCCTAACCCCTACCCTAACCCTAACACGTACCCTAATCCTAACCAATACCCTAAGCCGAGCCCTAAACCTAACACTAACCCTAACCCTAACCCTAACCCATACCCTAAGCCGTACCCGAAGCCCTCCCCAAACCCGTACCCTAAGCCGTACCCTAAGCCGTACCCTAAGCCTAACCCTAACCCTAGGCTACCCTTGACTGCTTCTGCCTCCAATAGATTTCCTAAGCACTAGTGTTTTAAGGAACAGCTTAAAAAGAGAATCCTAATGTGATTTCTTTATAATGGGTGTGTTCCTTATCTTATCCTAGTGTCTAAACTCTTCTCCATGGCTGGACCCCCAAATAATATTCCTTTACGTGCTAAGGGGTATCTAGAGAGTGGGATAGGTTTAATAACTACCCTAACCCTAACGCGTACCCTAACCCTATCCCCTACCCTAACCCTAACACGTACCCTAATCCTAACCCGTACCCTAAACCGAGCCCTAACCCTAACACTAACCCTAACCCATACCCTACGCCATACCCGAAGCCCTCCCCGAACCCGTACCCTAAGCCGTACCCTAAGCCGTACCCTAAGCCTAACCCTAACCCTAGGCTACCCTTGACTGCTTCTGCCTCCAATAGATTTCCTAAGCACTAGTGTTTTAAGGAACAGCTTAAAAAGAGAATCCTAATGTGATTTCTTTATAATGGGTGTGTTCCTTATCTTATCCTAGTGTCTAAACTCTTCTCCATGGCTGGACCTCCAAATAATATTCCTTTATGTGCTAAGGGGTATCTAGAGAGTGGGATAGCTTTAATAACTACCCTAACACTAACGCGTACCCTAACCCTAACCCCTACCCTAACCATAACACGTACCCTAATCCTAACCAATACCCTAAACCGAGCCCTAACCCTAACACTAACCCTAACCCTAACCGTAACCCATACCCTACGCCGTACCCGAAGCCCTCCCCGAACCCGTACCCTAAGCCGTACCCTAAGCCGTACCCTAAGCCTAACCCTAACCCTAGGCTACCCTTGACTGCTTCTGCCTCCAATAGATTTCCTAAGCAGTAGTGTTTTAAGGAACAGCTTAAAAAGAGAATCCTATTGTGATTTCTTTATAATGGGTGTGTTCCTTATCTTATCCTAGTGTCTAAACTCTTCTCCATGGCTGGACCCCCAAATAATATTCCTTTACGTGCTAAGGTGTATCTAGAGAGTGGGATAGGTTTAATAACTAACCTAACCCTAACGCGTACCCTAACCCTAACCCCTACTCTAACCCTAACATGTACCCTAATCCTAACCCGTACCCTAAACCGAGCCCTAACCCTAACACTAACCCTAACCCTAACCCTAACCCATACCCTACGCCGTACCCAAAGCCCTCCCCGAACCCGTACCCTAAACCGTACCCTAAGCCGTACCCTAAGCCTAACCCTAACCCTAGGCTACCCTTGACTGCTTCTGCCTCCAATAGATTTCCTAAGCACTAGTGTTTTAAGGAACAGCTTAAAAAGAGAATCCTAATGTGATTTCTTTATAATGGGTGTGTTCCTTATCTTATCCTAGTGTCTAAACTCTTCTCCATGGCTGGACCCCCAAATAATATTCCTTTACGTGCTAAGGGGTATCTAGAGAGTGGGATAGGTTTAATAACTACCCTAACCCTAACGCGTACCCTAACCCTATCCCCTACCCTAACCCTAACACGTACCCCAATCCTAACCCGTACCCTAAACCGAGCCCTAACCCTAACACTAACCCTAACCCTAACCCTAACCCATACCCTACGCCATACCCGAAGCCCTCCCCGAACCCGTACCCTAAGCCGTACCCTAAGCCGTACCCTAAGCCTAACCCTAACCCTAGGCTACCCTTGACTGCTTCTGCCTCCAATAGATTTCCTAAGCACTAGTGTTTTAAGGAACAGCTTAAAAAGAGAATCCTAATGTGATTTCTTTATAATGGGTGTGTTCCTTATCTTATCCTAGTGTCTAAACTCTTCTCCATGGATGGACCTCCAAATAATATTCCTTTATGTGCTAAGGGGTATCTAGAGAGTGGGATAGCTTTAATAACTACCCTAACACTAACGCGTACCCTAACCCTAACCCCTACCCTAACACTAACACGTACCCTAATCCTAACCAATACCCTAAACCGAGCCCTAACCCTAACACTAACCCTAACCCTAACCCTAACCCATACCCTACGCCGTACCCGAAGCCCTCCCCGAACCCGTACCCTACGCCGTACGCTAAGCCGTACCCTAAGCCGTACCCTAACCCTAGGCTACCCTTGACTGCTTCTGCCTCCAATAGATTTCCTAAGCACTAGTGTTTTAAAGGACAGCTTAAAAAGAGAATCCTAATGTGATTTCTTTATAATGGGTGTGTTCCTTATCTTATCCTAGTGTCTAAACTCTTCTCCATGGCTGGACCGCCAAATAATATTCCTTTACGTGCTAAGGGGTATCTAGAGAGTGGGTTAGGTTTAATAACTACCCTAACACTAACGCGTACCCTAACCCTAACCCCTACCCTAACCCTAACACGTACCCTAATCCTAACCAATACCCTAAACCGAGCCCTAACCCTAACACTAACCCTAACCCTAACCCTAACCCATACCCTACGCCGTACCAGAAGCCCTCCCCGAACCCGTACCCTAAGCCGTACCCTAAGCCTAACCCTAAGCCTAACCCTAACCCTAGGCTACCCTTGAATGCTTCTGCCTCCAATAGATTTCCTAAGCACTAGTGTTTTAAGGAACAGCTTAAAAAGAGAATCCTAATGTGATTTCTTTATAATGGGTGTGTTCCTTATCTTATCCTAGTGTCTAAACTCTTCTCCATGGCTGGACCTCCAAATAATATTCCTTAATGTGCTAAGGGGTATCTAGAGAGTGGGATAGCTTTAATAACTACCCTAACACTAACGCGTACCCTAACCCTAACCCCTACCCTAACCATAACACGTACCCTAATCCTAACCAATACCCTAAACCGAGCCCTAACCCTAACACTAACTCTAACCCTAACCCATACCCTACGCCGTACCCGAAGCCCTCCCCGAACCCGTACCCTAAGCCGTACCCTAAGCCGTACCTTAAGCCTAACCCTAACCCTAGGCTACCCTTGACTGCTTCTGCCTCCAATAGATTTCCTAAGCACTAGTGTTTTAAGGAACAGCTTAAAAAGAGAATCCTAATGTGATTTCTTTATAATGGGTGTGTTCCTTATCTTATCCTAGTGTCTAAACTCTTCTCCATGGCTGGACCTCCAAATAATATTCCTTATGTGCTAAGGGGTATCTAGAGAGTGGGATAGCTTTAATAACTACCCTAACACTAACGCGTACCCTAACCCTATCCCCTACCCTAACCCTAACACGTACCCTAATCCTAACCAATACCCTAAACCGAGCCCTAACCCTAACACTAACCCTAACCCTAACCCTAACCCATACCCTACGCCGTACCCGAAGCCCTCCCCGAACCCGTACCCTAAGCCGTACCCTAAGCCGTACCCTAAGCCTAACCCTAACCCTAGGCTACCCTTGACTGCTTCTGCCTCCAATAGATTTCCTAAGCACTAGTGTTTTAAGGAACAGCTTAAAAAGAGAATCCTAATGTGATTTCTTTATAATGGGTGTGTTCCTTATCTTATCCTAGTGTCTAAACTCTTCTCCATGGCTGGACCCCCAAATAATATTCCTTTACGTGCTAAGGGGTATCTAGAGAGTGGGTTAGGTTTAATAACTACCCTAACACTAACGCGTACCCTAACCCTAAACCCAAACCTAACCCTAACACGTACACTAATCCTAACCAATAACCTATACCGAGCCCTAACCCTAACACTAACCCTAACCCTAAACCTAACCCATACCCTACGCCATACCAGAAGCCCTCCCCGAACCCGTACCCTAAGCCGTACCCTAAGCCTAACCCTAAGCCTAACCCTAACCCTAGGCTACCCTTGACTGCTTCTGCCTCCAATAGATTTCCTAAGCACTAGTGTTTTAAGGAACAGCTTAAAAAGAGAATCCTAATGGGATTTCTTTATAATGGGTGTGTTCCTTATCTTATCCTAGTGTCTAAACTCTTCTCCATGGCTGGACCTCCAAATAATATTCCTTTACGTGCTAAGGGGTATCTAGAGAGTGGGTTAGGTTTAATAACTACCCTAACACTAACGCGTACCCTAACCCTAACCCCTACCCTATCGCTAACACGTACCCTAATCCTAACCAATACCCTAAACCGAGCCCTAACCCTAACACTAACCCTAACCCTAACCCTACCCATACCCTACGCCGTACCAGAAGCCCTCCCCGAACCCGTACCCTAAGCCGTACCCTAAGCCGTACCCTAAGCCTAACCCTAACCCTAGGCTACCCTTGACTGCTTCTGCCTCCAATAGATTTCCTAAGCACTAGTGTTTTAAGGAACAGCTTAAAAAGAGAATCCTAATGTGATTTCTTTATAATGGGTGTGTTCCTTATCTTATCCTAGTGTCTAAACTCTTCTCCATGGCTGGACCTCCAAATAATATTCCTTTACGTGCTAAGGGGTATCTAGAGATTGGGATAGGTTTAATAACTACCCTAACACTAACGCGTACCCTAACCCTAACCCCTACCCTAACCCTAACACGTACCCTAATCCTAACCAATACCCTAAGCCGAGCCCTAAACCTAACACTAACCCTAACCCTAACCCTAACCCATACCCTAAGCCGTACCCGAAGCCCTCCCCAAACCCGTACCCTAAGCCGTACCCTAAGCCGTACCCTAAGCCTAACCCTAACCCTAGGCTACCCTTGACTGCTTCTGCCTCCAATAGATTTCCTAAGCACTAGTGTTTTAAGGAACAGCTTAAAAAGAGAATCCTAATGTGATTTCTTTATAATGGGTGTGTTCCTTATCTTATCCTAGTGTCTAAACTCTTCTCCATGGCTGGACCCCCAAATAATATTCCTTTACGTGCTAAGGGGTATCTAGAGAGTGGGATAGGTTTAATAACTACCCTAACCCTAACGCGTACCCTAACCCTATCCCCTACCCTAACCCTAACACGTACCCTAATCCTAACCCGTACCCTAAACCGAGCCCTAACCCTAACACTAACCCTAACCCTAACCCTAACCCATACCCTACGCCATACCCGAAGCCCTCCCCGAACCCGTACCCTAAGCCGTACCCTAAGCCGTACCCTAAGCCTAACCCTAACCCTAGGCTACCCTTGACTGCTTCTGCCTCCAATAGATTTCCTAAGCACTAGTGTTTTAAGGAACAGCTTAAAAAGAGAATCCTAATGTGATTTCTTTATAATGGGTGTGTTCCTTATCTTATCCTAGTGTCTAAACTCTTCTCCATGGCTGGACCTCCAAATAATATTCCTTTATGTGCTAAGGGGTATCTAGAGAGTGGGATAGCTTTAATAACTACCCTAACACTAACGCGTACCCTAACCCTAACCCCTACCCTAACCATAACACGTACCCTAATCCTAACCAATACCCTAAACCGAGCCCTAACCCTAACACTAACCCTAACCCTAACCGTAACCCATACCCTACGCCGTACCCGAAGCCCTCCCCGAACCCGTACCCTAAGCCGTACCCTAAGCCGTACCCTAAGCCTAACCCTAACCCTAGGCTACCCTTGACTGCTTCTGCCTCCAATAGATTTCCTAAGCAGTAGTGTTTTAAGGAACAGCTTAAAAAGAGAATCCTATTGTGATTTCTTTATAATGGGTGTGTTCCTTATCTTATCCTAGTGTCTAAACTCTTCTCCATGGCTGGACCCCCAAATAATATTCCTTTACGTGCTAAGGTGTATCTAGAGAGTGGGATAGGTTTAATAACTAACCTAACCCTAACGCGTACCCTAACCCTAACCCCTACTCTAACCCTAACATGTACCCTAATCCTAACCCGTACCCTAAACCGAGCCCTAACCCTAACACTAACCCTAACCCTAACCCTAACCCATACCCTACGCCGTACCCAAAGCCCTCCCCGAACCCGTACCCTAAACCGTACCCTAAGCCGTACCCTAAGCCTAACCCTAACCCTAGGCTACCCTTGACTGCTTCTGCCTCCAATAGATTTCCTAAGCACTAGTGTTTTAAGGAACAGCTTAAAAAGAGAATCCTAATGTGATTTCTTTATAATGGGTGTGTTCCTTATCTTATCCTAGTGTCTAAACTCTTCTCCATGGCTGGACCCCCAAATAATATTCCTTTACGTGCTAAGGGGTATCTAGAGAGTGGGATAGGTTTAATAACTACCCTAACCCTAACGCGTACCCTAACCCTATCCCCTACCCTAACCCTAACACGTACCCTAATCCTAACCCGTACCCTAAACCGAGCCCTAACCCTAACACTAACCCTAACCCTAACCCTAACCCATAACCTACGCCATACCCGAAGCCCTCCCCGAACCCGTACCCTAAGCCGTACCCTAAGCCGTACCCTAAGCCTAACCCTAACCCGAGGCTACCCTTGACTGCTTCTGCCTCCAATAGATTTCCTAAGCACTAGTGTTTTAAGGAACAGCTTAAAAAGAGAATCCTAATGTGATTTCTTTATAATGGGTGTGTTCCTTATCTTATCCTAGTGTCTAAACTCTTCTCCATGGCTGGACCTCCAAATAATATTCCTTTATGTGCTAAGGGGTATCTAGAGAGTGGGATAGCTTTAATAACTACCCTAACACTAACGCGTACCCTAACCCTAACCCCTACCCTAACCATAACACGTACCCTAATCCTAACCAATACCCTAAACCGAGCCCTAACCCTAACACTAACCCTAACCCTAACCGTAACCCATACCCTACGCCGTACCCGAAGCCCTCCCCGAACCCGTACCCTAAGCCGTACCCTAAGCCGTACCCTAAGCCTAACCCTAACCCTAGGCTACCCTTGACTGCTTCTGCCTCCAATAGATTTCCTAAGCAGTAGTGTTTTAAGGAACAGCTTAAAAAGAGAATCCTATTGTGATTTCTTTATAATGGGTGTGTTCCTTATCTTATCCTAGTGTCTAAACTCTTCTCCATGGCTGGACCCACAAATAATATTCCTTTACGTGCTAAGGTGTATCTAGAGAGTGGGATAGGTTTAATAACTAACCTAACCCTAACGCGTACCCTAACCCTAACCCCTACTCTAACCCTAACATGTACCCTAATCCTAACCCGTACCCTAAACCGAGCCCTAACCCTAACACTAACCCTAACCCTAACCCTAACCCATACCCTACGCCGTACCCAAAGCCCTCCCCGAACCCGTACCCTAAACCGTACCCTAAGCCGTACCCTAAGCCTAACCCTAACCCTAGGCTACCCTTGACTGCTTCTTCCTCCAATAGATTTCCTAAGCACTAGTGTTTTAAGGAACAGCTTAAAAAGAGAATCCTAATGTGATTTATTTATAATGGGTGTGTTCCTTATCTTATCCTAGTGTCTAAACTCTTCTCCATGGCTGGACCCCCAAATAATATTCCTTTACGTGCTAAGGGCTATCTAGAGAGTGGGATAGGTTTAATAACTACCCTAACCCTAACACGTACCCTAACCCTATCCCCTACCTTAACCCTAACTCGTACCCTAATCCTAACCCGTACCCTAAAACGAGCCCTAACCCTAACACTAACCCTAACCCTAACCCTAACCCATACCCTACGCCGTACCCGAAGCCCTCACCGAACCCGTACCCTAAGCCGTACCCTAAGCCTAACCCTAAGCCTAACCCTAACCCTAGGCTACCCTTGACTGCTTCTGCCTCCAATAGATTTCCTAAGCACTAGTGTTTTAAGGAACAGCTTAAAAAGAGAATCCTAATGTGATTTCTTTATAATGGGTGTGTTCCTTATCTTATCCTAGTGTCTAAACTCTTCTCCATGGCTGGACCCCCAAATAATATTCCTTTACATGCTAAGGGGTATCTAGAGAGTGGGATAGGTTTAATAACTACCCTAACCCTAACGCGTACCCTAACCCTAACCCCTACCCTAACCCTAACATGTACCCTAATCCTAACCCGTACCTTAAACCGAGCCCTAACCCTAACACTAACCCTAACCCTAACCCTAACCCATACCCTACGCCGTACCCGAAGCCCTCACCGAAACCGTACCCTAAGCCGTACCCTAAGCCTAACCCTAACCCTAGGCTACCCTTGACTGCTTCTGCCTCCAATAGATTTCCTAAGCACTAGTGTTTTAAGGAACATCTTAAAAAGAGAATCCTAATGTGATTTCTTTATAATGGGTGTGTTCCTTATCTTATCCTAGTGTCTAAACTCTTCTCCATGGCTGGACCTCCAAATAATATTCCTTTATGTGCTAAGGGGTATCTAGAGAGTGGGATAGCTTTAATAACTACCCTAACACTAACGCGTACCCTAACCCTAACCCCTACCCTAAACATAACACGTACCCTAATCCTAACCAATACCCTAAACCGAGCCCTAACCCTAACACTAACCCTAACCCTAACCCTAACCCATACCCTACGCCGTACCCGAAGCCCTCCCCGAACGGGTACCCTAAGCCGTACCCTAAGCCTAACCCTAACCCTAGGCTACCCTTGACTGCTTCTGCCTCCAATAGATTTCCTAAGCAGTAGTGTTTTAAGGAACAGCTTAAAAAGAGAATCCTATTGTGATTTCTTTATAATGGGTGTGTTCCTTATCTTATCCTAGTGTCTAAACTCTTCTCCATGGCTGGACCCCGAAATAATATTCCTTTACGTGCTAAGGGGTATCTAGAGAGTGGGATAGGTTTAATAACTACCCTAACCCTAACGCGTACCCTAACCCTATCCCCTACCCTAACCCTAACACGTACCCTAATCCTAACCCGTACCCTAAAACGAGCCCTAACCCTAACACTAACCCTAACCCTAACCCTAACCCATACCCTACGCCGTACCAGAAGCCCTCCCCGAACCCGTACCCTAAGCCGTACCCTAAGCCGTACCCTAAGCCTAAACCTAAGCCTAGGCTACCCTTGAATGCTTCTGCCTCCAATAGATTTCCTAAGCACTAGTGTTTTAAGGAACAGCTTAAAAAGAGAATCCTAATGTGATTTCTTTATAATGGGTGTGTTCCTTATCTTATCCTAGTGTCTAAACTCTTCTCCATGGCTGGACCTCCAAATAATATTCCTTTATGTGCTAAGGGGTATCTAGAGAGTGGGATAGCTTTAATAACTACCCTAACACTAACGCGTACCCTAACCCTAACCCCTACCCTAACCATAACACTTACCCTAATCCTAACCAATACCCTAAACCGAGCCCTAACCCTAACACTAACCCTAACCCTAACCCATACCCTACGCCGTACCCGAAGCCCTCCCCGAACCCGTACCCTAAGCCGTACCCTAAGCCGTACCCTAAGCCTAACCCTAACCCTAGGCTACCCTTGACTGCTTCTGCCTCCAATAGATTTCCTAAGCACTAGTGTTTTAAGGAACAGCTTAAAAAGAGAATCCTAATGTGATTTCTTTATAATGGGTGTGTTCCTTATCTTATCCTAGTGTCTAAACTCTTCTCCATGGCTGGACCTCCAAATAATATTCCTTATGTGCTAAGGGGTATCTAGAGAGTGGGATAGCTTTAATAACTACCCTAACACTAACGCGTACCCTAACCCTAACCCCTACCCTAACCCTAACACGTACCCTAATCCTAACCAATACCCTAAACCGAGCCCTAACCCTAACACTAACCCTAACCCTAACCCTAACCCATACCCTACGCCGTACCCGAAGCCCTCCCCGAACCCGTACCCTAAGCCGTACCCTAAGCCGTACCCTAAGCCTAACCCTAACCCTAGGCTACCCTTGACTGCTTCTGCCTCCAATAGATTTCCTAAGCACTAGTGTTTTAAGGAACAGCTTAAAAAGAGAATCCTAATGTGATTTCTTTATAATGGGTGTGTTCCTTATCTTATCCTAGTGTCTAAACTCTTCTCCATGGCTGGACCCCCAAATAATATTCCTTTACGTGCTAAGGGGTATCTAGAGATTGGGATAGGTTTAATAACTACCCTAACACTAACGCGTACCCTAACCCTAACCCCTACCCTAACCCTAACACGTACCCTAATCCTAACCAATACCCTAAGCCGAGCCCTAACCCTAACACTAACCCTAACCCTAACCCTAACCCATACCCTACGCCATACCAGAAGCCCTCCCCGAACCCGTACCCTAAGCCGTACCCTAAGCCTAACCCTAAGCCTAACCCTAACCCTAGGCTACCCTTGACTGCTTCTGCCTCCAATAGATTTCCTAAGCACTAGTGTTTTAAGGAACAGCTTAAAAAGAGAATCCTAATGTGATTTCTTTATAATGGGTGTGTTCCTTATCTTATCCTAGTGTCTAAACTCTTCTCCATGGCTGGACCTCCAAATAATATTCCATTACGTGCTAAGGGGTATCTAGAGAGTGGGTTAGGTTTAATAACTACCCTAACACTAACGCGTACCCTAACCCTAACCCCTACCCTATCGCTAACACGTACCCTAATCCTAACCAATACCCTAAACCGAGCCCTAACCCTAACACTAACCCTAACCCTAACCCTAACCCATACCCTACGCCGTACCAGAAGCCTTCCCCGAACCCGTACCCTAAGCCGTACCCTAAGCCGTACCCTAAGCCTAACCCTAACCCTAGGCTACCCTTGACTGCTTCTGCCTCCAATAGATTTCCTAAGCACTAGTGTTTTAAGGAACAGCTTAAAAAGAGAATCCTAATGTGATTTCTTTATAATGGGTGTGTTCCTTATCTTATCCTAGTGTCTAAACTCTTCTCCATGGCTGGACCTCCAAATAATATTCCTTTACGTGCTAAGGGGTATCTAGAGATTGGGATAGGTTTAATAACTACCCTAACACTAACGCGTACCCTATCCCTAACCCCTACCCTAACCCTAACACGTACCCTAATCCTAACCAATACCCTAAGCCGAGCCCTAACCCTAACACTAACCCTAACCCTAACCCTAACCCATACCCTAAGCCGTACCCGAAGCCCTCCCCAAACCCGTACCCTAAGCCGTACCCTAAGCCGTACCCTAAGCCTAACCCTAACCCTAGGCTACCCTTGACTGCTTCTGCCTCCAATAGATTTCCTAAGCACTAGTGTTTTAAGGAACAGCTTAAAAAGAGAATCCTAATGTGATTTCTTTATAATGGGTGTGTTCCTTATCTTATCCTAGTGTCTAAACTCTTCTCCATGGCTGGACCCCCAAATAATATACCTTTACGTGCTAAGGGGTATCTAGAGAGTGGGATAGGTTTAATAACTACCCTAACCCTAACGCGTACCCTAACCCTATCCCCTACCCTAACCCTAACACGTACCCTAATCCTAACCCGTACCCTAAACCGAGCCCTAACCCTAACACTAACCCTAACCCTAACCCTAACCCATACCCTACGCCATACCCGAAGCCCTCCCCGAACCCGTACCCTAAGCCGTACCCTAAGCCGTACCCTAAGCCTAACCCTAACCCTAGGCTACCCTTGACTGCTTCTGCCTCCAATAGATTTCCTAAGCACTAGTGTTTTAAGGAACAGCTTAAAAAGAGAATCCTAATGTGATTTCTTTATAATGGGTGTGTTCCTTATCTTATCCTTGTGTCTAAACTCTTCTCCATGGCTGGACCTCCAAATAATATTCCTTTATGTGCTAAGGGGTATCTAGAGAGTGGGATAGCTTTAATAACTACCCTAACACTAACGCGTACCCTAACCCTAACCCCTACCCTAACCATAACACGTACCCTAATCCTAACCAATACCCTAAACCGAGCCCTAACCCTAACACTAACCCTAACCCTAACCCTAACCCATACCCTACGCCGTACCAGAAGCCCTCCCCGAACCCGTACCCTAAGCCGTACCCTAAGCCTAACCCTAAGCCTAACCCTAACCCTAGGCTACCCTTGAATGCTTCTGCCTCCAATAGATTTCCTAAGCACTAGTGTTTTAAGGAACAGCTTAAAAAGAGAATCCTAATGTGATTTCTTTATAATGGGTGTGTTCCTTATCTTATCCTAGTGTCTAAACTCTTCTCCATGGCTGGACCTCCAAATAATATTCCTTTATGTGCTAAGGGGTATCTAGAGAGTGGGATAGCTTTAATAACTACCCTAACACTAACGCGTACCCTAACCCTAAACCCTACCCTAACCATAACACGTACCCTAATCCTAACCAATACCCTAAACCGAGCCCTAACCCTAACACTAACCCTAACCCTAACCCATACCCTACGCCGTACCCGAAGCCCTCCCCGAACCCGTACCCTAAGCCGTACCCTAAGCCGTACCCTAAGCCTAACCCTAACCCTAGGCTACCCTTGACTGCTTCTGCCTCCAATAGATTTCCTAAGCACTAGTGTTTTAAGGAACAGCTTAAAAAGAGAATCCTAATGTGATTTCTTTATAATGGGTGTGTTCCTTATCTTATCCTAGTGTCTAAACTCTTCTCCATGGCTGGACTTCCAAATAATATTCCTTATGTGCTAAGGGGTATCTAGAGAGTGGGATAGCTTTAATAACTACCCTAACACTAACGCGTACCCTAACCCTAACCCCTACCCTAACCCTAACACGTACCCTAATCCTAACCAATACCCTAAACCGAGCCCTAACCCTAACACTAACCCTAACCCTAACCCTAACCCATACCCTACGCCGTACCCGAAGCCCTCCCCGAACCCGTACCCTAAGCCGTACCCTAAGCCGTACCCTAAGCCTAACCCTAACCCTAGGCTACCCTTGACTGCTTCTGCCTCCAATAGATTTCCTAAGCACTAGTGTTTTAAGGAACAGCTTAAAAAGAGAATCCTAATGTGATTTCTTTATAATGGGTGTGTTCCTTATCTTATCCTAGTGTCTAAACTCTTCTCCATGGCTGGACCCCCAAATAATATTCCTTTACGTGCTAAGGGGTATCTAGAGAGTGGGTTAGGTTTAATAACTACCCTAACACTAACGCGTACCCTAACCCTAACCCCTAACCTATCGCTAACACCTACCCTAATCCTAACCAATACCCTAAACCGAGCCCTAACCCTAACACTAACCCTAACCCTAACCCTAACCCATACCCTACGCCGTACCAGAAGCCCTCCCCGAACCCGTACCCTAAGCCGTACCCTAAGCCGTACCCTAAGCCTAACCCTAACCCTAGGCTACCCTTGACTGCTTCTGCCTCCAATAGATTTCCTAAGCACTAGTGTTTTAAGGAACAGCTTAAAAAGAGAATCCTAATGTGATTTCTTTATAATGGGTGTGTTCCTTATCTTATCCTAGTGTCTAAACTCTTCTCCATGGCTGGACCTCCAAATAATATTCCTTTACGTGCTAAGGGGTATCGAGAGATTGGGATAGGTTTAATAACTACCCTAACACTAACGCGTACCCTAACCCTAACCCCTACCCTAACCCTAACACGTACCCTAATCCTAACCAATACCCTAAGCCGAGCCCTAAACCTAACACTAACCCTAACCCTAACCCTAACCCATACCCTAAGCCGTACCCGAAGCCCTCCCCAAACCCGTACCCTAAGCCGTACCCTAAGCCTAACCCTAACCCTAGGCTACCCTTGACTGCTTCTGCCTCCAATAGATTTCCTAAGCACTAGTGTTTTAAGGAACAGCTTAAAAAGAGAATCCTAATGTGATTTCTTTATAATGGGTGTGTTCCTTATCTTATCCTAGTGTCTAAACTCTTCTCCATGGCTGGACCTCCAAATAATATTCCTTATGTGCTAAGGGGTATCTAGAGAGTGGGATAGCTTTAATAACTACCCTAACACTAACGCGTACCCTAACCCTAACCCCTACCCTAACCCTAACACGTACCCTAATCCTAACCAATACCCTAAACCGAGCCCTAACCCTAACACTAACCCTAACCCTAACCCTAACCCATACCCTACGCCGTACCCGAAGCCCTCCCCGAACCCGTACCCTAAGCCGTACCCTAAGCCGTACCCTAAGCCTAACCCTAACCCTAGGCTACCCTTGACTGCTTCTGCCTCCAATAGATTTCCTAAGCACTAGTGTTTTAAGGAACAGCTTAAAAAGAGAATCCTAATGTGATTTCTTTATAATGGGTGTGTTCCTTATCTTATCCTAGTGTCTAAACTCTTCTCCATGGCTGGACCCCCAAATAATATTCCTTTACGTGCTAAGGGGTATCTAGAGAGTCGGTTAGGTTTAATAACTACCCTAACACTAACGCGTACCCTAACCCTAAACCCTACCCTAACCCTAACACGTACCCTAATCCTAACCAATACCCTATACCGAGCCCTAACCCTAACACTAACCCTAACCCTAACCCTAACCCATACCCTACGCCATACCAGAAGCCCTCCCCGAACCCGTACCCTAAGCCGTACCCTAAGCCGTACCCTAAGCCTAACCCTAACCCTAGGCTACCCTTGACTGCTTCTGCCTCCAATAGATTTCCTAAGCACTAGTGTTTTAAGGAACAGCTTAAAAAGAGAATCCTAATGTGATTTCTTTATAATGGGTGTGTTCCTTATCTTATCCTAGTGTCTAAACTCTTCTCCATGGCTGGACCTCCAAATAATATTCCTTTACGTGCTAAGGGGTATCTAGAGAGTGGGTTAGGTTTAATAACTACCCTAACACTAACGCGTACCCTAACCCTAACCCCTACCCTATCGCTAACACGTACCCTAATCCTAACCAATACCCTAAACCGAGCCCTAACCCTAACACTAACCCTAACCCTAACCCTAAACCATACCCTACGCCGTACCAGAAGCCCTCCCCGAACCCGTACCCTAAGCCGTACCCTAAGCCGTACCCTAAGCCTAACCCTAACCCTAGGCTACCCTTGACTGCTTCTGCCTCCAATAGATTTCCTAAGCACTAGTGTTTTAAGGAACAGCTTAAAAAGAGAATCCTAATGTGATTTCTTTATAATGGGTGTGTTCCTTATCTTATCCTAGTGTCTAAACTCTTCTCCATGGCTGGACCTCCAAATAATATTCCTTTACGTGCTAAGGGGTATCTAGAGATTGGGATAGGTTTAATAACTACCCTAACACTAACGCGTACCCTAACCCTAACCCCTACCCTAACCCTAACACGTACCCTAATCCTAACCAATACCCTAAGCCGAGCCCTAACCCTAACACTAACCCTAACCCTAACCCTAACCCATACCCTACGCCATACCAGAAGCCCTCCCCGAACCCGTACCCTAAGCCGTACCCTAAGCCTAACCCTAAGCCTAACCCTAACCCTAGGCTACCCTTGACTGCTTCTGCCTCCAATAGATTTCCTAAGCACTAGTGTTTTAAGGAACAGCTTAAAAAGAGAATCCTAATGTGATTTCTTTATAATGGGTGTGTTCCTTATCTTATCCTAGTGTCTAAACTCTTCTCCATGGCTGGACCTCCAAATAATATTCCATTACGTGCTAAGGGGTATCTAGAGAGTGGGTTAGGTTTAATAACTACCCTAACCCTAACGCGTACCCTAACCCTAACCCCTACCCTAACCCTAACATGTACCCTAATCCTAACCCGTACCTTAAACCGAGCCCTAACCCTAACACTAACCCTAACCCTAACCCTAACCCATACCCTACGCCGTACCCGAAGCCCTCACCGAAACCGTACCCTAAGCCGTACCCTAAGCCTAACCCTAACCCTAGGCTACCCTTGACTGCTTCTGCCTCCAATAGATTTCCTAAGCACTAGTGTTTTAAGGAACATCTTAAAAAGAGAATCCTAATGTGATTTCTTTATAATGGGTGTGTTCCTTATCTTATCCTAGTGTCTAAACTCTTCTCCATGGCTGGACCTCCAAATAATATTCCTTTATGTGCTAAGGGGTATCTAGAGAGTGGGATAGCTTTAATAACTACCCTAACACTAACGCGTACCCTAACCCTAACCCCTACCCTAAACATAACACGTACCCTAATCCTAACCAATACCCTAAACCGAGCCCTAACCCTAACACTAACCCTAACCCTAACCCTAACCCATACCCTACGCCGTACCCGAAGCCCTCCCCGAACGGGTACCCTAAGCCGTACCCTAAGCCTAACCCTAACCCTAGGCTACCCTTGACTGCTTCTGCCTCCAATAGATTTCCTAAGCAGTAGTGTTTTAAGGAACAGCTTAAAAAGAGAATCCTATTGTGATTTCTTTATAATGGGTGTGTTCCTTATCTTATCCTAGTGTCTAAACTCTTCTCCATGGCTGGACCCCGAAATAATATTCCTTTACGTGCTAAGGGGTATCTAGAGAGTGGGATAGGTTTAATAACTACCCTAACCCTAACGCGTACCCTAACCCTATCCCCTACCCTAACCCTAACACGTACCCTAATCCTAACCCGTACCCTAAAACGAGCCCTAACCCTAACACTAACCCTAACCCTAACCCTAACCCATACCCTACGCCGTACCAGAAGCCCTCCCCGAACCCGTACCCTAAGCCGTACCCTAAGCCGTACCCTAAGCCTAAACCTAAGCCTAGGCTACCCTTGAATGCTTCTGCCTCCAATAGATTTCCTAAGCACTAGTGTTTTAAGGAACAGCTTAAAAAGAGAATCCTAATGTGATTTCTTTATAATGGGTGTGTTCCTTATCTTATCCTAGTGTCTAAACTCTTCTCCATGGCTGGACCTCCAAATAATATTCCTTTATGTGCTAAGGGGTATCTAGAGAGTGGGATAGCTTTAATAACTACCCTAACACTAACGCGTACCCTAACCCTAACCCCTACCCTAACCATAACACTTACCCTAATCCTAACCAATACCCTAAACCGAGCCCTAACCCTAACACTAACCCTAACCCTAACCCATACCCTACGCCGTACCCGAAGCCCTCCCCGAACCCGTACCCTAAGCCGTACCCTAAGCCGTACCCTAAGCCTAACCCTAACCCTAGGCTACCCTTGACTGCTTCTGCCTCCAATAGATTTCCTAAGCACTAGTGTTTTAAGGAACAGCTTAAAAAGAGAATCCTAATGTGATTTCTTTATAATGGGTGTGTTCCTTATCTTATCCTAGTGTCTAAACTCTTCTCCATGGCTGGACCTCCAAATAATATTCCTTATGTGCTAAGGGGTATCTAGAGAGTGGGATAGCTTTAATAACTACCCTAACACTAACGCGTACCCTAACCCTAACCCCTACCCTAACCCTAACACGTACCCTAATCCTAACCAATACCCTAAACCGAGCCCTAACCCTAACACTAACCCTAACCCTAACCCTAACCCATACCCTACGCCGTACCCGAAGCCCTCCCCGAACCCGTACCCTAAGCCGTACCCTAAGCCGTACCCTAAGCCTAACCCTAACCCTAGGCTACCCTTGACTGCTTCTGCCTCCAATAGATTTCCTAAGCACTAGTGTTTTAAGGAACAGCTTAAAAAGAGAATCCTAATGTGATTTCTTTATAATGGGTGTGTTCCTTATCTTATCCTAGTGTCTAAACTCTTCTCCATGGCTGGACCCCCAAATAATATTCCTTTACGTGCTAAGGGGTATCTAGAGATTGGGATAGGTTTAATAACTACCCTAACACTAACGCGTACCCTAACCCTAACCCCTACCCTAACCCTAACACGTACCCTAATCCTAACCAATACCCTAAGCCGAGCCCTAACCCTAACACTAACCCTAACCCTAACCCTAACCCATACCCTACGCCATACCAGAAGCCCTCCCCGAACCCGTACCCTAAGCCGTACCCTAAGCCTAACCCTAAGCCTAACCCTAACCCTAGGCTACCCTTGACTGCTTCTGCCTCCAATAGATTTCCTAAGCACTAGTGTTTTAAGGAACAGCTTAAAAAGAGAATCCTAATGTGATTTCTTTATAATGGGTGTGTTCCTTATCTTATCCTAGTGTCTAAACTCTTCTCCATGGCTGGACCTCCAAATAATATTCCATTACGTGCTAAGGGGTATCTAGAGAGTGGGTTAGGTTTAATAACTACCCTAACACTAACGCGTACCCTAACCCTAACCCCTACCCTATCGCTAACACGTACCCTAATCCTAACCAATACCCTAAACCGAGCCCTAACCCTAACACTAACCCTAACCCTAACCCTAACCCATACCCTACGCCGTACCAGAAGCCTTCCCCGAACCCGTACCCTAAGCCGTACCCTAAGCCGTACCCTAAGCCTAACCCTAACCCTAGGCTACCCTTGACTGCTTCTGCCTCCAATAGATTTCCTAAGCACTAGTGTTTTAAGGAACAGCTTAAAAAGAGAATCCTAATGTGATTTCTTTATAATGGGTGTGTTCCTTATCTTATCCTAGTGTCTAAACTCTTCTCCATGGCTGGACCTCCAAATAATATTCCTTTACGTGCTAAGGGGTATCTAGAGATTGGGATAGGTTTAATAACTACCCTAACACTAACGCGTACCCTATCCCTAACCCCTACCCTAACCCTAACACGTACCCTAATCCTAACCAATACCCTAAGCCGAGCCCTAACCCTAACACTAACCCTAACCCTAACCCTAACCCATACCCTAAGCCGTACCCGAAGCCCTCCCCAAACCCGTACCCTAAGCCGTACCCTAAGCCGTACCCTAAGCCTAACCCTAACCCTAGGCTACCCTTGACTGCTTCTGCCTCCAATAGATTTCCTAAGCACTAGTGTTTTAAGGAACAGCTTAAAAAGAGAATCCTAATGTGATTTCTTTATAATGGGTGTGTTCCTTATCTTATCCTAGTGTCTAAACTCTTCTCCATGGCTGGACCCCCAAATAATATACCTTTACGTGCTAAGGGGTATCTAGAGAGTGGGATAGGTTTAATAACTACCCTAACCCTAACGCGTACCCTAACCCTATCCCCTACCCTAACCCTAACACGTACCCTAATCCTAACCCGTACCCTAAACCGAGCCCTAACCCTAACACTAACCCTAACCCTAACCCTAACCCATACCCTACGCCATACCCGAAGCCCTCCCCGAACCCGTACCCTAAGCCGTACCCTAAGCCGTACCCTAAGCCTAACCCTAACCCTAGGCTACCCTTGACTGCTTCTGCCTCCAATAGATTTCCTAAGCACTAGTGTTTTAAGGAACAGCTTAAAAAGAGAATCCTAATGTGATTTCTTTATAATGGGTGTGTTCCTTATCTTATCCTTGTGTCTAAACTCTTCTCCATGGCTGGACCTCCAAATAATATTCCTTTATGTGCTAAGGGGTATCTAGAGAGTGGGATAGCTTTAATAACTACCCTAACACTAACGCGTACCCTAACCCTAACCCCTACCCTAACCATAACACGTACCCTAATCCTAACCAATACCCTAAACCGAGCCCTAACCCTAACACTAACCCTAACCCTAACCCTAACCCATACCCTACGCCGTACCAGAAGCCCTCCCCGAACCCGTACCCTAAGCCGTACCCTAAGCCTAACCCTAAGCCTAACCCTAACCCTAGGCTACCCTTGAATGCTTCTGCCTCCAATAGATTTCCTAAGCACTAGTGTTTTAAGGAACAGCTTAAAAAGAGAATCCTAATGTGATTTCTTTATAATGGGTGTGTTCCTTATCTTATCCTAGTGTCTAAACTCTTCTCCATGGCTGGACCTCCAAATAATATTCCTTTATGTGCTAAGGGGTATCTAGAGAGTGGGATAGCTTTAATAACTACCCTAACACTAACGCGTACCCTAACCCTAAACCCTACCCTAACCATAACACGTACCCTAATCCTAACCAATACCCTAAACCGAGCCCTAACCCTAACACTAACCCTAACCCTAACCCATACCCTACGCCGTACCCGAAGCCCTCCCCGAACCCGTACCCTAAGCCGTACCCTAAGCCGTACCCTAAGCCTAACCCTAACCCTAGGCTACCCTTGACTGCTTCTGCCTCCAATAGATTTCCTAAGCACTAGTGTTTTAAGGAACAGCTTAAAAAGAGAATCCTAATGTGATTTCTTTATAATGGGTGTGTTCCTTATCTTATCCTAGTGTCTAAACTCTTCTCCATGGCTGGACTTCCAAATAATATTCCTTATGTGCTAAGGGGTATCTAGAGAGTGGGATAGCTTTAATAACTACCCTAACACTAACGCGTACCCTAACCCTAACCCCTACCCTAACCCTAACACGTACCCTAATCCTAACCAATACCCTAAACCGAGCCCTAACCCTAACACTAACCCTAACCCTAACCCTAACCCATACCCTACGCCGTACCCGAAGCCCTCCCCGAACCCGTACCCTAAGCCGTACCCTAAGCCGTACCCTAAGCCTAACCCTAACCCTAGGCTACCCTTGACTGCTTCTGCCTCCAATAGATTTCCTAAGCACTAGTGTTTTAAGGAACAGCTTAAAAAGAGAATCCTAATGTGATTTCTTTATAATGGGTGTGTTCCTTATCTTATCCTAGTGTCTAAACTCTTCTCCATGGCTGGACCCCCAAATAATATTCCTTTACGTGCTAAGGGGTATCTAGAGAGTGGGTTAGGTTTAATAACTACCCTAACACTAACGCGTACCCTAACCCTAACCCCTAACCTATCGCTAACACCTACCCTAATCCTAACCAATACCCTAAACCGAGCCCTAACCCTAACACTAACCCTAACCCTAACCCTAACCCATACCCTACGCCGTACCAGAAGCCCTCCCCGAACCCGTACCCTAAGCCGTACCCTAAGCCGTACCCTAAGCCTAACCCTAACCCTAGGCTACCCTTGACTGCTTCTGCCTCCAATAGATTTCCTAAGCACTAGTGTTTTAAGGAACAGCTTAAAAAGAGAATCCTAATGTGATTTCTTTATAATGGGTGTGTTCCTTATCTTATCCTAGTGTCTAAACTCTTCTCCATGGCTGGACCTCCAAATAATATTCCTTTACGTGCTAAGGGGTATCGAGAGATTGGGATAGGTTTAATAACTACCCTAACACTAACGCGTACCCTAACCCTAACCCCTACCCTAACCCTAACACGTACCCTAATCCTAACCAATACCCTAAGCCGAGCCCTAAACCTAACACTAACCCTAACCCTAACCCTAACCCATACCCTAAGCCGTACCCGAAGCCCTCCCCAAACCCGTACCCTAAGCCGTACCCTAAGCCTAACCCTAACCCTAGGCTACCCTTGACTGCTTCTGCCTCCAATAGATTTCCTAAGCACTAGTGTTTTAAGGAACAGCTTAAAAAGAGAATCCTAATGTGATTTCTTTATAATGGGTGTGTTCCTTATCTTATCCTAGTGTCTAAACTCTTCTCCATGGCTGGACCTCCAAATAATATTCCTTATGTGCTAAGGGGTATCTAGAGAGTGGGATAGCTTTAATAACTACCCTAACACTAACGCGTACCCTAACCCTAACCCCTACCCTAACCCTAACACGTACCCTAATCCTAACCAATACCCTAAACCGAGCCCTAACCCTAACACTAACCCTAACCCTAACCCTAACCCATACCCTACGCCGTACCCGAAGCCCTCCCCGAACCCGTACCCTAAGCCGTACCCTAAGCCGTACCCTAAGCCTAACCCTAACCCTAGGCTACCCTTGACTGCTTCTGCCTCCAATAGATTTCCTAAGCACTAGTGTTTTAAGGAACAGCTTAAAAAGAGAATCCTAATGTGATTTCTTTATAATGGGTGTGTTCCTTATCTTATCCTAGTGTCTAAACTCTTCTCCATGGCTGGACCCCCAAATAATATTCCTTTACGTGCTAAGGGGTATCTAGAGAGTCGGTTAGGTTTAATAACTACCCTAACACTAACGCGTACCCTAACCCTAAACCCTACCCTAACCCTAACACGTACCCTAATCCTAACCAATACCCTATACCGAGCCCTAACCCTAACACTAACCCTAACCCTAACCCTAACCCATACCCTACGCCATACCAGAAGCCCTCCCCGAACCCGTACCCTAAGCCGTACCCTAAGCCGTACCCTAAGCCTAACCCTAACCCTAGGCTACCCTTGACTGCTTCTGCCTCCAATAGATTTCCTAAGCACTAGTGTTTTAAGGAACAGCTTAAAAAGAGAATCCTAATGTGATTTCTTTATAATGGGTGTGTTCCTTATCTTATCCTAGTGTCTAAACTCTTCTCCATGGCTGGACCTCCAAATAATATTCCTTTACGTGCTAAGGGGTATCTAGAGAGTGGGTTAGGTTTAATAACTACCCTAACACTAACGCGTACCCTAACCCTAACCCCTACCCTATCGCTAACACGTACCCTAATCCTAACCAATACCCTAAACCGAGCCCTAACCCTAACACTAACCCTAACCCTAACCCTAAACCATACCCTACGCCGTACCAGAAGCCCTCCCCGAACCCGTACCCTAAGCCGTACCCTAAGCCGTACCCTAAGCCTAACCCTAACCCTAGGCTACCCTTGACTGCTTCTGCCTCCAATAGATTTCCTAAGCACTAGTGTTTTAAGGAACAGCTTAAAAAGAGAATCCTAATGTGATTTCTTTATAATGGGTGTGTTCCTTATCTTATCCTA
Source organism: Balaenoptera physalus (assembly GCF_965194825.1). Classification (NCBI taxonomy): domain Eukaryota; kingdom Metazoa; phylum Chordata; class Mammalia; order Artiodactyla; family Balaenopteridae; genus Balaenoptera; species Balaenoptera physalus. The sequence continues at coordinate 374,401 of NW_028126038.1, forward strand.
GTGTCTAAACTCTTCTCCATGGCTGGACCTCCAAATAATATTCCTTTACGTGCTAAGGGGTATCTAGAGATTGGGATAGGTTTAATAACTACCCTAACACTAACGCGTACCCTAACCCTAACCCCTACCCTAACCCTAACACGTACCCTAATCCTAACCAATACCCTAAGCCGAGCCCTAACCCTAACACTAACCCTAACCCTAACCCTAACCCATACCCTACGCCATACCAGAAGCCCTCCCCGAACCCGTACCCTAAGCCGTACCCTAAGCCTAACCCTAAGCCTAACCCTAACCCTAGGCTACCCTTGACTGCTTCTGCCTCCAATAGATTTCCTAAGCACTAGTGTTTTAAGGAACAGCTTAAAAAGAGAATCCTAATGTGATTTCTTTATAATGGGTGTGTTCCTTATCTTATCCTAGTGTCTAAACTCTTCTCCATGGCTGGACCTCCAAATAATATTCCATTACGTGCTAAGGGGTATCTAGAGAGTGGGTTAGGTTTAATAACTACCCTAACACTAACGCGTACCCTAACCCTAACCCCTACCCTATCGCTAACACGTACCCTAATCCTAACCAATACCCTAAACCGAGCCCTAACCCTAACACTAACCCTAACCCTAACCCTAACCCATACCCTACGCCGTACCAGAAGCCTTCCCCGAACCCGTACCCTAAGCCGTACCCTAAGCCGTACCCTAAGCCTAACCCTAACCCTAGGCTACCCTTGACTGCTTCTGCCTCCAATAGATTTCCTAAGCACTAGTGTTTTAAGGAACAGCTTAAAAAGAGAATCCTAATGTGATTTCTTTATAATGGGTGTGTTCCTTATCTTATCCTAGTGTCTAAACTCTTCTCCATGGCTGGACCTCCAAATAATATTCCTTTACGTGCTAAGGGGTATCTAGAGATTGGGATAGGTTTAATAACTACCCTAACACTAACGCGTACCCTATCCCTAACCCCTACCCTAACCCTAACACGTACCCTAATCCTAACCAATACCCTAAGCCGAGCCCTAACCCTAACACTAACCCTAACCCTAACCCTAACCCATACCCTAAGCCGTACCCGAAGCCCTCCCCAAACCCGTACCCTAAGCCGTACCCTAAGCCGTACCCTAAGCCTAACCCTAACCCTAGGCTACCCTTGACTGCTTCTGCCTCCAATAGATTTCCTAAGCACTAGTGTTTTAAGGAACAGCTTAAAAAGAGAATCCTAATGTGATTTCTTTATAATGGGTGTGTTCCTTATCTTATCCTAGTGTCTAAACTCTTCTCCATGGCTGGACCCCCAAATAATATACCTTTACGTGCTAAGGGGTATCTAGAGAGTGGGATAGGTTTAATAACTACCCTAACCCTAACGCGTACCCTAACCCTATCCCCTACCCTAACCCTAACACGTACCCTAATCCTAACCCGTACCCTAAACCGAGCCCTAACCCTAACACTAACCCTAACCCTAACCCTAACCCATACCCTACGCCATACCCGAAGCCCTCCCCGAACCCGTACCCTAAGCCGTACCCTAAGCCGTACCCTAAGCCTAACCCTAACCCTAGGCTACCCTTGACTGCTTCTGCCTCCAATAGATTTCCTAAGCACTAGTGTTTTAAGGAACAGCTTAAAAAGAGAATCCTAATGTGATTTCTTTATAATGGGTGTGTTCCTTATCTTATCCTTGTGTCTAAACTCTTCTCCATGGCTGGACCTCCAAATAATATTCCTTTATGTGCTAAGGGGTATCTAGAGAGTGGGATAGCTTTAATAACTACCCTAACACTAACGCGTACCCTAACCCTAACCCCTACCCTAACCATAACACGTACCCTAATCCTAACCAATACCCTAAACCGAGCCCTAACCCTAACACTAACCCTAACCCTAACCCTAACCCATACCCTACGCCGTACCAGAAGCCCTCCCCGAACCCGTACCCTAAGCCGTACCCTAAGCCTAACCCTAAGCCTAACCCTAACCCTAGGCTACCCTTGAATGCTTCTGCCTCCAATAGATTTCCTAAGCACTAGTGTTTTAAGGAACAGCTTAAAAAGAGAATCCTAATGTGATTTCTTTATAATGGGTGTGTTCCTTATCTTATCCTAGTGTCTAAACTCTTCTCCATGGCTGGACCTCCAAATAATATTCCTTTATGTGCTAAGGGGTATCTAGAGAGTGGGATAGCTTTAATAACTACCCTAACACTAACGCGTACCCTAACCCTAAACCCTACCCTAACCATAACACGTACCCTAATCCTAACCAATACCCTAAACCGAGCCCTAACCCTAACACTAACCCTAAACCTAACCCATACCCTACGCCGTACCCGAAGCCCTCCCCGAACCCGTACCCTAAGCCGTACCCTAAGCCGTACCCTAAGCCTAACCCTAACCCTAGGCTACCCTTGACTGCTTCTGCCTCCAATAGATTTCCTAAGCACTAGTGTTTTAAGGAACAGCTTAAAAAGAGAATCCTAATGTGATTTCTTTATAATGGGTGTGTTCCTTATCTTATCCTAGTGTCTAAAGTCTTCTCCATGGCTGGACTTCCAAATAATATTCCTTATGTGCTAAGGGGTATCTAGAGAGTGGGATAGCTTTAATAACTACCCTAACACTAACGCGTACCCTAACCCTAACCCCTACCCTAACCCTAACACGTACCCTAATCCTAACCAATACCCTAAACCGAGCCCTAACCCTAACACTAACCCTAACCCTAACCCTAACCCATACCCTACGCCGTACCCGAAGCCCTCCCCGAACCCGTACCCTAAGCCGTACCCTAAGCCGTACCCTAAGCCTAACCCTAACCCTAGGCTACCCTTGACTGCTTCTGCCTCCAATAGATTTCCTAAGCACTAGTGTTTTAAGGAACAGCTTAAAAAGAGAATCCTAATGTGATTTCTTTATAATGGGTGTGTTCCTTATCTTATCCTAGTGTCTAAACTCTTCTCCATGGCTGGACCCCCAAATAATATTCCTTTACGTGCTAAGGGGTATCTAGAGAGTGGGTTAGGTTTAATAACTACCCTAACACTAACGCGTACCCTAACCCTAACCCCTAACCTATCGCTAACACCTACCCTAATCCTAACCAATACCCTAAACCGAGCCCTAACCCTAACACTAACCCTAACCCTAACCCTAACCCATACCCTACGCCGTACCAGAAGCCCTCCCCGAACCCGTACCCTAAGCCGTACCCTAAGCCGTACCCTAAGCCTAACCCTAACCCTAGGCTACCCTTGACTGCTTCTGCCTCCAATAGATTTCCTAAGCACTAGTGTTTTAAGGAACAGCTTAAAAAGAGAATCCTAATGTGATTTCTTTATAATGGGTGTGTTCCTTATCTTATCCTAGTGTCTAAACTCTTCTCCATGGCTGGACCTCCAAATAATATTCCTTTACGTGCTAAGGGGTATCGAGAGATTGGGATAGGTTTAATAACTACCCTAACACTAACGCGTACCCTAACCCTAACCCCTACCCTAACCCTAACACGTACCCTAATCCTAACCAATACCCTAAGCCGAGCCCTAAACCTAACACTAACCCTAACCCTAACCCTAACCCATACCCTAAGCCGTACCCGAAGCCCTCCCCAAACCCGTACCCTAAGCCGTACCCTAAGCCTAACCCTAACCCTAGGCTACCCTTGACTGCTTCTGCCTCCAATAGATTTCCTAAGCACTAGTGTTTTAAGGAACAGCTTAAAAAGAGAATCCTAATGTGATTTCTTTATAATGGGTGTGTTCCTTATCTTATCCTAGTGTCTAAACTCTTCTCCATGGCTGGACCCCCAAATAATATTCCTTTACGTGCTAAGGGGTATCTAGAGAGTGGGATAGGTTTAATAACTACCCTAACCCTAACACGTACCCTAACCCTATTCCCTACCCTAACCCTAACTCGTACCCTAATCCTAACCCGTACCCTAAAACGAGCCCTAACCCTAACACTAACCCTAACCCTAACCCTAACCCATACCCTACGCCGTACCCGAAGCCCTCACCGAACCCGTACCCTAAGCCGTACCCTAAGCCTAACCCTAAGCCTAACCCTAACCCTAGGCTACCCTTGACTGCTTCTGCCTCCAATAGATTTCCTAAGCACTAGTGTTTTAAGGAACAGCTTAAAAAGAGAATCCTAATGTGATTTCTTTATAATGGGTGTGTTCCGTATCTTATCCTAGTGTCTAAACTCTTCTCCATGGCTGGACCCCCAAATAATATTCCTTTACGTGCTAAGGGGTATCTAGAGAGTGGGATAGGTTTAATAACTACCCTAACCCTAACGCGTACCCTAACCCTATCCCCTACCCTAACCCTAACACGTACCCTAATCCTAACCCGTACCCTAAACCGAGCCCTAACCCTAACACTAACCTTAACCCTAACCCTAACCCATACCCTACGCCATACCCGAAGCCCTCCCCGAACCCGTACCCTAAGCCGTACCCTAAGCCGTACCCTAAGCCTAACCCTAACCCTAGGCTACCCTTGACTGCTTCTGCCTCCAATAGATTTCCTAAGCACTAGTGTTTTAAGGAACAGCTTAAAAAGAGAATCCTAATGTGATTTCTTTATAATGGGTGTGTTCCTTATCTTATCCTAGTGTCTAAACTCTTCTCCATGGCTGGACCTCCAAATAATATTCCTTTATGTGCTAAGGGGTATCTAGAGAGTGGGATAGTTTTAATAACTACCCTAACACTAACGCGTACCCTAACCCTAACCCCTACCCTAACCATAACACGTACCCTAATCCCAACCAATACCCTAAACCGAGCCCTAACCCTAACACTAACCCTAACCCTAACCCTAACCCATACCCTACGCCGTACCCGAAGCCCTCCCCGAACCCGTACCCTAAGCCGTACCCTAAGCCGTACCCTAAGCCGTACCCTAACCCTAGGCTACCCTTGACTGCTTCTGCCTCCAATAGACTTCCTAAGCACTAGTGTTTTAAGGAACAGCTTAAAAAGAGAATCCTATTGCGATTTCTTTATAATGGGTGTGTTCCTTATCTTATCCTAGTGTCTAAACTCTTCTCCATGGGTGGACCCCCAAATAATATTCCTTTACGTGCTAAGGTGTATCTAGAGAGTGGGATAGGTTTAATAACTACCCTAACCCTAACGCGTACCCTAACCCTAACCCCTACCCTAACCCTAACATGTACCCTAATCCTAACCCGTACCTTAAACCGAGCCCTAACCCTAACACTAACCCTAACCCTAACCCTAACCCATACCCTACGCCGTACCCGAAGCCCTCACCGAACCCGTACCCTAAGCCGTACCCTAAGCCTAACCCTAACCCTAGGCTACCCTTGACTGCTTCTGCCTCCAATAGATTTCCTAAGCACTAGTGTTTTAAGGAACATCTTAAAAAGAGAATCCTAATGTGATTTCTTTATAATGGGTGTGTTCCTTATCTTATCCTAGTGTCTAAACTCTTCTCCATGGCTGGACCTCCAAATAATATTCCTTTATGTGCTAAGGGGTATCTAGAGAGTGGGATAGCTTTAATAACTACCCTAACACTAACGCGTACCCTAACCCTAACCCCTACCCTAAACATAACACGTACCCTAATCCTAACCAATACCCTAAACCGAGCCCTAACCCTAACACTAACCCTAACCCTAACCCTAACCCATACCCTACGCCGTACCCGAAGCCCTCCCCGAACCCGTACCCTAAGCCGTACCCTAAGCCTAACCCTAACCCTAGGCTACCCTTGACTGCTTCTGCCTCCAATAGATTTCCTAAGCAGTAGTGTTTTAAGGAACAGCTTAAAAAGAGAATCCTATTGTGATTTCTTTATAATGGGTGTGTTCCTTATCTTATCCTAGTGTCTAAACTCTTCTCCATGGCTGGACCCCGAAATAATATTCCTTTACGTGCTAAGGGGTATCTAGAGAGTGGGTTAGGTTTAATAACTACCCTAACACTAACGCGTACCCTAACCCTAAACCCTACCCTAACCCTAACACGTACCCTAATCCTAACCCGTACCCTAAACCGAGCCCTAACCCTAACACTAACCCTAACCCTAACCCTAACCCATACCCTACGCCGTACCAGAAGCCCTCCCCGAACCCGTACCCTAAGCCGTACCCTAAGCCGTACCCTAAGCCTAACCCTAACCCTAGGCTACCCTTGACTGCTTCTGCCTCCAATAGATTTCCTAAGCACTAGTGTTTTAAGGAACAGCTTAAAAAGAGAATCCTAATGTGATTTCTTTATAATGGGTGTGTTCCTTATCTTATCCTAGTGTCTAAACTCTTCTCCATGGCTGGACCTCCAAATAATATTCCTTTATGTGCTAAGGGGTATCTAGAGAGTGGGATAGCTTTAATAACTACCCTAACACTAACGCGTACCCTAACCCTAACCGCTACCCTAACCATAACACGTACCCTAATCCTAACCAATACCCTAAACCGAGCCCTAACCCTAACACTAACCCTAACCCTAACCCTAACCCATACCCTACGCCGTACCAGAAGCCCTCCCCGAACCCGTACCCTAAGCCGTACCCTAAGCCTAACCCTAACCCTAGGCTACCCTTGAATGCTTCTGCCTCCAATAGATTTCCTAAGCACTAGTGTTTTAAGGAACAGCTTAAAAAGAGAATCCTAATGTGATTTCTTTATAATGGGTGTGTTCCTTATCTTATCCTTGTGTCTAAACTCTTCTCCATGGCTGGACCTCCAAATAATATTCCTTTATGTGCTAAGGGGTATCTAGAGAGTGGGATAGCTTTAATAACTACCCTAACACTAACGCGTACCCTAACCCTAACCCCTACCCTAACCATAACACGTACCCTAATCCTAACCAATACCCTAAACCGAGCCCTAACCCTAACACTAACCCTAACCCTAACCCTAACCCATACCCTACGCCGTACCAGAAGCCCTCCCCGAACCCGTACCCTAAGCCGTACCCTAAGCCTAACCCTAAGCCTAACCCTAACCCTAGGCTACCCTTGAATGCTTCTGCCTCCAATAGATTTCCTAAGCACTAGTGTTTTAAGGAACAGCTTAAAAAGAGAATCCTAATGTGATTTCTTTATAATGGGTGTGTTCCTTATCTTATCCTAGTGTCTAAACTCTTCTCCATGGCTGGACCTCCAAATAATATTCCTTTATGTGCTAAGGGGTATCTAGAGAGTGGGATAGCTTTAATAACTACCCTAACACTAACGCGTACCCTAACCCTAAACCCTACCCTAACCATAACACGTACCCTAATCCTAACCAATACCCTAAACCGAGCCCTAAACCTAACACTAACCCTAACCCTAACCCATACCCTACGCCGTACGCGAAGCCCTCCCCGAACCCGTACCCTAAGCCGTACCCTAAGCCGTACCCTAAGCCTAACCCTAACCCTAGGCTACCCTTGACTGCTTCTGCCTCCAATAGATTTCCTAAGCACTAGTGTTTTAAGGAACAGCTTAAAAAGAGAATCCTAATGTGATTTCTTTATAATGGGTGTGTTCCTTATCTTATCCTAGTGTCTAAACTCTTCTCCATGGCTGGACCTCCAAATAATATTCCTTATGTGCTAAGGGGTATCTAGAGAGTGGGATAGCTTTAATAACTACCCTAACACTAACGCGTACCCTAACCCTAACCCCTACCCTAACCCTAACACGTACCCTAATCCTAACCAATACCCTAAACCGAGCCCTAACCCTAACACTAACCCTAACCCTAACCCTAACCCATACCCTACGCCGTACCCGAAGCCCTCCCCGAACCCGTACCCTAAGCCGTACCCTAAGCCGTACCCTAAGCCTAACCCTAACCCTAGGCTACCCTTGACTGCTTCTGCCTCCAATAGATTTCCTAAGCACTAGTGTTTTAAGGAACAGCTTAAAAAGAGAATCCTAATGTGATTTCTTTATAATGGGTGTGTTCCTTATCTTATCCTAGTGTCTAAACTCTTCTCCATGGCTGGACCCCCAAATAATATTCCTTTACGTGCTAAGGGGTATCTAGAGAGTGGGTTAGGTTTAATAACTACCCTAACACTAACGCGTACCCTAACCCTAACCCCTAACCTATCGCTAACACGTACCCTAATCCTAACCAATACCCTAAACCGAGCCCTAACCCTAACACTAACCCTAACCCTAACCCCAACCCATACCCTACGCCGTACCAGAAGCCCTCCCCGAACCCGTACCCTAAGCCGTACCCTAAGCCGTACCCTAAGCCTAACCCTAACCCTAGGCTACCCTTGACTGCTTCTGCCTCCAATAGATTTCCTAAGCACTAGTGTTTTAAGGAACAGCTTAAAAAGAGAATCCTAATGTGATTTCTTTATAATGGGTGTGTTCCTTATCTTATCCTAGTGTCTAAACTCTTCTCCATGGCTGGACCTCCAAATAATATTCCTTTACGTGCTAAGGGGTATCGAGAGATTGGGATAGGTTTAATAACTACCCTAACACTAACGCGTACCCTAACCCTAACCCCTACCCTAACCCTAACACGTACCCTAATCCTAACCAATACCCTAAGCCGAGCCCTAAACCTAACACTAACCCTAACCCTAACCCTAACCCATACCCTAAGCCGTACCCGAAGCCCTCCCCAAACCCGTACCCTAAGCCGTACCCTAAGCCTAACCCTAACCCTAGGCTACCCTTGACTGCTTCTGCCTCCAATAGATTTCCTAAGCACTAGTGTTTTAAGGAACAGCTTAAAAAGAGAATCCTAATGTGATTTCTTTATAATGGGTGTGTTCCTTATCTTATCCTAGTGTCTAAACTCTTCTCCATGGCTGGACCCCCAAATAATATTCCTTTACGTGCTAAGGGGTATCTAGAGAGTGGGATAGGTTTAATAACTACCCTAACCCTAACACGTACCCTAACCCTATTCCCTACCCTAACCCTAACTCGTACCCTAATCGTAACCCGTACCCTAAAACGAGCCCTAACCCTAACACTAACCCTAACCCTAACCCTAACCCATACCCTACGCCGTACCCGAAGCCCTCACCGAACCCGTACCCTAAGCCGTACCCTAAGCCTAACCCTAAGCCTAACCCTAACCCTAGGCTACCCTTGACTGCTTCTGCCTCCAATAGATTTCCTAAGCACTAGTGTTTTAAGGAACAGCTTAAAAAGAGAATCCTAATGTGATTTCTTTATAATGGGTGTGTTCCGTATCTTATCCTAGTGTCTAAACTCTTCTCCATGGCTGGACCCCCAAATAATATTCCTTTACGTGCTAAGGGGTATCTAGAGAGTGGGATAGGTTTAATAACTACCCTAACCCTAACGCGTACCCTAACCCTATCCCCTACCCTAACCCTAACACGTACCCTAATCCTAACCCGTACCCTAAACCGAGCCCTAACCCTAACACTAACCTTAACCCTAACCCTAACCCATACCCTACGCCATACCCGAAGCCCTCCCCGAACCCGTACCCTAAGCCGTACCCTAAGCCGTACCCTAAGCCTAACCCTAACCCTAGGCTACCCTTGACTGCTTCTGCCTCCAATAGATTTCCTAAGCACTAGTGTTTTAAGGAACAGCTTAAAAAGAGAATCCTAATGTGATTTCTTTATAATGGGTGTGTTCCTTATCTTATCCTAGTGTCTAAACTCTTCTCCATGGCTGGACCTCCAAATAATATTCCTTTATGTGCTAAGGGGTATCTAGAGAGTGGGATAGTTTTAATAACTACCCTAACACTAACGCGTACCCTAACCCTAACCCCTACCCTAACCATAACACGTACCCTAATCCTAACCAATACCCTAAACCGAGCCCTAACCCTAACACTAACCCTAACCCTAACCCTAACCCATACCCTACGCCGTACCCGAAGCCCTCCCCGAACCCGTACCCTAAGCCGTACCCTAAGCCGTACCCTAAGCCTAACCCTAACCCTAGGCTACCCTTGACTGCCTCTGCCTCCAATAGACTTCCTAAGCACTAGTGTTTTAAGGAACAGCTTAAAAAGAGAATCCTATTGCGATTTCTTTATAATGGGTGTGTTCCTTATCTTATCCTAGTGTCTAAACTCTTCTCCATGGGTGGACCCCCAAATAATATTCCTTTACGTGCTAAGGTGTATCTAGAGAGTGGGATAGGTTTAATAACTACCCTAACCCTAACGCGTACCCTAACCCTAACCCCTACCCTAACCCTAACATGTACCCTAATCCTAACCCGTACCTTAAACCGAGCCCTAACCCTAACACTAACCCTAACCCTAACCCTAACCCATACCCTACGCCGTACCCGAAGCCCTCACCGAACCCGTACCCTAAGCCGTACCCTAAGCCTAACCCTAACCCTAGGCTACCCTTGACTGCTTCTGCCTCCAATAGATTTCCTAAGCACTAGTGTTTTAAGGAACATCTTAAAAAGAGAATCCTAATGTGATTTCTTTATAATGGGTGTGTTCCTTATCTTATCCTAGTGTCTAAACTCTTCTCCATGGCTGGACCTCCAAATAATATTCCTTTATGTGCTAAGGGGTATCTAGAGAGTGGGATAGCTTTAATAACTACCCTAACACTAACGCGTACCCTAACCCTAACCCCTACCCTAAACATAACACGTACCCTAATCCTAACCAATACCCTAAACCGAGCCCTAACCCTAACACTAACCCTAACCCTAACCCTAACCCATACCCTACGCCGTACCCGAAGCCCTCCCCGAACCCGTACCCTAAGCCGTACCCTAAGCCTAACCCTAACCCTAGGCTACCCTTGACTGCTTCTGCCTCCAATAGATTTCCTAAGCAGTAGTGTTTTAAGGAACAGCTTAAAAAGAGAATCCTATTGTGATTTCTTTATAATGGGTGTGTTCCTTATCTTATCCTAGTGTCTAAACTCTTCTCCATGGCTGGACCCCGAAATAATATTCCTTTACGTGCTAAGGGGTATCTAGAGAGTGGGTTAGGTTTAATAACTACCCTAACACTAACGCGTACCCTAACCCTAAACCCTACCCTAACCCTAACACGTACCCTAATCCTAACCCGTACCCTAAAACGAGCCCTAACCCTAACACTAACCCTAACCCTAACCCTAACCCATACCCTACGCCGTACCCGAAGCCCTCACCGAACCCGTACCCTAAGCCTAACCCTAAGCCTAACCCTAACCCTAGGCTACCCTTGACTGCTTCTGCCTCCAATAGATTTCCTAAGCACTAGTGTTTTAAGGAACAGCTTAAAAAGAGAATCCTAATGTGATTTCTTTATAATGGGTGTGTTCCTTATCTTATCCTAGTGTCTAAACTCTTCTCCATGGCTGGACCTCCAAATAATATTCCTTATGTGCTAAGGGGTATCTAGAGAGTGAGATAGCTTTAATAACTACCCTAACACTAACGCGTACCCTAACCCTAACCCCTACCCTAACCATAACACGTACCCTAATCCTAACCAATACCCTAAACCGAGCCCTAACCCTAACACTAACACTAACCCTAACCCTAACCCATACCCTACGCCGTACCCGAAGCCCTCCCCGAACCCGTACCCTAAGCCGTACCCTAAGCCGTACCCTAAGCCTAACCCTAACCCTAGGCTACCCTTGACTGCTTCTGCCTCCAATAGATTTCCTAAGCACTAGTGTTTTAAGGAACAGCTTAAAAAGAGAATCCTAATGTGATTTCTTTATAATGGGTGTGTTCCTTATCTTATCCTAGTGTCTAAACTCTTCTCCATGGCTGGACCTCCAAATAATATTCCTTATGTGCTAAGGGGTATCTAGAGAGTGAGATAGCTTTAATAACTACCCTAACACTAACGCGTACCCTAACCCTAACCCCTACCCTAACCCTAACACGTACCCTAATCCTAACCAATACCCTAAACCGAGCCCTAACCCTAACACTAACCCTAACCCTAACCCTAACCCATACCCTACGCCGTACCCGAAGCCCTCCCCGAACCCGTACCCTAAGCCGTACCCTAAGCCGTACCCTAAGCCTAACCCTAACCCTAGGCTACCCTTGACTGCTTCTGCCTCCAATAGATTTCCTAAGCACTAGTGTTTTAAGGAACAGCTTAAAAAGAGAATCCTAATGTGATTTCTTTATAATGGGTGTGTTCCTTATCTTATCCTAGTGTCTAAACTCTTCTCCATGGCTGGACCCCCAAATAATATTCCTTTACGTGCTAAGGGGTATCTAGAGAGTGGGTTAGGTTTAATAACTACCCTAACACTAACGCGTACCCTAACCCTAAACCCTACCCTAACCCTAACACGTACCCTAATCCTAACCAATACCCTATACCGAGCCCTAACCCTAACACTAACCCTAACCCTAACCCTAACCCATACCCTACGCCATACCAGAAGCCCTCCCCGAACCCGTACCCTAAGCCGTACCCTAAGCCTAACCCTAAGCCTAACCCTAACCCTAGGCTACCCTTGACTGCTTCTGCCTCCAATAGATTTCCTAAGCACTAGTGTTTTAAGGAACAGCTTAAAAAGAGAATCCTAATGTGATTTCTTTATAATGGGTGTGTTCCTTATCTTATCCTAGTGTCTAAACTCTTCTCCATGGCTGGACCTCCAAATAATATTCCTTTACGTGCTAAGGGGTATCTAGAGAGTGGGTTAGGTTTAATAACTACCCTAACACTAACGCGTACCCTAACCCTAACCCCTACCCTATCGCTAACACGTACCCTAATCCTAACCAATACCCTAAACCGAGCCCTAACCCTAACACTAACCCTAACCCTAACCCTAAACCATACCCTACGCCGTACCAGAAGCCCTCCCCGAACCCGTACCCTAAGCCGTACCCTAAGCCGTACCCTAAGCCTAACCCTAACCCTAGGCTACCCTTGACTGCTTCTGCCTCCAATAGATTTCCTAAGCACTAGTGTTTTAAGGAACAGCTTAAAAAGAGAATCCTAATGTGATTTCTTTATAATGGGTGTGTTCCTTATCTTATCCTAGTGTCTAAACTCTTCTCCATGGCTGGACCTCCAAATAATATTCCTTTACGTGCTAAGGGGTATCTAGAAATTGGGATAGGTTTAATAACTACCCTAACACTAACGCGTACCCTAACCCTAACCCCTACCCTAACCCTAACACGTACCCTAATCCTAACCAATACCCTAAGCCGAGCCCTAACCCTAACACTAACCCTAACCCTAACCCTAACCCATACCCTACGCCATACCAGAAGCCCTCCCCGAACCCGTACCCTAAGTCGTACCCTAAGCCTAACCCTAAGCCTAACCCTAACCCTAGGCTACCCTTGACTGCTTCTGCCTCCAATAGATTTCCTAAGCACTAGTGTTTTAAGGAACAGCTTAAAAAGAGAATCCTAATGTGATTTCTTTATAATGGGTGTGTTCCTTATCTTATCCTAGTGTCTAAACTCTTCTCCATGGCTGGACCTCCAAATAATATTCCATTACGTGCTAAGGGGTATCTAGAGAGTGGGTTAGGTTTAATAACTACCCTAACACTAACGCGTACCCTAACCCTAACCCCTACCCTATCGCTAACACGTACCCTAATCCTAACCAATACCCTAAACCGAGCCCTAACCCTAACACTAACCCTAACCCTAACCCATACCCTACGCCGTACCCGAAGCCCTCCCCGAACCCGTACCCTAAGCCGTACCCTAAGCCGTACCCTAAGCCTAACCCTAACCCTAGGCTACCCTTGACTGCTTCTGCCTCCAATAGATTTCCTAAGCACTAGTGTTTTAAGGAACAGCTTAAAAAGAGAATCCTAATGTGATTTCTTTATAATGGGTGTGTTCCTTATCTTATCCTAGTGTCTAAACTCTTCTCCATGGCTGGACCTCCAAATAATATTCCTTATGTGCTAAGGGGTATCTAGAGAGTGGGATAGCTTTAATAACTACCCTAACACTAACGCGTACCCTAACCCTATCCCCTACCCTAACCCTAACACGTACCCTAATCCTAACCAATACCCTAAACCGAGCCCTAACCCTAACACTAACCCTAACCCTAACCCTAACCCATACCCTACACCGTACCCGAAGCCCTCCCCGAACCCGTACCCTAAGCCGTACCCTAAGCCGTACCCTAAGCCTAACCCTAACCCTAGGCTACCCTTGACTGCTTCTGCCTCCAATAGATTTCCTAAGCACTAGTGTTTTAAGGAACAGCTTAAAAAGAGAATCCTAATGTGATTTCTTTATAATGGGTGTGTTCCTTATCTTATCCTAGTGTCTAAACTCTTCTCCATGGCTGGACCCCCAAATAATATTCCTTTACGTGGTAACGGGTATCTAGAGAGTGGGTTAGGTTTAATAACTACCCTAACACTAACGTGTACCCTAACCCTAAACCCAACCCTAACCCTAACACGTACACTAATCCTAACCAATACCCTATACCGAGCCCTAACCCTAACACTAACCCTAACCCTAACCCTAACCCATACCCTACGCCGTACCAGAAGCCCTCCCCGAACCCGTACCCTAAGCCGTACCCTAAGCCGTACCCTAAGCCTAACCCTAACCCTAGGCTACCCTTGACTGCTTCTGCCTCCAATAGATTTCCTAAGCACTAGTGTTTTAAGGAACAGCTTAAAAAGAGAATCCTAATGTGATTTCTTTATAATGGGTGTGTTCCTTATCTTATCCTAGTGTCTAAACTCTTCTCCATGGCTGGACCTCCAAATAATATTCCTTTACGTGCTAAGGGGTATCTAGAGATTGGGATAGGTTTAATAACTACCCTAACACTAACGCGTACCCTAACCCTAACCCCTACCCTAACCCTAACACGTACCCTAATCCTAACCAATACCCTAAGCCGAGCCCTAAACCTAACACTAACCCTAACCCTAACCCTAACCCATACCCTAAGCCGTACCCGAAGCCCTCCCCAAACCCGTACCCTAAGCCGTACCCTAAGCCGTACCCTAAGCCTAACCCTAACCCTAGGCTACCCTTGACTGCTTCTGCCTCCAATAGATTTCCTAAGCACTAGTGTTTTAAGGAACAGCTTAAAAAGAGAATCCTAATGTGATTTCTTTATAATGGGTGTGTTCCTTATCTTATCCTAGTGTCTAAACTCTTCTCCATGGCTGGACCCCCAAATAATATTCCTTTACGTGCTAAGGGGTATCTAGAGAGTGGGATAGGTTTAATAACTACCCTAACCCTAACGCGTACCCTAACCCTATCCCCTACCCTAACCCTAACACGTACCCTAATCCTAACCCGTACCCTAAACCGAGCCCTAACCCTAACACTAACCCTAACCCTAACCCTAACCCATACCCTACGCCATACCCGAAGCCCTCCCCGAACCCGTACCCTAAGCCGTACCCTAAGCCGTACCCTAAGCCTAACCCTAACCCTAGGCTACCCTTGACTGCTTCTGCCTCCAATAGATTTCCTAAGCACTAGTGTTTTAAGGAACAGCTTAAAATGAGAATCCTAATGTGATTTCTTTATAATGGGTGTGTTCCTTATCTTATCCTAGTGTCTAAACTCTTCTCCATGGCTGGACCTCCAAATAATATTCCTTTATGTGCTAAGGGGTATCTAGAGAGTGGGATAGCTTTAATAACTACCCTAACACTAACGCGTACCCTAACCCTAACCCCTACCCTAACCATAACACGTACCCTAATCCTAACCAATACCCTAAACCGAGCCCTAACCCTAACACTAACGCTTACCCTAACCCTAACCCCTACCCTAACCATAACACGTACCCTAATCCTAACCAATACCCTAAACCGAGCCCTAACCCTAACACTAACCCTAACCCTAACCCTAACCCATACCCTACGCCGTACCCGAAGCCCTCCCCGAACCCGTACCCTAAGCCGTACCCTAAGCCGTACCCTAAGCCTAACCCTAACCCTAGGCTACCCTTGACTGCTTCTGCCTCCAATAGATTTCCTAAGCACTAGTGTTTTAAGGAACAGCTTAAAAAGAGAATCCTATTGTGATTTCTTTATAATGGGTGTGTTCCTTATCTTATCCTAGTGTCTAAACTCTTCTCCATGGCTGGACCCCCAAATAATATTCCTTTACGTGCTAAGGGGTATCTAGAGAGTGGGATAGGTTTAATAACTACCCTAACCCTAACACGTACCCTAACCCTATCCCCTACCTTAACCCTAACTCGTACCCTAATCCTAACCCGTACCCTAAAACGAGCCCTAACCCTAACACTAACCCTAACCCTAACCCTAACCCATACCCTACGCCGTACCCGAAGCCCTCACCGAACCCGTACCCTAAGCCGTACCCTAAGCCTAACCCTAAGCCTAACCCTAACCCTAGGCTACCCTTGACTGCTTCTGCCTCCAATAGATTTCCTAAGCACTAGTGTTTTAAGGAACAGCTTAAAAAGAGAATCCTAATGTGATTTCTTTATAATGGGTGTGTTCCTTATCTTATCCTAGTGTCTAAACTCTTCTCCATGGCTGGACCCCCAAATAATATTCCTTTACGTGCTAAGGGGTATCTAGAGAGTGGGATAGGTTTAATAACTACCCTAACCCTAACGCGTACCCTAACCCTAACCCCTACCCTAACCCTAACATGTACCCTAATCCTAACCCGTACCTTAAACCGAGCCCTAACCCTAACACTAACCCTAACCCTAACCCTAACCCATACCCTACGCCGTACCCGAAGCCCTCCCCGAACCCGTACCCTAAGCCGTACCCTAAGCCTAACCCTAACCCTAGGCTACCCTTGACTGCTTCTGCCTCCAATAGATTTCCTAAGCAGTAGTGTTTTAAGGAACAGCTTAAAAAGAGAATCCTATTGTGATTTCTTTATAATGGGTGTGTTCCTTATCTTATCCTAGTGTCTAAACTCTTCTCCATGGCTGGACCCCGAAATAATATTCCTTTACGTGCTAAGGGGTATCTAGAGAGTGGGATAGGTTTAATAACTACCCTAACCCTAACGCGTACCCTAACCCTATCCCCTACCCTAACCCTAACACGTACCCTAATCCTAACCCGTACCCTAAAACGAGCCCTAACCCTAACACTAACCCTAACCCTAACCCTAACCCATACCCTACGCCGTACCCGAAGCCCTCACCGAACCCGTACCCTAAGCCTAACCCTAAGCCTAACCCTAACCCTAGGCTACCCTTGACTGCTTCTGCCTCCAATAGATTTCCTAAGCACTAGTGTTTTAAGGAACAGCTTAAAAAGAGAATCCTAATGTGATTTCTTTATAATGGGTGTGTTCCTTATCTTATCCTAGTGTCTAAACTCTTCTCCATGGCTGGACCTCCAAATAATATTCCTTTATGTGCTAAGGGTTATCTAGAGAGTGGGATAGCTTTAATAACTACCCTAACACTAACGCGTACCCTAACCCTAACCCCTACCCTAACCATAACACGTACCCTAATCCTAACCAATACCCTAAACCGAGCCCTAACCCTAACACTAACCCTAACCCTAACCCTAACCCATACCCTACGCCGTACCAGAAGCCCTCCCCGAACCCGTACCCTAAGCCGTACCCTAAGCCGTACCCTAAGCCTAACCCTAACCCTAGGCTACCCTTGACTGCTTCTTCCTCCAATAGATTTCCTAAGCACTAGTGTTTTAAGGAACAGCTTAAAAAGAGAATCCTAATGTGATTTCTTTATAATGGGTGTGTTCCTTATCTTATCCTAGTGTCTAAACTCTTCTCCATGGCTGGACCCCCAAATAATATTCCTTTACGTGCTAAGGGGTATCTAGAGAGTGGGTTAGGTTTAATAACTACCCTAACACTAACGCGTACCCTAACCCTAAACCCAACCCTAACCCTAACACGTACACTAATACTAACCAATACCCTATACCGAGCCCTAACCCTAACACTAACCCTAACCCTAACCCTAACCCATACCCTACGCCATACCAGAAGCCCTCCCCGAACCCGTACCCTAAGCCGTACCCTAAGCCTAACCCTAAGCCTAACCCTAACCCTAGGCTACCCTTGACTGCTTCTGCCTCCAATAGATTTCCTAAGCACTAGTGTTTTAAGGAACAGCTTAAAAAGAGAATCCTAATGTGATTTCTTTATAATGGGTGTGTTCCTTATCTTATCCTAGTGTCTAAACTCTTCTCCATGG
Source organism: Balaenoptera physalus (assembly GCF_965194825.1). Taxonomy (NCBI): domain Eukaryota; kingdom Metazoa; phylum Chordata; class Mammalia; order Artiodactyla; family Balaenopteridae; genus Balaenoptera; species Balaenoptera physalus. The sequence continues at coordinate 392,516 of NW_028126038.1, forward strand.
CTGGACCTCCAAATAATATTCCTTTACGTGCTAAGGGGTATCTAGAGAGTGGGTTAGGTTTAATAACTACCCTAACACTAACGCGTACCCTAAACCTAACCCCTACCCTATCGCTAACACGTACCCTAATCCTAACCAATACCCTAAACCGAGCCCTAACCCTAACACTAACCCTAACCCTAACCCTAACCCATACCCTACGCCGTACCAGAAGCTCTCCCCGAACCCGTACCCTAAGCCGTACCCTAAGCCGTACCCTAAGCCTAACCCTAACCCTAGGCTACCCTTGACTGCTTCTGCCTCCAATAGATTTCCTAAGCACTAGTGTTTTAAGGAACAGCTTAAAAAGAGAATCCTAATGTGATTTCTTTATAATGGGTGTGTTCCTTATCTTATCCTAGTGTCTAAACTCTTCTCCATGGCTGGACCCCCAAATAATATTCCTTTACGTGCTAAGGGGTATCTAGAGAGTGGGTTAGGTTTAATAACTACCCTAACACTAACGCGTACCCTAACCCTAATCCCTACCCTAACCCTAACACGTACCCTAATCCTAACCCGTACCCTAAACCGAGCCCTAACCCTAACACTAACCCTAACCCTAACCCTAACCCATACCCTACGCCATACCCGAAGCCCTCCCCGAACCCGTACCCTAAGCCGTACCCTAAGCCGTACCCTAAGCCTAACCCTAACCCTAGGCTACCCTTGACTGCTTCTGCCTCCAATAGATTTCCTAAGCACTAGTGTTTTAAGGAACAGCTTAAAAAGAGAATCCTAATGTGATTTCTTTATAATGGGTGTGTTCCTTATCTTATCCTAGTGTCTAAACTCTTCTCCATGGCTGGACCTCCAAATAATATTCCTTTATGTGCTAAGGGGTATCTAGAGAGTGGGATAGCTTTAATAACTACCCTAACACTAACGCGTACCCTAACCCTAACCCCTACTCTAACCCTAACATGTACCCTAATCCTAACCCGTACCCTAAACCGAGCCCTAACCCTAACACTAGCCCTAACCCTAACCCTAACCCATACCCTACGCCGTACCCAAAGCCCTCCCCGAACCCGTACCCTAAACCGTACCCTAAGCCGTACCCTAAGCCTAACCCTAACCCTAGGCTACCCTTGACTGCTTCTTCCTCCAATAGATTTCCTAAGCACTAGTGTTTTAAGGAACAGCTTAAAAAGAGAATCCTAATGTGATTTCTTTATAATGGGTGTGTTCCTTATCTTATCCTAGTGTCTAAACTCTTCTCCATGGCTGGACCTCCAAATAATATTCCATTACGTGCTAAGGGGTATCTAGAGAGTGGGTTAGGTTTAATAACTACCCTAACACTAACGCGTACCCTAACCCTAACCCCTACCCTATCGCTAACACGTACCCTAATCCTAACCAATACCCTAAACCGAGCCCTAACCCTAACACTAACCCTAACCCTAACCCTAACCCATAACCTACGCCGTACCCGAAGCCCTCCCCGAACCCGTACCCTAAGCCGTACCCTAAGCCGTACCCTAAGCCTAACCCTATCCCTAGGCTACCCTTGACTGCTTCTGCCTCCAATAGATTTCCTAAGCACTAGTGTTTTAAGGAACAGCTTAAAAAGAGAATCCTAATGTGATTTCTTTATAATGGGTGTGTTCCTTATCTTATCCTAGTGTCTAACCTCTTCTCCATGGCTGGACCGCCAAATAATATTCCTTTACGTGCTAAGGGGTATCTAGAGAGTGGGTTAGGTTTAATAACTACCCTAACACTAACGCGTACCCTAACCCTAACCCCTACCCTAACCCTAACACGTACCCTAATCCTAACCAATACCCTAAACCGAGCCCTAACCCTAACACTAACCCTAACCCTAACCCTAACCCATACCCTACGCCGTACCAGAAGCCCTCCCCGAACCCGAACCCTAAGCCGTACCCTAAGCCTAACCCTAAGCCTAACCCTAACCCTAGGCTACCCTTGAATGCTTCTGCCTCCAATAGATTTCCTAAGCACTAGTGTTTTAAGGAACAGCTTAAAAAGAGAATCCTAATGTGATTTCTTTATAATGGGTGTGTTCCTTATCTTATCCTAGTGTCTAAACTCTTCTCCATGGCTGGACCTCCAAATAATATTCCTTTATGTGCTAAGGGGTATCTAGAGAGTGGGATAGCTTTAATAACTACCCTAACACTAACGCGTACCCTAACCCTAACCCCTACCCTAACCATAACACGTACCCTAATCCTAACCAATACCCTAAACCGAGCCCTAACCCTAACACTAACCCTAACCCTAACCCTAACCCATACCCTACGCCGTACCAGAAGCCCTCCCCGAACCCGTACCCTAAGCCGTACCCTAAGCCGTACCCTAAGCCTAACCCTAACCCTAGGCTACCCTTGACTGCTTCTGCCTCCAATAGATTTCCTAAGCACTAGTGTTTTAAGGAACAGCTTAAAAAGAGAATCCTAATGTGATTTCTTTATAATGGGTGTGTTCCTTATCTTATCCTAGTGTCTAAACTCTTCTCCATGGCTGGACCTCCAAATAATATTCCTTTACGTGCTAAGGGGTATCTAGAGATTGGGATAGGTTTAATAACTACCCTAACACTAACGCGTACCCTAACCCTAACCCCTACCCTAACCCTAACACGTACCCTAATCCTAACCAATACCCTAAGCCGAGCCCTAAACCTAACACTAACCCTAACCCTAACCCTAACCCATACCCTAAGCCGTACCCGAAGCCCTCCCCAAACCCGTACCCTAAGCCGTACCCTAAGCCGTACCCTAAGCCTAACCCTAACCCTAGGCTACCCTTGACTGCTTCTGCCTCCAATAGATTTCCTAAGCACTAGTGTTTTAAGGAACAGCTTAAAAAGAGAATCCTAATGTGATTTCTTTATAATGGGTGTGTTCCTTATCTTATCCTAGTGTCTAAACTCTTCTCCATGGCTGGACCCCCAAATAATATTCCTTTACGTGCTAAGGGGTATCTAGAGAGTGGGATAGGTTTAATAACTACCCTAACCCTAACGCGTACCCTAACCCTATCCCCTACCCTAACCCTAACACGTACCCTAATCCTAACCCGTACCCTATACCGAGCCCTAACCCTAACACTAACCCTAACCCTAACCCTAACCCATACCCTACGCCATACCCGAAGCCCTCCCCGAACCCGTACCCTAAGCCGTACCCTAAGCCGTACCCTAAGCCTAACCCTAACCCTAGGCTACCCTTGACTGCTTCTGCCTCCAATAGATTTCCTAAGCACTAGTGTTTTAAGGAACAGCTTAAAAAGAGAATCCTAATGTGATTTCTTTATAATGGGTGTGTTCCTTATCTTATCCTAGTGTCTAAACTCTTCTCCATGGCTGGACCCCCAAATAATATTCCTTTACGTGCTAAGGGGTATCTAGAGAGTGGGATAGGTTTAATAACTACCCTAACCCTAACGCGTACCCTAACCCTATCCCCTACCCTAACCCTAACACGTACCCTAATCCTAACCCGTACCCTATACCGAGCCCTAACCCTAACACTAACCCTAACCCTAACCCTAACCCATACCCTACGCCATACCCGAAGCCCTCCCCGAACCCGTACCCTAAGCCGTACCCTAAGCCGTACCCTAAGCCTAACCCTAACCCTAGGCTACCCTTGACTGCTTCTGCCTCCAATAGATTTCCTAAGCACTAGTGTTTTAAGGAACAGCTTAAAAAGAGAATCCTAATGTGATTTCTTTATAATGGGTGTGTTCCTTATCTTATCCTAGTGTCTAAACTCTTCTCCATGGCTGGACCCCCAAATAATATTCCTTTACATGCTAAGGGGTATCTAGAGAGTGGGATAGGTTTAATAACTACCCTAACCCTAACGCGTACCCTAACCCTATCCCCTACCCTAACCCTAACACGTACCCTAATCCTAACCCGTACCCTATACCGAGCCCTAACCCTAACACTAACCCTAACCCTAACCCTAACCCATACCCTACGCCATACCCGAAGCCCTCCCCGAACCCGTACCCTAAGCCGTACCCTAAGCCGTACCCTAAGCCTAACCCTAACCCTAGGCTACCCTTGACTGCTTCTGCCTCCAATAGATTTCCTAAGCACTAGTGTTTTAAGGAACAGCTTAAAAAGAGAATCCTAATGTGATTTCTTTATAATGGGTGTGTTCCTTATCTTATCCTAGTGTCTAAACTCTTCTCCATGGCTGGACCTCCAAATAATATTCCTTTATGTGCTAAGGGGTATCTAGAGAGTGGGTTAGGTTTAATAACTACCCTAACACTAACGCGTACCCTAACCCTAACCCCTACCCTATCGCTAACACGTACCCTAATCCTAACCAATACCCTAAACCGAGCCCTAACCCTAACACTAACCCTAACCCTAACCCTAACCCATACCCTACGCCGTACCAGAAGCCCTCCCCGAACCCGTACCCTAAGCCGTACCCTAAGCCGTACCCTAAGCCTAACCCTAACCCTAGGCTACCCTTGACTGCTTCTGCCTCCAATAGATTTCCTAAGCACTAGTGTTTTAAGGAACAGCTTAAAAAGAGAATCCTAATGTGATTTCTTTATAATGGGTGTGTTCCTTATCTTATCCTAGTGTCTAAACTCTTCTCCATGGCTGGACCCCCAAATAATATTCCTTTACGTGCTAAGGGGTATCTAGAGAGTGGGTTAGGTTTAATAACTACCCTAACACTAACGCGTACCCTAACCCTAACCCCTACCCTAACCCTAACACGTACCCTAATCCTAACCAATACCCTAAGCCGAGCCCTAAACCTAACACTAACCCTAACCCTAACCCTAACCCATACCCTAAGCCGTACCCGAAGCCCTCCCCAAACCCGTACCCTAAGCCGTACCCTAAGCCGTACCCTAAGCCTAACCCTAACCCTAGGCTACCCTTGACTGCTTCTGCCTCCAATAGATTTCCTAAGCACTAGTGTTTTAAGGAACAGCTTAAAAAGAGAATCCTAATGTGATTTCTTTATAATGGGTGTGTTCCTTATCTTATCCTAGTGTCTAAACTCTTCTCCATGGCTGGACCCCCAAATAATATTCCTTTACGTGCTAAGGGGTATCTAGAGAGTGGGATAGGTTTAATAACTACCCTAACCCTAACGCGTACCCTAACCCTATCCCCTACCCTAACCCTAACACGTACCCTAATCCTAACCCGTACCCTAAACCGAGCCCTAACCCTAACACTAACCCTAACCCTAACCCTAACCCATACCCTACGCCATACCCGAAGCCCTCCCCGAACCCGTACCCTAAGCCGTACCCTAAGCCGTACCCTAAGCCTAACCCTAACCCTAGGCTACCCTTGACTGCTTCTGCCTCCAATAGATTTCCTAAGCACTAGTGTTTTAAGGAACAGCTTAAAAAGAGAATCCTAATGTGATTTCTTTATAATGGGTGTGTTCCTTATCTTATCCTAGTGTCTAAACTCTTCTCCATGGCTGGACCTCCAAATAATATTCCTTTATGTGCTAAGGGGTATCTAGAGAGTGGGATAGCTTTAATAACTACCCTAACACTAACGCGTACCCTAACCCTAACCCCTACTCTAACCCTAACATGTACCCTAATCCTAACCCGTACCCTAAACCGAGCCCTAACCCTAACACTAACCCTAACCCTAACACTAACCCCTACCCTATCGCTAACACGTACCCTAATCCTAACCAATACCCTAAACCGAGCCCTAACCCTAACACTAACCCTAACCCTAACCCTAACCCATAACCTACGCCGTACCCGAAGCCCTCCCCGAACCCGTACCCTAAGCCGTACCCTAAGCCGTACCCTAAGCCTAACCCTATCCCTAGGCTACCCTTGACTGCTTCTGCCTCCAATAGATTTCCTAAGCACTAGTGTTTTAAGGAACAGCTTAAAAAGAGAATCCTAATGTGATTTCTTTATAATGGGTGTGTTCCTTATCTTATCCTAGTGTCTAAACTCTTCTCCATGGCTGGACCGCCAAATAATATTCCTTTACGTGCTAAGGGGTATCTAGAGAGTGGGTTAGGTTTAATAACTACCCTAACACTAACGCGTACCCTAACCCTAACCCCTACCCTAACCCTAACACGTACCCTAATCCTAACCAATACCCTAAACCGAGCCCTAACCCTAACACTAACCCTAACCCTAACCCTAACCCATACCCTACGCCGTACCAGAAGCCCTCCCCGAACCCGAACCCTAAGCCGTACCCTAAGCCTAACCCTAAGCCTAACCCTAACCCTAGGCTACCCTTGAATGCTTCTGCCTCCAATAGATTTCCTAAGCACTAGTGTTTTAAGGAACAGCTTAAAAAGAGAATCCTAATGTGATTTCTTTATAATGGGTGTGTTCCTTATCTTATCCTAGTGTCTAAACTCTTCTCCATGGCTGGACCTCCAAATAATATTCCTTTATGTGCTAAGGGGTATCTAGAGAGTGGGATAGCTTTAATAACTACCCTAACACTAACGCGTACCCTAACCCTAACCCCTACCCTAACCATAACACGTACCCTAATCCTAACCAATACCCTAAACCGAGCCCTAACCCTAACACTAACCCTAACCCTAACCCATACCCTACGCCGTACCCGAAGCCCTCCCAGAACCCGTACCCTAAGCCGTACCCTAAGCCTAACCCTAACCCTAGGCTACCCTTGACTGCTTCTGCCTCCAATAGATTTCCTAAGCACTAGTGTTTTAAGGAACAGCTTAAAAAGAGAATCCTAATGTGATTTCTTTATAATGGGTGTGTTCCTTATCTTATCCTAGTGTCTAAACTCTTCTCCATGGCTGGACCCCCAAATAATATTCCTTTACGTGCTAAGGGGTATCTAGAGAGTGGGATAGGTTTAATAACTACCCTAACCCTAACGCGTACCCTAACCCTATCCCCTACCCTAACCCTAACACGTACCCTAATCCTAACCCGTACCCTAAACCGAGCCCTAACCCTAACACTAACCCTAACCCTAACCCTAACCCATACCCTACGCCATACCCGAAGCCCTCCCCGAACCCGTACCCTAAGCCGTACCCTAAGCCGTACCCTAAGCCTAACCCTAACCCTAGGCTACCCTTGACTGCTTCTGCCTCCAATAGATTTCCTAAGCACTAGTGTTTTAAGGAACAGCTTAAAAAGAGAATCCTAATGTGATTTCTTTATAATGGGTGTGTTCCTTATCTTATCCTAGTGTCTAAACTCTTCTCCATGGCTGGACCTCCAAATAATATTCCTTTATGTGCTAAGGGGTATCTAGAGAGTGGGATAGCTTTAATAACTACCCTAACACTAACGCGTACCCTAACCCTAACCCCTACTCTAACCCTAACATGTACCCTAATCCTAACCCGTACCCTAAACCGAGCCCTAACCCTAACACTAACCCTAACCCTAACACTAACCCCTACCCTATCGCTAACACGTACCCTAATCCTAACCAATACCCTAAACCGAGCCCTAACCCTAACACTAACCCTAACCCTAACCCTAACCCATAACCTACGCCGTACCCGAAGCCCTCCCCGAACCCGTACCCTAAGCCGTACCCTAAGCCGTACCCTAAGCCTAACCCTATCCCTAGGCTACCCTTGACTGCTTCTGCCTCCAATAGATTTCCTAAGCACTAGTGTTTTAAGGAACAGCTTAAAAAGAGAATCCTAATGTGATTTCTTTATAATGGGTGTGTTCCTTATCTTATCCTAGTGTCTAAACTCTTCTCCATGGCTGGACCGCCAAATAATATTCCTTTACGTGCTAAGGGGTATCTAGAGATTGGGATAGGTTTAATAACTACCCTAACACTAACGCGTACCCTAACCCTAACCCCTACCCTAACCCTAACACGTACCCTAATCCTAACCAATACCCTAAGCCGAGCCCTAAACCTAACACTAACCCTAACCCTAACCCTAACCCATACCCTAAGCCGTACCCGAAGCCCTCCCCAAACCCGTACCCTAAGCCGTACCCTAAGCCGTACCCTAAGCCTAACCCTAACCCTAGGCTACCCTTGACTGCTTCTGCCTCCAATAGATTTCCTAAGCACTAGTGTTTTAAGGAACAGCTTAAAAAGAGAATCCTAATGTGATTTCTTTATAATGGGTGTGTTCCTTATCTTATCCTAGTGTCTAAACTCTTCTCCATGGCTGGACCCCCAAATAATATTCCTTTACGTGCTAAGGGGTATCTAGAGAGTGGGATAGGTTTAATAACTACCCTAACCCTAACGCGTACCCTAACCCTATCCCCTACCCTAACCCTAACACGTACCCTAATCCTAACCCGTACCCTAAACCGAGCCCTAACCCTAACACTAACCCTAACCCTAACCCTAACCCATACCCTACGCCATACCCGAAGCCCTCCCCGAACCCGTACCCTAAGCCGTACCCTAAGCCGTACCCTAAGCCTAACCCTAACCCTAGGCTACCCTTGACTGCTTCTGCCTCCAATAGATTTCCTAAGCACTAGTGTTTTAAGGAACAGCTTAAAATGAGAATCCTAATGTGATTTCTTTATAATGGGTGTGTTCCTTATCTTATCCTAGTGTCTAAACTCTTCTCCATGGCTGGACCTCCAAATAATATTCCTTTATGTGCTAAGGGGTATCTAGAGAGTGGGATAGCTTTAATAACTACCCTAACACTAACGCGTACCCTAACCCTAACCCCTACCCTAACCATAACACGTACCCTAATCCTAACCAATACCCTAAACCGAGCCCTAACCCTAACACTAACGCTTACCCTAACCCTAACCCCTACCCTAACCATAACACGTACCCTAATCCTAACCAATACCCTAAACCGAGCCCTAACCCTAACACTAACCCTAACCCTAACCCTAACCCATACCCTACGCCGTACCCGAAGCCCTCCCCGAACCCGTACCCTAAGCCGTACCCTAAGCCGTACCCTAAGCCTAACCCTAACCCTAGGCTACCCTTGACTGCTTCTGCCTCCAATAGATTTCCTAAGCACTAGTGTTTTAAGGAACAGCTTAAAAAGAGAATCCTATTGTGATTTCTTTATAATGGGTGTGTTCCTTATCTTATCCTAGTGTCTAAACTCTTCTCCATGGCTGGACCCCCAAATAATATTCCTTTACGTGCTAAGGGGTATCTAGAGAGTGGGATAGGTTTAATAACTACCCTAACCCTAACACGTACCCTAACCCTATCCCCTACCTTAACCCTAACTCGTACCCTAATCCTAACCCGTACCCTAAAACGAGCCCTAACCCTAACACTAACCCTAACCCTAACCCTAACCCATACCCTACGCCGTACCCGAAGCCCTCACCGAACCCGTACCCTAAGCCGTACCCTAAGCCTAACCCTAAGCCTAACCCTAACCCTAGGCTACCCTTGACTGCTTCTGCCTCCAATAGATTTCCTAAGCACTAGTGTTTTAAGGAACAGCTTAAAAAGAGAATCCTAATGTGATTTCTTTATAATGGGTGTGTTCCTTATCTTATCCTAGTGTCTAAACTCTTCTCCATGGCTGGACCCCCAAATAATATTCCTTTACGTGCTAAGGGGTATCTAGAGAGTGGGATAGGTTTAATAACTACCCTAACCCTAACGCGTACCCTAACCCTAACCCCTACCCTAACCCTAACATGTACCCTAATCCTAACCCGTACCTTAAACCGAGCCCTAACCCTAACACTAACCCTAACCCTAACCCTAACCCATACCCTACGCCGTACCCGAAGCCCTCCCCGAACCCGTACCCTAAGCCGTACCCTAAGCCTAACCCTAACCCTAGGCTACCCTTGACTGCTTCTGCCTCCAATAGATTTCCTAAGCAGTAGTGTTTTAAGGAACAGCTTAAAAAGAGAATCCTATTGTGATTTCTTTATAATGGGTGTGTTCCTTATCTTATCCTAGTGTCTAAACTCTTCTCCATGGCTGGACCCCGAAATAATATTCCTTTACGTGCTAAGGGGTATCTAGAGAGTGGGATAGGTTTAATAACTACCCTAACCCTAACGCGTACCCTAACCCTATCCCCTACCCTAACCCTAACACGTACCCTAATCCTAACCCGTACCCTAAAACGAGCCCTAACCCTAACACTAACCCTAACCCTAACCCTAACCCATACCCTACGCCGTACCCGAAGCCCTCACCGAACCCGTACCCTAAGCCTAACCCTAAGCCTAACCCTAACCCTAGGCTACCCTTGACTGCTTCTGCCTCCAATAGATTTCCTAAGCACTAGTGTTTTAAGGAACAGCTTAAAAAGAGAATCCTAATGTGATTTCTTTATAATGGGTGTGTTCCTTATCTTATCCTAGTGTCTAAACTCTTCTCCATGGCTGGACCTCCAAATAATATTCCTTTATGTGCTAAGGGTTATCTAGAGAGTGGGATAGCTTTAATAACTACCCTAACACTAACGCGTACCCTAACCCTAACCCCTACCCTAACCATAACACGTACCCTAATCCTAACCAATACCCTAAACCGAGCCCTAACCCTAACACTAACCCTAACCCTAACCCTAACCCATACCCTACGCCGTACCAGAAGCCCTCCCCGAACCCGTACCCTAAGCCGTACCCTAAGCCGTACCCTAAGCCTAACCCTAACCCTAGGCTACCCTTGACTGCTTCTTCCTCCAATAGATTTCCTAAGCACTAGTGTTTTAAGGAACAGCTTAAAAAGAGAATCCTAATGTGATTTCTTTATAATGGGTGTGTTCCTTATCTTATCCTAGTGTCTAAACTCTTCTCCATGGCTGGACCCCCAAATAATATTCCTTTACGTGCTAAGGGGTATCTAGAGAGTGGGTTAGGTTTAATAACTACCCTAACACTAACGCGTACCCTAACCCTAAACCCAACCCTAACCCTAACACGTACACTAATACTAACCAATACCCTATACCGAGCCCTAACCCTAACACTAACCCTAACCCTAACCCTAACCCATACCCTACGCCATACCCGAAGCCCTCCCCGAACCCGTACCCTAAGCCGTACCCTAAGCCGTACCCTAAGCCTAACCCTAACCCTAGGCTACCCTTGACTGCTTCTGCCTCCAATAGATTTCCTAAGCACTAGTGTTTTAAGGAACAGCTTAAAAAGAGAATCCTAATGTGATTTCTTTATAATGGGTGTGTTCCTTATCTTATCCTAGTGTCTAAACTCTTCTCCATGGCTGGACCCCCAAATAATATTCCTTTACATGCTAAGGGGTATCTAGAGAGTGGGATAGGTTTAATAACTACCCTAACCCTAACGCGTACCCTAACCCTATCCCCTACCCTAACCCTAACACGTACCCTAATCCTAACCCGTACCCTATACCGAGCCCTAACCCTAACACTAACCCTAACCCTAACCCTAACCCATACCCTACGCCATACCCGAAGCCCTCCCCGAACCCGTACCCTAAGCCGTACCCTAAGCCGTACCCTAAGCCTAACCCTAACCCTAGGCTACCCTTGACTGCTTCTGCCTCCAATAGATTTCCTAAGCACTAGTGTTTTAAGGAACAGCTTAAAAAGAGAATCCTAATGTGATTTCTTTATAATGGGTGTGTTCCTTATCTTATCCTAGTGTCTAAACTCTTCTCCATGGCTGGACCTCCAAATAATATTCCTTTATGTGCTAAGGGGTATCTAGAGAGTGGGTTAGGTTTAATAACTACCCTAACACTAACGCGTACCCTAACCCTAACCCCTACCCTATCGCTAACACGTACCCTAATCCTAACCAATACCCTAAACCGAGCCCTAACCCTAACACTAACCCTAACCCTAACCCTAACCCATACCCTACGCCGTACCAGAAGCCCTCCCCGAACCCGTACCCTAAGCCGTACCCTAAGCCGTACCCTAAGCCTAACCCTAACCCTAGGCTACCCTTGACTGCTTCTGCCTCCAATAGATTTCCTAAGCACTAGTGTTTTAAGGAACAGCTTAAAAAGAGAATCCTAATGTGATTTCTTTATAATGGGTGTGTTCCTTATCTTATCCTAGTGTCTAAACTCTTCTCCATGGCTGGACCCCCAAATAATATTCCTTTACGTGCTAAGGGGTATCTAGAGAGTGGGTTAGGTTTAATAACTACCCTAACACTAACGCGTACCCTAACCCTAACCCCTACCCTAACCCTAACACGTACCCTAATCCTAACCAATACCCTAAGCCGAGCCCTAAACCTAACACTAACCCTAACCCTAACCCTAACCCATACCCTAAGCCGTACCCGAAGCCCTCCCCAAACCCGTACCCTAAGCCGTACCCTAAGCCGTACCCTAAGCCTAACCCTAACCCTAGGCTACCCTTGACTGCTTCTGCCTCCAATAGATTTCCTAAGCACTAGTGTTTTAAGGAACAGCTTAAAAAGAGAATCCTAATGTGATTTCTTTATAATGGGTGTGTTCCTTATCTTATCCTAGTGTCTAAACTCTTCTCCATGGCTGGACCCCCAAATAATATTCCTTTACGTGCTAAGGGGTATCTAGAGAGTGGGATAGGTTTAATAACTACCCTAACCCTAACGCGTACCCTAACCCTATCCCCTACCCTAACCCTAACACGTACCCTAATCCTAACCCGTACCCTAAACCGAGCCTTAACCCTAACACTAACCCTAACCCTAACCCTAACCCATACCCTACGCCATACCCGAAGCCCTCCCCGAACCCGTACCCTAAGCCGTACCCTAAGCCGTACCCTAAGCCTAACCCTAACCCTAGGCTACCCTTGACTGCTTCTGCCTCCAATAGATTTCCTAAGCACTAGTGTTTTAAGGAACAGCTTAAAAAGAGAATCCTAATGTGATTTCTTTATAATGGGTGTGTTCCTTATCTTATCCTAGTGTCTAAACTCTTCTCCATGGCTGGACCTCCAAATAATATTCCTTTATGTGCTAAGGGGTATCTAGAGAGTGGGATAGCTTTAATAACTACCCTAACACTAACGCGTACCCTAACCCTAACCCCTACTCTAACCCTAACATGTACCCTAATCCTAACCCGTACCCTAAACCGAGCCCTAACCCTAACACTAACCCTAACCCTAACACTAACCCCTACCCTATCGCTAACACGTACCCTAATCCTAACCAATACCCTAAACCGAGCCCTAACCCTAACACTAACCCTAACCCTAACCCTAACCCATAACCTACGCCGTACCCGAAGCCCTCCCCGAACCCGTACCCTAAGCCGTACCCTAAGCCGTACCCTAAGCCTAACCCTATCCCTAGGCTACCCTTGACTGCTTCTGCCTCCAATAGATTTCCTAAGCACTAGTGTTTTAAGGAACAGCTTAAAAAGAGAATCCTAATGTGATTTCTTTATAATGGGTGTGTTCCTTATCTTATCCTAGTGTCTAAACTCTTCTCCATGGCTGGACCGCCAAATAATATTCCTTTACGTGCTAAGGGGTATCTAGAGATTGGGATAGGTTTAATAACTACCCTAACACTAACGCGTACCCTAACCCTAACCCCTACCCTAACCCTAACACGTACCCTAATCCTAACCAATACCCTAAGCCGAGCCCTAAACCTAACACTAACCCTAACCCTAACCCTAACCCATACCCTAAGCCGTACCCGAAGCCCTCCCCAAACCCGTACCCTAAGCCGTACCCTAAGCCGTACCCTAAGCCTAACCCTAACCCTAGGCTACCCTTGACTGCTTCTGCCTCCAATAGATTTCCTAAGCACTAGTGTTTTAAGGAACAGCTTAAAAAGAGAATCCTAATGTGATTTCTTTATAATGGGTGTGTTCCTTATCTTATCCTAGTGTCTAAACTCTTCTCCATGGCTGGACCCCCAAATAATATTCCTTTACGTGCTAAGGGGTATCTAGAGAGTGGGATAGGTTTAATAACTACCCTAACCCTAACGCGTACCCTAACCCTATCCCCTACCCTAACCCTAACACGTACCCTAATCCTAACCCGTACCCTAAACCGAGCCCTAACCCTAACACTAACCCTAACCCTAACCCTAACCCATACCCTACGCCATACCCGAAGCCCTCCCCGAACCCGTACCCTAAGCCGTACCCTAAGCCGTACCCTAAGCCTAACCCTAACCCTAGGCTACCCTTGACTGCTTCTGCCTCCAATAGATTTCCTAAGCACTAGTGTTTTAAGGAACAGCTTAAAATGAGAATCCTAATGTGATTTCTTTATAATGGGTGTGTTCCTTATCTTATCCTAGTGTCTAAACTCTTCTCCATGGCTGGACCTCCAAATAATATTCCTTTATGTGCTAAGGGGTATCTAGAGAGTGGGATAGCTTTAATAACTACCCTAACACTAACGCGTACCCTAACCCTAACCCCTACCCTAACCATAACACGTACCCTAATCCTAACCAATACCCTAAACCGAGCCCTAACCCTAACACTAACGCTTACCCTAACCCTAACCCCTACCCTAACCATAACACGTACCCTAATCCTAACCAATACCCTAAACCGAGCCCTAACCCTAACACTAACCCTAACCCTAACCCTAACCCATACCCTACGCCGTACCCGAAGCCCTCCCCGAACCCGTACCCTAAGCCGTACCCTAAGCCGTACCCTAAGCCTAACCCTAACCCTAGGCTACCCTTGACTGCTTCTGCCTCCAATAGATTTCCTAAGCACTAGTGTTTTAAGGAACAGCTTAAAAAGAGAATCCTATTGTGATTTCTTTATAATGGGTGTGTTCCTTATCTTATCCTAGTGTCTAAACTCTTCTCCATGGCTGGACCCCCAAATAATATTCCTTTACGTGCTAAGGGGTATCTAGAGAGTGGGATAGGTTTAATAACTACCCTAACCCTAACACGTACCCTAACCCTATCCCCTACCTTAACCCTAACTCGTACCCTAATCCTAACCCGTACCCTAAAACGAGCCCTAACCCTAACACTAACCCTAACCCTAACCCTAACCCATACCCTACGCCGTACCCGAAGCCCTCACCGAACCCGTACCCTAAGCCGTACCCTAAGCCTAACCCTAAGCCTAACCCTAACCCTAGGCTACCCTTGACTGCTTCTGCCTCCAATAGATTTCCTAAGCACTAGTGTTTTAAGGAACAGCTTAAAAAGAGAATCCTAATGTGATTTCTTTATAATGGGTGTGTTCCTTATCTTATCCTAGTGTCTAAACTCTTCTCCATGGCTGGACCCCCAAATAATATTCCTTTACGTGCTAAGGGGTATCTAGAGAGTGGGATAGGTTTAATAACTACCCTAACCCTAACGCGTACCCTAACCCTAACCCCTACCCTAACCCTAACATGTACCCTAATCCTAACCCGTACCTTAAACCGAGCCCTAACCCTAACACTAACCCTAACCCTAACCCTAACCCATACCCTACGCCGTACCCGAAGCCCTCCCCGAACCCGTACCCTAAGCCGTACCCTAAGCCTAACCCTAACCCTAGGCTACCCTTGACTGCTTCTGCCTCCAATAGATTTCCTAAGCAGTAGTGTTTTAAGGAACAGCTTAAAAAGAGAATCCTATTGTGATTTCTTTATAATGGGTGTGTTCCTTATCTTATCCTAGTGTCTAAACTCTTCTCCATGGCTGGACCCCGAAATAATATTCCTTTACGTGCTAAGGGGTATCTAGAGAGTGGGATAGGTTTAATAACTACCCTAACCCTAACGCGTACCCTAACCCTATCCCCTACCCTAACCCTAACACGTACCCTAATCCTAACCCGTACCCTAAAACGAGCCCTAACCCTAACACTAACCCTAACCCTAACCCTAACCCATACCCTACGCCGTACCCGAAGCCCTCACCGAACCCGTACCCTAAGCCTAACCCTAAGCCTAACCCTAACCCTAGGCTACCCTTGACTGCTTCTGCCTCCAATAGATTTCCTAAGCACTAGTGTTTTAAGGAACAGCTTAAAAAGAGAATCCTAATGTGATTTCTTTATAATGGGTGTGTTCCTTATCTTATCCTAGTGTCTAAACTCTTCTCCATGGCTGGACCTCCAAATAATATTCCTTTATGTGCTAAGGGTTATCTAGAGAGTGGGATAGCTTTAATAACTACCCTAACACTAACGCGTACCCTAACCCTAACCCCTACCCTAACCATAACACGTACCCTAATCCTAACCAATACCCTAAACCGAGCCCTAACCCTAACACTAACCCTAACCCTAACCCTAACCCATACCCTACGCCGTACCAGAAGCCCTCCCCGAACCCGTACCCTAAGCCGTACCCTAAGCCGTACCCTAAGCCTAACCCTAACCCTAGGCTACCCTTGACTGCTTCTTCCTCCAATAGATTTCCTAAGCACTAGTGTTTTAAGGAACAGCTTAAAAAGAGAATCCTAATGTGATTTCTTTATAATGGGTGTGTTCCTTATCTTATCCTAGTGTCTAAACTCTTCTCCATGGCTGGACCCCCAAATAATATTCCTTTACGTGCTAAGGGGTATCTAGAGAGTGGGTTAGGTTTAATAACTACCCTAACACTAACGCGTACCCTAACCCTAAACCCAACCCTAACCCTAACACGTACACTAATACTAACCAATACCCTATACCGAGCCCTAACCCTAACACTAACCCTAACCCTAACCCTAACCCATACCCTACGCCATACCCGAAGCCCTCCCCGAACCCGTACCCTAAGCCGTACCCTAAGCCGTACCCTAAGCCTAACCCTAACCCTAGGCTACCCTTGACTGCTTCTGCCTCCAATAGATTTCCTAAGCACTAGTGTTTTAAGGAACAGCTTAAAAAGAGAATCCTAATGTGATTTCTTTATAATGGGTGTGTTCCTTATCTTATCCTAGTGTCTAAACTCTTCTCCATGGCTGGACCCCCAAATAATATTCCTTTACATGCTAAGGGGTATCTAGAGAGTGGGATAGGTTTAATAACTACCCTAACCCTAACGCGTACCCTAACCCTATCCCCTACCCTAACCCTAACACGTACCCTAATCCTAACCCGTACCCTATACCGAGCCCTAACCCTAACACTAACCCTAACCCTAACCCTAACCCATACCCTACGCCATACCCGAAGCCCTCCCCGAACCCGTACCCTAAGCCGTACCCTAAGCCGTACCCTAAGCCTAACCCTAACCCTAGGCTACCCTTGACTGCTTCTGCCTCCAATAGATTTCCTAAGCACTAGTGTTTTAAGGAACAGCTTAAAAAGAGAATCCTAATGTGATTTCTTTATAATGGGTGTGTTCCTTATCTTATCCTAGTGTCTAAACTCTTCTCCATGGCTGGACCTCCAAATAATATTCCTTTATGTGCTAAGGGGTATCTAGAGAGTGGGTTAGGTTTAATAACTACCCTAACACTAACGCGTACCCTAACCCTAACCCCTACCCTATCGCTAACACGTACCCTAATCCTAACCAATACCCTAAACCGAGCCCTAACCCTAACACTAACCCTAACCCTAACCCTAACCCATACCCTACGCCGTACCAGAAGCCCTCCCCGAACCCGTACCCTAAGCCGTACCCTAAGCCGTACCCTAAGCCTAACCCTAACCCTAGGCTACCCTTGACTGCTTCTGCCTCCAATAGATTTCCTAAGCACTAGTGTTTTAAGGAACAGCTTAAAAAGAGAATCCTAATGTGATTTCTTTATAATGGGTGTGTTCCTTATCTTATCCTAGTGTCTAAACTCTTCTCCATGGCTGGACCCCCAAATAATATTCCTTTACGTGCTAAGGGGTATCTAGAGAGTGGGTTAGGTTTAATAACTACCCTAACACTAACGCGTACCCTAACCCTAACCCCTACCCTAACCCTAACACGTACCCTAATCCTAACCAATACCCTAAGCCGAGCCCTAAACCTAACACTAACCCTAACCCTAACCCTAACCCATACCCTAAGCCGTACCCGAAGCCCTCCCCAAACCCGTACCCTAAGCCGTACCCTAAGCCGTACCCTAAGCCTAACCCTAACCCTAGGCTACCCTTGACTGCTTCTGCCTCCAATAGATTTCCTAAGCACTAGTGTTTTAAGGAACAGCTTAAAAAGAGAATCCTAATGTGATTTCTTTATAATGGGTGTGTTCCTTATCTTATCCTAGTGTCTAAACTCTTCTCCATGGCTGGACCCCCAAATAATATTCCTTTACGTGCTAAGGGGTATCTAGAGAGTGGGATAGGTTTAATAACTACCCTAACCCTAACGCGTACCCTAACCCTATCCCCTACCCTAACCCTAACACGTACCCTAATCCTAACCCGTACCCTAAACCGAGCCCTAACCCTAACACTAACCCTAACCCTAACCCTAACCCATACCCTACGCCATACCCGAAGCCCTCCCCGAACCCGTACCCTAAGCCGTACCCTAAGCCGTACCCTAAGCCTAACCCTAACCCTAGGCTACCCTTGACTGCTTCTGCCTCCAATAGATTTCCTAAGCACTAGTGTTTTAAGGAACAGCTTAAAAAGAGAATCCTAATGTGATTTCTTTATAATGGGTGTGTTCCTTATCTTATCCTAGTGTCTAAACTCTTCTCCATGGCTGGACCTCCAAATAATATTCCTTTATGTGCTAAGGGGTATCTAGAGAGTGGGATAGCTTTAATAACTACCCTAACACTAACGCGTACCCTAACCCTAACCCCTACTCTAACCCTAACATGTACCCTAATCCTAACCCGTACCCTAAACCGAGCCCTAACCCTAACACTAACCCTAACCCTAACACTAACCCCTACCCTATCGCTAACACGTACCCTAATCCTAACCAATACCCTAAACCGAGCCCTAACCCTAACACTAACCCTAACCCTAACCCTAACCCATAACCTACGCCGTACCCGAAGCCCTCCCCGAACCCGTACCCTAAGCCGTACCCTAAGCCGTACCCTAAGCCTAACCCTATCCCTAGGCTACCCTTGACTGCTTCTGCCTCCAATAGATTTCCTAAGCACTAGTGTTTTAAGGAACAGCTTAAAAAGAGAATCCTAATGTGATTTCTTTATAATGGGTGTGTTCCTTATCTTATCCTAGTGTCTAAACTCTTCTCCATGGCTGGACCGCCAAATAATATTCCTTTACGTGCTAAGGGGTATCTAGAGAGTGGGTTAGGTTTAATAACTACCCTAACACTAACGCGTACCCTAACCCTAACCCCTACCCTAACCCTAACACGTACCCTAATCCTAACCAATACCCTAAACCGAGCCCTAACCCTAACACTAACCCTAACCCTAACCCTAACCCATACCCTACGCCGTACCAGAAGCCCTCCCCGAACCCGAACCCTAAGCCGTACCCTAAGCCTAACCCTAAGCCTAACCCTAACCCTAGGCTACCCTTGAATGCTTCTGCCTCCAATAGATTTCCTAAGCACTAGTGTTTTAAGGAACAGCTTAAAAAGAGAATCCTAATGTGATTTCTTTATAATGGGTGTGTTCCTTATCTTATCCTAGTGTCTAAACTCTTCTCCATGGCTGGACCTCCAAATAATATTCCTTTATGTGCTAAGGGGTATCTAGAGAGTGGGATAGCTTTAATAACTACCCTAACACTAACGCGTACCCTAACCCTAACCCCTACCCTAACCATAACACGTACCCTAATCCTAACCAATACCCTAAACCGAGCCCTACCCCTAACACTAACCCTAACCCTAACCCATACCCTACGCCGTACCCGAAGCCCTCCCAGAACCCGTACCCTAAGCCGTACCCTAAGCCTAACCCTAACCCTAGGCTACCCTTGACTGCTTCTGCCTCCAATAGATTTCCTAAGCACTAGTGTTTTAAGGAACAGCTTAAAAAGAGAATCCTAATGTGATTTCTTTATAATGGGTGTGTTCCTTATCTTATCCTAGTGTCTAAACTCTTCTCCATGGCTGGACCTCCAAATAATATTCCTTTATGTGCTAAGGGGTATCTAGAGAGTGGGATAGCTTTAATAACTACCCTAACACTAACGCGTACCCTAACCCTAACCCCTACTCTAACCCTAACATGTACCCTAATCCTAACCCGTACCCTAAACCGAGCCCTAACCCTAACACTAACCCTAACCCTAACACTAACCCCTACCCTATCGCTAACACGTACCCTAATCCTAACCAATACCCTAAACCGAGCCCTAACCCTAACACTAACCCTAACCCTAACCCTAACCCATAACCTACGCCGTACCCGAAGCCCTCCCCGAACCCGTACCCTAAGCCGTACCCTAAGCCGTACCCTAAGCCTAACCCTATCCCTAGGCTACCCTTGACTGCTTCTGCCTCCAATAGATTTCCTAAGCACTAGTGTTTTAAGGAACAGCTTAAAAAGAGAATCCTAATGTGATTTCTTTATAATGGGTGTGTTCCTTATCTTATCCTAGTGTCTAAACTCTTCTCCATGGCTGGACCGCCAAATAATATTCCTTTACGTGCTAAGGGGTATCTAGAGATTGGGATAGGTTTAATAACTACCCTAACACTAACGCGTACCCTAACCCTAACCCCTACCCTAACCCTAACACGTACCCTAATCCTAACCAATACCCTAAGCCGAGCCCTAAACCTAACACTAACCCTAACCCTAACCCTAACCCATACCCTAAGCCGTACCCGAAGCCCTCCCCAAACCCGTACCCTAAGCCGTACCCTAAGCCGTACCCTAAGCCTAACCCTAACCCTAGGCTACCCTTGACTGCTTCTGCCTCCAATAGATTTCCTAAGCACTAGTGTTTTAAGGAACAGCTTAAAAAGAGAATCCTAATGTGATTTCTTTATAATGGGTGTGTTCCTTATCTTATCCTAGTGTCTAAACTCTTCTCCATGGCTGGACCCCCAAATAATATTCCTTTACGTGCTAAGGGGTATCTAGAGAGTGGGATAGGTTTAATAACTACCCTAACCCTAACGCGTACCCTAACCCTATCCCCTACCCTAACCCTAACACGTACCCTAATCCTAACCCGTACCCTAAACCGAGCCCTAACCCTAACACTAACCCTAACCCTAACCCTAACCCATACCCTACGCCATACCCGAAGCCCTCCCCGAACCCGTACCCTAAGCCGTACCCTAAGCCGTACCCTAAGCCTAACCCTAACCCTAGGCTACCCTTGACTGCTTCTGCCTCCAATAGATTTCCTAAGCACTAGTGTTTTAAGGAACAGCTTAAAATGAGAATCCTAATGTGATTTCTTTATAATGGGTGTGTTCCTTATCTTATCCTAGTGTCTAAACTCTTCTCCATGGCTGGACCTCCAAATAATATTCCTTTATGTGCTAAGGGGTATCTAGAGAGTGGGATAGCTTTAATAACTACCCTAACACTAACGCGTACCCTAACCCTAACCCCTACCCTAACCATAACACGTACCCTAATCCTAACCAATACCCTAAACCGAGCCCTAACCCTAACACTAACGCTTACCCTAACCCTAACCCCTACCCTAACCATAACACGTACCCTAATCCTAACCAATACCCTAAACCGAGCCCTAACCCTAACACTAACCCTAACCCTAACCCTAACCCATACCCTACGCCGTACCCGAAGCCCTCCCCGAACCCGTACCCTAAGCCGTACCCTAAGCCGTACCCTAAGCCTAACCCTAACCCTAGGCTACCCTTGACTGCTTCTGCCTCCAATAGATTTCCTAAGCACTAGTGTTTTAAGGAACAGCTTAAAAAGAGAATCCTATTGTGATTTCTTTATAATGGGTGTGTTCCTTATCTTATCCTAGTGTCTAAACTCTTCTCCATGGCTGGACCCCCAAATAATATTCCTTTACGTGCTAAGGGGTATCTAGAGAGTGGGATAGGTTTAATAACTACCCTAACCCTAACACGTACCCTAACCCTATCCCCTACCTTAACCCTAACTCGTACCCTAATCCTAACCCGTACCCTAAAACGAGCCCTAACCCTAACACTAACCCTAACCCTAACCCTAACCCATACCCTACGCCGTACCCGAAGCCCTCACCGAACCCGTACCCTAAGCCGTACCCTAAGCCTAACCCTAAGCCTAACCCTAACCCTAGGCTACCCTTGACTGCTTCTGCCTCCAATAGATTTCCTAAGCACTAGTGTTTTAAGGAACAGCTTAAAAAGAGAATCCTAATGTGATTTCTTTATAATGGGTGTGTTCCTTATCTTATCCTAGTGTCTAAACTCTTCTCCATGGCTGGACCCCCAAATAATATTCCTTTACGTGCTAAGGGGTATCTAGAGAGTGGGATAGGTTTAATAACTACTCTAACCCTAACGCGTACCCTAACCCTAACCCCTACCCTAACCCTAACATGTACCCTAATCCTAACCCGTACCTTAAACCGAGCCCTAACCCTAACACTAACCCTAACCCTAACCCTAACCCATACCCTACGCCGTACCCGAAGCCCTCCCCGAACCCGTACCCTAAGCCGTACCCTAAGCCTAACCCTAACCCTAGGCTACCCTTGACTGCTTCTGCCTCCAATAGATTTCCTAAGCAGTAGTGTTTAAGGAACAGCTTTAAAAAGAGAATCCTATTGTGATTTCTTTATAATGGGTGTGTTCCTTATCTTATCCTAGTGTCTAAAACTCTTCTCCATGGCTGGACCCCGAAATAATATTCCTTTACGTGCTAAGGGGTATCTAGAGAGTGGGATAGGTTTAATAACTACCCTAACCCTAACGCGTACCCTAAACCCTATCCCCTACCCTAACCCTAACACGTACCCTAATCCTAACCCGTACCCTAAAACGAGCCCTAACCCTAACACTAACCCTAACCCTAACCCTAACCCATACCCTACGCCGTACCCGAAGCCCTCACCGAACCCGTACCCTAAGCCTAACCCTAAGCCTAACCCTAACCCTAGGCTACCCTTGACTGCTTCTGCCTCCAATAGATTTCCTAAGCACTAGTGTTTTAAGGAACAGCTTAAAAAGAGAATCCTAATGTGATTTCTTTATAATGGGTGTGTTCCTTATCTTATCCTAGTGTCTAAACTCTTCTCCATGGCTGGACCTCCAAATAATATTCCTTTATGTGCTAAGGGTTATCTAGAGAGTGGGATAGCTTTAATAACTACCCTAACACTAACGCGTACCCTAACCCTAACCCCTACCCTAACCATAACACGTACCCTAATCCTAACCAATACCCTAAACCGAGCCCTAACCCTAACACTAACCCTAACCCTAACCCTAACCCATACCCTACGCCGTACCAGAAGCCCTCCCCGAACCCGTACCCTAAGCCGTACCCTAAGCCGTACCCTAAGCCTAACCCTAACCCTAGGCTACCCTTGACTGCTTCTTCCTCCAATAGATTTCCTAAGCACTAGTGTTTTAAGGAACAGCTTAAAAAGAGAATCCTAATGTGATTTCTTTATAATGGGTGTGTTCCTTATCTTATCCTAGTGTCTAAACTCTTCTCCATGGCTGGACCCCCAAATAATATTCCTTTACGTGCTAAGGGGTATCTAGAGAGTGGGTTAGGTTTAATAACTACCCTAACACTAACGCGTACCCTAACCCTAAACCCAACCCTAACCCTAACACGTACACTAATACTAACCAATACCCTATACCGAGCCCTAACCCTAACACTAACCCTAACCCTAACCCTAACCCATACCCTACGCCATACCAGAAGCCCTCCCCGAACCCGTACCCTAAGCCGTACCCTAAGCCTAACCCTAAGCCTAACCCTAACCCTAGGCTACCCTTGACTGCTTCTGCCTCCAATAGATTTCCTAAGCACTAGTGTTTTAAGGAACAGCTTAAAAAGAGAATCCTAATGTGATTTCTTTATAATGGGTGTGGTTCCTTATCTTATCCTAGTGTCTAAACTCTTCTCCATGGCTGGACCTCCAAATAATATTCTTTACGTGCTAAGGGGTATCTAGAGAGTGGGTTAGGTTTAATAACTACCCTAACACTAACGCGTACCCTAAACCTAACCCCTACCCTATCGCTAACACGTACCCTAATCCTAACCAATACCCTAAACCGAGCCCTAACCCTAACACTAACCCTAACCCTAACCCTAACCCATACCCTACGCCGTACCAGAAGCTCTCCCCGAACCCGTACCCTAAGCCGTACCCTAAGCCGTACCCTAAGCCTAACCCTAACCCTAGGCTACCCTTGACTGCTTCTGCCTCCAATAGATTTCCTAAGCACTAGTGTTTTAAGGAACAGCTTAAAAAGAGAATCCTAATGTGATTTCTTTATAATGGGTGTGTTCCTTATCTTATCCTAGTGTCTAAACTCTTCTCCATGGCTGGACCCCCAAATAATATTCCTTTACGTGCTAAGGGGTATCTAGAGAGTGGGTTAGGTTTAATAACTACCCTAACACTAACGCGTACCCTAACCCTAATCCCTACCCTAACCCTAACACGTACCCTAATCCTAACCAATACCCTAAGCCGAGCCCTAAACCTAACACTAACCCTAACCCTAACCCTAACCCATACCCTAAGCCGTACCCGAAGCCCTCCCCAAACCCGTACCCTAAGCCGTACCCTAAGCCGTACCCTAAGCCTAACCCTAACCCTAGGCTACCCTTGACTGCTTCTGCCTCCAATAGATTTCCTAAGCACTAGTGTTTTAAGGAACAGCTTAAAAAGAGAATCCTAATGTGATTTCTTTATAATGGGTGTGTTCCTTATCTTATCCTAGTGTCTAAACTCTTCTCCATGGCTGGACCCCCAAATAATATTCCTTTACGTGCTAAGGGGTATCTAGAGAGTGGGATAGGTTTAATAACTACCCTAACCCTAACGCGTACCCTAACCCTATCCCCTACCCTAACCCTAACACGTACCCTAATCCTAACCCGTACCCTAAACCGAGCCCTAACCCTAACACTAACCCTAACCCTAACCCTAACCCATACCCTACGCCATACCCGAAGCCCTCCCCGAACCCGTACCCTAAGCCGTACCCTAAGCCGTACCCTAAGCCTAACCCTAACCCTAGGCTACCCTTGACTGCTTCTGCCTCCAATAGATTTCCTAAGCACTAGTGTTTTAAGGAACAGCTTAAAAAGAGAATCCTAATGTGATTTCTTTATAATGGGTGTGTTCCTTATCTTATCCTAGTGTCTAAACTCTTCTCCATGGCTGGACCTCCAAATAATATTCCTTTATGTGCTAAGGGGTATCTAGAGAGTGGGATAGCTTTAATAACTACCCTAACACTAACGCGTACCCTAACCCTAACCCCTACTCTAACCCTAACATGTACCCTAATCCTAACCCGTACCCTAAACCGAGCCCTAACCCTAACACTAGCCCTAACCCTAACCCTAACCCATACCCTACGCCGTACCCAAAGCCCTCCCCGAACCCGTACCCTAAACCGTACCCTAAGCCGTACCCTAAGCCTAACCCTAACCCTAGGCTACCCTTGACTGCTTCTTCCTCCAATAGATTTCCTAAGCACTAGTGTTTTAAGGAACAGCTTAAAAAGAGAATCCTAATGTGATTTCTTTATAATGGGTGTGTTCCTTATCTTATCCTAGTGTCTAAACTCTTCTCCATGGCTGGACCTCCAAATAATATTCCATTACGTGCTAAGGGGTATCTAGAGAGTGGGTTAGGTTTAATAACTACCCTAACACTAACGCGTACCCTAACCCTAACCCCTACCCTATCGCTAACACGTACCCTAATCCTAACCAATACCCTAAACCGAGCCCTAACCCTAACACTAACCCTAACCCTAACCCTAACCCATAACCTACGCCGTACCCGAAGCCCTCCCCGAACCCGTACCCTAAGCCGTACCCTAAGCCGTACCCTAAGCCTAACCCTATCCCTAGGCTAACCTTGACTGCTTCTGCCTCCAATAGATTTCCTAAGCACTAGTGTTTTAAGGAACAGCTTAAAAAGAGAATCCTAATGTGATTTCTTTATAATGGGTGTGTTCCTTATCTTATCCTAGTGTCTAACCTCTTCTCCATGGCTGGACCGCCAAATAATATTCCTTTACGTGCTAAGGGGTATCTAGAGAGTGGGTTAGGTTTAATAACTACCCTAACACTAACGCGTACCCTAACCCTAACCCCTACCCTAACCCTAACACGTACCCTAATCCTAACCAATACCCTAAACCGAGCCCTAACCCTAACACTAACCCTAACCCTAACCCTAACCCATACCCTACGCCGTACCAGAAGCCCTCCCCGAACCCGAACCCTAAGCCGTACCCTAAGCCTAACCCTAAGCCTAACCCTAACCCTAGGCTACCCTTGAATGCTTCTGCCTCCAATAGATTTCCTAAGCACTAGTGTTTTAAGGAACAGCTTAAAAAGAGAATCCTAATGTGATTTCTTTATAATGGGTGTGTTCCTTATCTTATCCTAGTGTCTAAACTCTTCTCCATGGCTGGACCTCCAAATAATATTCCTTTATGTGCTAAGGGGTATCTAGAGAGTGGGATAGCTTTAATAACTACCCTAACACTAACGCGTACCCTAACCCTAACCCCTACCCTAACCATAACACGTACCCTAATCCTAACCAATACCCTAAACCGAGCCCTAACCCTAACACTAACCCTAACCCTAACCCTAACCCATACCCTACGCCGTACCAGAAGCCCTCCCCGAACCCGTACCCTAAGCCGTACCCTAAGCCGTACCCTAAGCCTAACCCTAACCCTAGGCTACCCTTGACTGCTTCTGCCTCCAATAGATTTCCTAAGCACTAGTGTTTTAAGGAACAGCTTAAAAAGAGAATCCTAATGTGATTTCTTTATAATGGGTGTGTTCCTTATCTTATCCTAGTGTCTAAACTCTTCTCCATGGCTGGACCTCCAAATAATATTCCTTTACGTGCTAAGGGGTATCTAGAGATTGGGATAGGTTTAATAACTACCCTAACACTAACGCGTACCCTAACCCTAACCCCTACCCTAACCCTAACACGTACCCTAATCCTAACCAATACCCTAAGCCGAGCCCTAAACCTAACACTAACCCTAACCCTAACCCTAACCCATACCCTAAGCCGTACCCGAAGCCCTCCCCAAACCCGTACCCTAAGCCGTACCCTAAGCCGTACCCTAAGCCTAACCCTAACCCTAGGCTACCCTTGACTGCTTCTGCCTCCAATAGATTTCCTAAGCACTAGTGTTTTAAGGAACAGCTTAAAAAGAGAATCCTAATGTGATTTCTTTATAATGGGTGTGTTCCTTATCTTATCCTAGTGTCTAAACTCTTCTCCATGGCTGGACCCCCAAATAATATTCCTTTACGTGCTAAGGGGTATCTAGAGAGTGGGATAGGTTTAATAACTACCCTAACCCTAACGCGTACCCTAACCCTATCCCCTACCCTAACCCTAACACGTACCCTAATCCTAACCCGTACCCTATACCGAGCCCTAACCCTAACACTAACCCTAACCCTAACCCTAACCCATACCCTACGCCATACCCGAAGCCCTCCCCGAACCCGTACCCTAAGCCGTACCCTAAGCCGTACCCTAAGCCTAACCCTAACCCTAGGCTACCCTTGACTGCTTCTGCCTCCAATAGATTTCCTAAGCACTAGTGTTTTAAGGAACAGCTTAAAAAGAGAATCCTAATGTGATTTCTTTATAATGGGTGTGTTCCTTATCTTATCCTAGTGTCTAAACTCTTCTCCATGGCTGGACCCCCAAATAATATTCCTTTACGTGCTAAGGGGTATCTAGAGAGTGGGATAGGTTTAATAACTACCCTAACCCTAACGCGTACCCTAACCCTATCCCCTACCCTAACCCTAACACGTACCCTAATCCTAACCCGTACCCTATACCGAGCCCTAACCCTAACACTAACCCTAACCCTAACCCTAACCCATACCCTACGCCATACCCGAAGCCCTCCCCGAACCCGTACCCTAAGCCGTACCCTAAGCCGTACCCTAAGCCTAACCCTAACCCTAGGCTACCCTTGACTGCTTCTGCCTCCAATAGATTTCCTAAGCACTAGTGTTTTAAGGAACAGCTTAAAAAGAGAATCCTAATGTGATTTCTTTATAATGGGTGTGTTCCTTATCTTATCCTAGTGTCTAAACTCTTCTCCATGGCTGGACCCCCAAATAATATTCCTTTACATGCTAAGGGGTATCTAGAGAGTGGGATAGGTTTAATAACTACCCTAACCCTAACGCGTACCCTAACCCTATCCCCTACCCTAACCCTAACACGTACCCTAATCCTAACCCGTACCCTATACCGAGCCCTAACCCTAACACTAACCCTAACCCTAACCCTAACCCATACCCTACGCCATACCCGAAGCCCTCCCCGAACCCGTACCCTAAGCCGTACCCTAAGCCGTACCCTAAGCCTAACCCTAACCCTAGGCTACCCTTGACTGCTTCTGCCTCCAATAGATTTCCTAAGCACTAGTGTTTTAAGGAACAGCTTAAAAAGAGAATCCTAATGTGATTTCTTTATAATGGGTGTGTTCCTTATCTTATCCTAGTGTCTAAACTCTTCTCCATGGCTGGACCTCCAAATAATATTCCTTTATGTGCTAAGGGGTATCTAGAGAGTGGGTTAGGTTTAATAACTACCCTAACACTAACGCGTACCCTAACCCTAACCCCTACCCTATCGCTAACACGTACCCTAATCCTAACCAATACCCTAAACCGAGCCCTAACCCTAACACTAACCCTAACCCTAACCCAAACCCATACCCTACGCCGTACCAGAAGCCCTCCCCGAACCCGTACCCTAAGCCGTACCCTAAGCCGTACCCTAAGCCTAACCCTAACCCTAGGCTACCCTTGACTGCTTCTGCCTCCAATAGATTTCCTAAGCACTAGTGTTTTAAGGAACAGCTTAAAAAGAGAATCCTAATGTGATTTCTTTATAATGGGTGTGTTCCTTATCTTATCCTAGTGTCTAAACTCTTCTCCATGGCTGGACCCCCAAATAATATTCCTTTACGTGCTAAGGGGTATCTAGAGAGTGGGTTAGGTTTAATAACTACCCTAACACTAACGCGTACCCTAACCCTAACCCCTACCCTAACCCTAACACGTACCCTAATCCTAACCAATACCCTAAGCCGAGCCCTAAACCTAACACTAACCCTAACCCTAACCCTAACCCATACCCTAAGCCGTACCCGAAGCCCTCCCCAAACCCGTACCCTAAGCCGTACCCTAAGCCGTACCCTAAGCCTAACCCTAACCCTAGGCTACCCTTGACTGCTTCTGCCTCCAATAGATTTCCTAAGCACTAGTGTTTTAAGGAACAGCTTAAAAAGAGAATCCTAATGTGATTTCTTTATAATGGGTGTGTTCCTTATCTTATCCTAGTGTCTAAACTCTTCTCCATGGCTGGACCCCCAAATAATATTCCTTTACGTGCTAAGGGGTATCTAGAGAGTGGGATAGGTTTAATAACTACCCTAACCCTAACGCGTACCCTAACCCTATCCCCTACCCTAACCCTAACACGTACCCTAATCCTAACCCGTACCCTAAACCGAGCCCTAACCCTAACACTAACCCTAACCCTAACCCTAACCCATACCCTACGCCATACCCGAAGCCCTCCCCGAACCCGTACCCTAAGCCGTACCCTAAGCCGTACCCTAAGCCTAACCCTAACCCTAGGCTACCCTTGACTGCTTCTGCCTCCAATAGATTTCCTAAGCACTAGTGTTTTAAGGAACAGCTTAAAAAGAGAATCCTAATGTGATTTCTTTATAATGGGTGTGTTCCTTATCTTATCCTAGTGTCTAAACTCTTCTCCATGGCTGGACCTCCAAATAATATTCCTTTATGTGCTAAGGGGTATCTAGAGAGTGGGATAGCTTTAATAACTACCCTAACACTAACGCGTACCCTAACCCTAACCCCTACTCTAACCCTAACATGTACCCTAATCCTAACCCGTACCCTAAACCGAGCCCTAACCCTAACACTAACCCTAACCCTAACACTAACCCCTACCCTATCGCTAACACGTACCCTAATCCTAACCAATACCCTAAACCGAGCCCTAACCCTAACACTAACCCTAACCCTAACCCTAACCCATAACCTACGCCGTACCCGAAGCCCTCCCCGAACCCGTACCCTAAGCCGTACCCTAAGCCGTACCCTAAGCCTAACCCTATCCCTAGGCTACCCTTGACTGCTTCTGCCTCCAATAGATTTCCTAAGCACTAGTGTTTTAAGGAACAGCTTAAAAAGAGAATCCTAATGTGATTTCTTTATAATGGGTGTGTTCCTTATCTTATCCTAGTGTCTAAACTCTTCTCCATGGCTGGACCGCCAAATAATATTCCTTTACGTGCTAAGGGGTATCTAGAGAGTGGGTTAGGTTTAATAACTACCCTAACACTAACGCGTACCCTAACCCTAACCCCTACCCTAACCCTAACACGTACCCTAATCCTAACCAATACCCTAAACCGAGCCCTAACCCTAACACTAACCCTAACCCTAACCCTAACCCATACCCTACGCCGTACCAGAAGCCCTCCCCGAACCCGAACCCTAAGCCGTACCCTAAGCCTAACCCTAAGCCTAACCCTAACCCTAGGCTACCCTTGAATGCTTCTGCCTCCAATAGATTTCCTAAGCACTAGTGTTTTAAGGAACAGCTTAAAAAGAGAATCCTAATGTGATTTCTTTATAATGGGTGTGTTCCTTATCTTATCCTAGTGTCTAAACTCTTCTCCATGGCTGGACCTCCAAATAATATTCCTTTATGTGCTAAGGGGTATCTAGAGAGTGGGATAGCTTTAATAACTACCCTAACACTAACGCGTACCCTAACCCTAACCCCTACCCTAACCATAACACGTACCCTAATCCTAACCAATACCCTAAACCGAGCCCTAACCCTAACACTAACCCTAACCCTAACCCATACCCTACGCCGTACCCGAAGCCCTCCCAGAACCCGTACCCTAAGCCGTACCCTAAGCCTAACCCTAACCCTAGGCTACCCTTGACTGCTTCTGCCTCCAATAGATTTCCTAAGCACTAGTGTTTTAAGGAACAGCTTAAAAAGAGAATCCTAATGTGATTTCTTTATAATGGGTGTGTTCCTTATCTTATCCTAGTGTCTAAACTCTTCTCCATGGCTGGACCCCCAAATAATATTCCTTTACGTGCTAAGGGGTATCTAGAGAGTGGGATAGGTTTAATAACTACCCTAACCCTAACGCGTACCCTAACCCTATCCCCTACCCTAACCCTAACACGTACCCTAATCCTAACCCGTACCCTAAACCGAGCCCTAACCCTAACACTAACCCTAACCCTAACCCTAACCCATACCCTACGCCATACCCGAAGCCCTCCCCGAACCCGTACCCTAAGCCGTACCCTAAGCCGTACCCTAAGCCTAACCCTAACCCTAGGCTACCCTTGACTGCTTCTGCCTCCAATAGATTTCCTAAGCACTAGTGTTTTAAGGAACAGCTTAAAAAGAGAATCCTAATGTGATTTCTTTATAATGGGTGTGTTCCTTATCTTATCCTAGTGTCTAAACTCTTCTCCATGGCTGGACCTCCAAATAATATTCCTTTATGTGCTAAGGGGTATCTAGAGAGTGGGATAGCTTTAATAACTACCCTAACACTAACGCGTACCCTAACCCTAACCCCTACTCTAACCCTAACATGTACCCTAATCCTAACCCGTACCCTAAACCGAGCCCTAACCCTAACACTAACCCTAACCCTAACACTAACCCCTACCCTATCGCTAACACGTACCCTAATCCTAACCAATACCCTAAACCGAGCCCTAACCCTAACACTAACCCTAACCCTAACCCTAACCCATAACCTACGCCGTACCCGAAGCCCTCCCCGAACCCGTACCCTAAGCCGTACCCTAAGCCGTACCCTAAGCCTAACCCTATCCCTAGGCTACCCTTGACTGCTTCTGCCTCCAATAGATTTCCTAAGCACTAGTGTTTTAAGGAACAGCTTAAAAAGAGAATCCTAATGTGATTTCTTTATAATGGGTGTGTTCCTTATCTTATCCTAGTGTCTAAACTCTTCTCCATGGCTGGACCGCCAAATAATATTCCTTTACGTGCTATGGGGTATCTAGAGAGTGGGTTAGGTTTAATAACTACCCTAACACTAACGCGTACCCTAACCCTAACCCCTACCCTAACCCTAACACGTACCCTAATCCTAACCAATACCCTAAACCGAGCCCTAACCCTAACACTAACCCTAACCCTAACCCTAACCCATACCCTACGCCGTACCAGAAGCCCTCCCCGAACCCGAACCCTAAGCCGTACCCTAAGCCTAACCCTAAGCCTAACCCTAACCCTAGGCTACCCTTGAATGCTTCTGCCTCCAATAGATTTCCTAAGCACTAGTGTTTTAAGGAACAGCTTAAAAAGAGAATCCTAATGTGATTTCTTTATAATGGGTGTGTTCCTTATCTTATCCTAGTGTCTAAACTCTTCTCCATGGCTGGACCTCCAAATAATATTCCTTTATGTGCTAAGGGGTATCTAGAGAGTGGGATAGCTTTAATAACTACCCTAACACTAACGCGTACCCTAACCCTAACCCCTACCCTAACCATAACACGTACCCTAATCCTAACCAATACCCTAAACCGAGCCCTAACCCTAACACTAACCCTAACCCTAACCCATACCCTACGCCGTACCCGAAGCCCTCCCAGAACCCGTACCCTAAGCCGTACCCTAAGCCTAACCCTAACCCTAGGCTACCCTTGACTGCTTCTGCCTCCAATAGATTTCCTAAGCACTAGTGTTTTAAGGAACAGCTTAAAAAGAGAATCCTAATGTGATTTCTTTATAATGGGTGTGTTCCTTATCTTATCCTAGTGTCTAAACTCTTCTCCATGGCTGGACCCCCAAATAATATTCCTTTACGTGCTAAGGGGTATCTAGAGAGTGGGATAGGTTTAATAACTACCCTAACCCTAACGCGTACCCTAACCCTAACCCCTACCCTAACCCTAACATGTACCCTAATCCTAACCCGTACCTTAAACCGAGCCCTAACCCTAACACTAACCCTAACCCTAACCCTAACCCATACCCTACGCCGTACCCGAAGCCCTCACCGAACCCGTACCCTAAGCCGTACCCTAAGCCTAACCCTAACCCTAGGCTACCCTTGACTGCTTCTGCCTCCAATAGATTTCCTAAGCACTAGTGTTTTAAGGAACATCTTAAAAAGAGAATCCTAATGTGATTTCTTTATAATGGGTGTGTTCCTTATCTTATCCTAGTGTCTAAACTCTTCTCCATGGCTGGACCTCCAAATAATATTCCTTTATGTGCTAAGGGGTATCTAGAGAGTGGGTTAGGTTTAATAACTACCCTAACACTAACGCGTACCCTAACCCTAACCCCTACCCTATCGCTAACACGTACCCTAATCCTAACCAATACCCTAAACCGAGCCCTAACCCTAACACTAACCCTAACCCTAACCCTAACCCATACCCTACGCCGTACCAGAAGCCCTCCCCGAACCCGTACCCTAAGCCGTACCCTAAGCCGTACCCTAAGCCTAACCCTAACCCTAGGCTACCCTTGACTGCTTCTGCCTCCAATAGATTTCCTAAGCACTAGTGTTTTAAGGAACAGCTTAAAAAGAGGATCCTAATGTGATTTCTTTATAATGGGTGTGTTCCTTATCTTATCCTAGTGTCTAAACTCTTCTCCATGGCTGGACCTCCAAATAATATTCCTTTACGTGCTAAGGGGTATCTAGAGATTGGGATAGGTTTAATAACTACCCTAACACTAACGCGTACCCTAACCCTAACCCCTACCCTAACCCTAACACGTACCCTAATCCTAACCAATACCCTAAGCCGAGCCCTAAACCTAACACTAACCCTAACCCTAACCCTAACCCATACCCTAAGCCGTACCCGAAGCCCTCCCCAAACCCGTACCCTAAGCCGTACCCTAAGCCGTACCCTAAGCCTAACCCTAACCCTAGGCTACCCTTGACTGCTTCTGCCTCCAATAGATTTCCTAAGCACTAGTGTTTTAAGGAACAGCTTAAAAAGAGAATCCTAATGTGATTTCTTTATAATGGGTGTGTTCCTTATCTTATCCTAGTGTCTAAACTCTTCTCCATGGCTGGACCCCCAAATAATATTCCTTTACGTGCTAAGGGGTATCTAGAGAGTGGGATAGGTTTAATAACTACCCTAACCCTAACGCGTACCCTAACCCTATCCCCTACCCTAACCCTAACACGTACCCTAATCCTAACCCGTACCCTATACCGAGCCCTAACCCTAACACTAACCCTAACCCTAACCCTAACCCATACCCTACGCCATACCCGAAGCCCTCCCCGAACCCGTACCCTAAGCCGTACCCTAAGCCGTACCCTAAGCCTAACCCTAACCCTAGGCTACCCTTGACTGCTTCTGCCTCCAATAGATTTCCTAAGCACTAGTGTTTTAAGGAACAGCTTAAAAAGAGAATCCTAATGTGATTTCTTTATAATGGGTGTGTTCCTTATCTTATCCTAGTGTCTAAACTCTTCTCCATGGCTGGACCTCCAAATAATATTCCTTTATGTGCTAAGGGGTATCTAGAGAGTGGGATAGCTTTAATAACTACCCTAACACTAACGCGTACCCTAACCCTAACCCCTACCCTAACCATAACACGTACCCTAATCCTAACCAATACCCTAAACCGAGCCCTAACCCTAACACTAACCCTAACCCTAACCCTAACCCATACCCTACGCCGTACCCGAAGCCCTCCCCGAACCCGTACCCTAAGCCGTACCCTAAGCCGTACCCTAAGCCTAACCCTAACCCTAGGCTACCCTTGACTGCTTCTGCCTCCAATAGATTTCCTAAGCAGTAGTGTTTTAAGGAACAGCTTAAAAAGAGAATCCTATTGTGATTTCTTTATAATGGGTGTGTTCCTTATCTTATCCTAGTGTCTAAACTCTTCTCCATGGCTGGACCCACAAATAATATTCCTTTACGTGCTAAGGTGTATCTAGAGAGTGGGATAGGTTTAATAACTAACCTAACCCTAATGCGTACCCTAACCCTAACCCCTACTCTAACCCTAACATGTACCCTAATCCTAACCCGTACCCTAAACCGAGCCCTAACCCTAACACTAACCCTAACCCTAACCCTAACCCATACCCTACGCCGTACCCAAAGCCCTCCCCGAACCCGTACCCTAAACCGTACCCTAAGCCGTACCCTAAGCCTAACCCTAACCCTAGGCTACCCTTGACTGCTTCTTCCTCCAATAGATTTCCTAAGCACTAGTGTTTTAAAGAACAGCTTAAAAAGAGAATCCTAATGTGATTTCTTTATAATGGGTGTGTTCCTTATCTTATCCTAGTGTCTAAACTCTTCTCCATGGCTGGACCCCCAAATAATATTCCTTTACGTGCTAAGGGGTATCTAGAGAGTGGGATAGGTTTAATAACTACCCTAACCCTAACACGTACCCTAACCCTATCCCCTACCTTAACCCTAACTCGTACCCTAATCCTAACCCGTACCCTAAAACGAGCCCTAACCCTAACACTAACCCTAACCCTAACCCTAACCCATACCCTACGCCGTACCCGAAGCCCTCACCGAACCCGTACCCTAAGCCGTACCCTAAGCCTAACCCTAAGCCTAACCCTAAGCCTAGGCTACCCTTGACTGCTTCTGCCTCCAATAGATTTCCTAAGCACTAGTGTTTTAAGGAACAGCTTAAAAAGAGAATCCTAATGTGATTTCTTTATAATGGGTGTGTTCCTTATCTTATCCTAGTGTCTAAACTCTTCTCCATGGTTGGACCCCCAAATAATATTCCTTTACGTGCTAAGGGGTATCTAGAGAGTGGGATAGGTTTAATAACTACCCTAACCCTAACGCGTACCCTAACCCTAACCCCTACCCTAACCCTAACATGTACCCTAATCCTAACCCGTACCTTAAACCGAGCCCTAACCCTAACACTAACCCTAACCCTAACCCTAACCCATACCCTACGCCGTACCCGAAGCCCTCACCGAACCCGTACCCTAAGCCGTACCCTAAGCCTAACCCTAACCCTAGGCTACCCTTGACTGCTTCTGCCTCCAATAGATTTCCTAAGCACTAGTGTTTTAAGGAACATCTTAAAAAGAGAATCCTAATGTGATTTCTTTATAATGGGTGTGTTCCTTATCCTATCCTAGTGTCTAAACTCTTCTCCATGGCTGGACCTCCAAATAATATTCCTTTATGTGCTAAGGGGTATCTAGAGAGTGGGATAGCTTTAATAACTACCCTAACACTAACGCGTACCCTAACCCTAACCCCTACCCTAAACATAACACGTACCCTAATCCTAACTAATACCCTAAACCGAGCCCTAACCCTAACACTAACCCTAACCCTAACCCTAACCCATACCCTACGCCGTACCCGAAGCCCTCCCCGAACCCGTACCCTAAGCCGTACCCTAAGCCTAACCCTAAGCCTAACCCTAACCCTAGGCTACCCTTGAGTGCTTCTTCCTCCAATAGATTTCCTAAGCACTAGTGTTTTAAGGAACAGCTTAAAAAGAGAATCCTAATGTGATTTCTTTATAATGGGTGTGTTCCTTATCTTATCCTAGTGTCTAAACTCTTCTCCATGCCTGGACCCCCAAATAATATTCCTTTACGTGCTAAGGGGTATCTAGAGAGTGGGTTAGGTTTAATAACTACCCTAACACTAACGCGTACCCTAACCCTAAACCCAACCCTAACCCTAACACGTACACTAATCCTAACCAATACCCTATACCGAGCCCTAACCCTAACACTAACCCTAACCCTAACCCTAACCCATACCCTACGCCATACCAGAAGCCCTCCCCGAACCCGTACCCTAAGCCGTACCCTAAGCCTAACCCTAAGCCTAACCCTAACCCTAGGCTACCCTTGACTGCTTCTGCCTCCAATAGATTTCCTAAGCACTAGTGTTTTAAGGAACAGCTTAAAAAGAGAATCCTAATGTGATTTCTTTATAATGGGTGTGTTCCTTATCTTATCCTAGTGTCTAAACTCTTCTCCATGGCTGGACCTCCAAATAATATTCCTTTACGTGCTAAGGGGTATCTAGAGAGTGGGTTAGGTTTAATAACTACCCTAACACTAACGCGTACCCTAACCCTAACCCCTACCCTATCGCTAACACGTACCCTAATCCTAACCAATACCCTAAACCGAGCCCTAACCCTAACACTAACCCTAACCCTAACCCTAACCCATACCCTACGCCATACCAGAAGCCCTCCCCGAACCCGTACCCTAAGCCGTACCCTAAGCCGTACCCTAAGCCTAACCCTAACCCTAGGCTACCCTTGACTGCTTCTGCCTCCAATAGATTTCCTAAGCAGTAGTGTTTTAAGGAACAGCTTAAAAAGAGAATCCTATTGTGATTTCTTTATAATGGGTGTGTTCCTTATCTTATCCTAGTGTCTAAACTCTTCTCCATGGCTGGACCCCCAAATAATATTCCTTTACGTGCTAAGGTGTATCTAGAGAGTGGGATAGGTTTAATAACTAACCTAACCCTAACGCGTACCCTAACCCTAACCCCTACTCTAACCCTAACATGTACCCTAATCCTAACCCGTACCCTAAACCGAGCCCTAACCCTAACACTAACCCTAACCCTAACCCTAACCCATACCCTACGCCGTACCCAAAGCCCTCCCCGAACCCGTACCCTAAACCGTACCCTAAGCCGTACCCTAAGCCTAACCCTAACCCTAGGCTACCCTTGACTGCTTCTTCCTCCAATAGATTTCCTAAGCACTAGTGTTTTAAGGAACAGCTTAAAAAGAGAATCCTAATGTGATTTCTTTATAATGGGTGTGTTCCTTATCTTATCCTAGTGTCTAAACTCTTCTCCATGGCTGGACCCCCAAATAATATTCCTTTACGTGCTAAGGGGTATCTAGAGAGTGGGATAGCTTTAATAACTACCCTAACACTAACGCGTACCCTAACCCTAACCCGTACCCTAAACATAACACGTACCCTAATCCTAACCAATACCCTAAACCGAGCCCTAACCCTAACACTAACCCTAACCCTAACCCTAACCCATAACCTACGACGTACCCGAAGCCCTCCCCGAACCCGTACCCTAAGCCGTACCCTAAGCCTAACCCTAACCCTAGGCTACCCTTGACTGCTTCTGCCTCCAATAGATTTCCTAAGCAGTAGTGTTTTAAGGAACAGCTTAAAAAGAGAATCCTATTGTGATTTCTTTATAATGGGTGTGTTCCTTATCTTATCCTAGTGTCTAAACTCTTCTCCATGGCTGGACCCCGAAATAATATTCCTTTACGTGCTAAGGGGTATCTAGAGAGTGGGATAGGTTTAATAACTACCCTAACCCTAACGCGTACCCTAACCCTATCCCCTACCCTAACCCTAACACGTACCCTAATCCTAACCCGTACCCTAAACCGAGCCCTAACCCTAACACTAACCCTAACCCTAACCCTAACCCATACCCTACGCCATACCCGAAGCCCTCCCCGAACCCGTACCCTAAGCCGTACCCTAAGCCGTACCCTAAGCCTAACCCTAACCCTAGGCTACCCTTGACTGCTTCTGCCTCCAATAGATTTCCTAAGCACTAGTGTTTTAAGGAACAGCTTAAAAAGAGAATCCTAATGTGATTTCTTTATAATGGGTGTGTTCCTTATCTTATCCTAGTGTCTAAACTCTTCTCCATGGCTGGACCTCCAAATAATATTCCTTTATGTGCTAAGGGGTATCTAGAGAGTGGGATAGCTTTAATAACTACCCTAACACTAACGCGTACCCTAACCCTAACCCCTACTCTAACCCTAACATGTACCCTAATCCTAACCCGTACCCTAAACCGAGCCCTAACCCTAACACTAACCCTAACCCTAACACTAACCCCTACCCTATCGCTAACACGTACCCTAATCCTAACCAATACCCTAAACCGAGCCCTAACCCTAACACTAACCCTAACCCTAACCCTAACCCATAACCTACGCCGTACCCGAAGCCCTCCCCGAACCCGTACCCTAAGCCGTACCCTAAGCCGTACCCTAAGCCTAACCCTATCCCTAGGCTACCCTTGACTGCTTCTGCCTCCAATAGATTTCCTAAGCACTAGTGTTTTAAGGAACAGCTTAAAAAGAGAATCCTAATGTGATTTCTTTATAATGGGTGTGTTCCTTATCTTATCCTAGTGTCTAAACTCTTCTCCATGGCTGGACCGCCAAATAATATTCCTTTACGTGCTAAGGGGTATCTAGAGAGTGGGTTAGGTTTAATAACTACCCTAACACTAACGCGTACCCTAACCCTAACCCCTACCCTAACCCTAACACGTACCCTAATCCTAACCAATACCCTAAACCGAGCCCTAACCCTAACACTAACCCTAACCCTAACCCTAACCCATACCCTACGCCGTACCAGAAGCCCTCCCCGAACCCGAACCCTAAGCCGTACCCTAAGCCTAACCCTAAGCCTAACCCTAACCCTAGGCTACCCTTGAATGCTTCTGCCTCCAATAGATTTCCTAAGCACTAGTGTTTTAAGGAACAGCTTAAAAAGAGAATCCTAATGTGATTTCTTTATAATGGGTGTGTTCCTTATCTTATCCTAGTGTCTAAACTCTTCTCCATGGCTGGACCTCCAAATAATATTCCTTTATGTGCTAAGGGGTATCTAGAGAGTGGGATAGCTTTAATAACTACCCTAACACTAACGCGTACCCTAACCCTAACCCCTACCCTAACCATAACACGTACCCTAATCCTAACCAATACCCTAAACCGAGCCCTAACCCTAACACTAACCCTAACCCTAACCCATACCCTACGCCGTACCCGAAGCCCTCCCAGAACCCGTACCCTAAGCCGTACCCTAAGCCTAACCCTAACCCTAGGCTACCCTTGACTGCTTCTGCCTCCAATAGATTTCCTAAGCACTAGTGTTTTAAGGAACAGCTTAAAAAGAGAATCCTAATGTGATTTCTTTATAATGGGTGTGTTCCTTATCTTATCCTAGTGTCTAAACTCTTCTCCATGGCTGGACCCCCAAATAATATTCCTTTACGTGCTAAGGGGTATCTAGAGAGTGGGATAGGTTTAATAACTACCCTAACCCTAACGCGTACCCTAACCCTATCCCCTACCCTAACCCTAACACGTACCCTAATCCTAACCCGTACCCTAAACCGAGCCCTAACCCTAACACTAACCCTAACCCTAACCCTAACCCATACCCTACGCCATACCCGAAGCCCTCCCCGAACCCGTACCCTAAGCCGTACCCTAAGCCGTACCCTAAGCCTAACCCTAACCCTAGGCTACCCTTGACTGCTTCTGCCTCCAATAGATTTCCTAAGCACTAGTGTTTTAAGGAACAGCTTAAAAAGAGAATCCTAATGTGATTTCTTTATAATGGGTGTGTTCCTTATCTTATCCTAGTGTCTAAACTCTTCTCCATGGCTGGACCTCCAAATAATATTCCTTTATGTGCTAAGGGGTATCTAGAGAGTGGGATAGCTTTAATAACTACCCTAACACTAACGCGTACCCTAACCCTAACCCCTACTCTAACCCTAACATGTACCCTAATCCTAACCCGTACCCTAAACCGAGCCCTAACCCTAACACTAACCCTAACCCTAACACTAACCCCTACCCTATCGCTAACACGTACCCTAATCCTAACCAATACCCTAAACCGAGCCCTAACCCTAACACTAACCCTAACCCTAACCCTAACCCATAACCTACGCCGTACCCGAAGCCCTCCCCGAACCCGTACCCTAAGCCGTACCCTAAGCCGTACCCTAAGCCTAACCCTATCCCTAGGCTACCCTTGACTGCTTCTGCCTCCAATAGATTTCCTAAGCACTAGTGTTTTAAGGAACAGCTTAAAAAGAGAATCCTAATGTGATTTCTTTATAATGGGTGTGTTCCTTATCTTATCCTAGTGTCTAAACTCTTCTCCATGGCTGGACCGCCAAATAATATTCCTTTACGTGCTAAGGGGTATCTAGAGAGTGGGTTAGGTTTAATAACTACCCTAACACTAACGCGTACCCTAACCCTAACCCCTACCCTAACCCTAACACGTACCCTAATCCTAACCAATACCCTAAACCGAGCCCTAACCCTAACACTAACCCTAACCCTAACCCTAACCCATACCCTACGCCGTACCAGAAGCCCTCCCCGAACCCGAACCCTAAGCCGTACCCTAAGCCTAACCCTAAGCCTAACCCTAACCCTAGGCTACCCTTGAATGCTTCTGCCTCCAATAGATTTCCTAAGCACTAGTGTTTTAAGGAACAGCTTAAAAAGAGAATCCTAATGTGATTTCTTTATAATGGGTGTGTTCCTTATCTTATCCTAGTGTCTAAACTCTTCTCCATGGCTGGACCTCCAAATAATATTCCTTTATGTGCTAAGGGGTATCTAGAGAGTGGGATAGCTTTAATAACTACCCTAACACTAACGCGTACCCTAACCCTAACCCCTACCCTAACCATAACACGTACCCTAATCCTAACCAATACCCTAAACCGAGCCCTAACCCTAACACTAACCCTAACCCTAACCCATACCCTACGCCGTACCCGAAGCCCTCCCAGAACCCGTACCCTAAGCCGTACCCTAAGCCTAACCCTAACCCTAGGCTACCCTTGACTGCTTCTGCCTCCAATAGATTTCCTAAGCACTAGTGTTTTAAGGAACAGCTTAAAAAGAGAATCCTAATGTGATTTCTTTATAATGGGTGTGTTCCTTATCTTATCCTAGTGTCTAAACTCTTCTCCATGGCTGGACCCCCAAATAATATTCCTTTACGTGCTAAGGGGTATCTAGAGAGTGGGATAGGTTTAATAACTACCCTAACCCTAACGCGTACCCTAACCCTAACCCCTACCCTAACCCTAACATGTACCCTAATCCTAACCCGTACCTTAAACCGAGCCCTAACCCTAACACTAACCCTAACCCTAACCCTAACCCATACCCTACGCCGTACCCGAAGCCCTCACCGAACCCGTACCCTAAGCCGTACCCTAAGCCTAACCCTAACCCTAGGCTACCCTTGACTGCTTCTGCCTCCAATAGATTTCCTAAGCACTAGTGTTTTAAGGAACATCTTAAAAAGAGAATCCTAATGTGATTTCTTTATAATGGGTGTGTTCCTTATCTTATCCTAGTGTCTAAACTCTTCTCCATGGCTGGACCTCCAAATAATATTCCTTTATGTGCTAAGGGGTATCTAGAGAGTGGGTTAGGTTTAATAACTACCCTAACACTAACGCGTACCCTAACCCTAACCCCTACCCTATCGCTAACACGTACCCTAATCCTAACCAATACCCTAAACCGAGCCCTAACCCTAACACTAACCCTAACCCTAACCCTAACCCATACCCTACGCCGTACCAGAAGCCCTCCCCGAACCCGTACCCTAAGCCGTACCCTAAGCCGTACCCTAAGCCTAACCCTAACCCTAGGCTACCCTTGACTGCTTCTGCCTCCAATAGATTTCCTAAGCACTAGTGTTTTAAGGAACAGCTTAAAAAGAGGATCCTAATGTGATTTCTTTATAATGGGTGTGTTCCTTATCTTATCCTAGTGTCTAAACTCTTCTCCATGGCTGGACCTCCAAATAATATTCCTTTACGTGCTAAGGGGTATCTAGAGATTGGGATAGGTTTAATAACTACCCTAACACTAACGCGTACCCTAACCCTAACCCCTACCCTAACCCTAACACGTACCCTAATCCTAACCAATACCCTAAGCCGAGCCCTAAACCTAACACTAACCCTAACCCTAACCCTAACCCATACCCTAAGCCGTACCCGAAGCCCTCCCCAAACCCGTACCCTAAGCCGTACCCTAAGCCGTACCCTAAGCCTAACCCTAACCCTAGGCTACCCTTGACTGCTTCTGCCTCCAATAGATTTCCTAAGCACTAGTGTTTTAAGGAACAGCTTAAAAAGAGAATCCTAATGTGATTTCTTTATAATGGGTGTGTTCCTTATCTTATCCTAGTGTCTAAACTCTTCTCCATGGCTGGACCCCCAAATAATATTCCTTTACGTGCTAAGGGGTATCTAGAGAGTGGGATAGGTTTAATAACTACCCTAACCCTAACGCGTACCCTAACCCTATCCCCTACCCTAACCCTAACACGTACCCTAATCCTAACCCGTACCCTATACCGAGCCCTAACCCTAACACTAACCCTAACCCTAACCCTAACCCATACCCTACGCCATACCCGAAGCCCTCCCCGAACCCGTACCCTAAGCCGTACCCTAAGCCGTACCCTAAGCCTAACCCTAACCCTAGGCTACCCTTGACTGCTTCTGCCTCCAATAGATTTCCTAAGCACTAGTGTTTTAAGGAACAGCTTAAAAAGAGAATCCTAATGTGATTTCTTTATAATGGGTGTGTTCCTTATCTTATCCTAGTGTCTAAACTCTTCTCCATGGCTGGACCTCCAAATAATATTCCTTTATGTGCTAAGGGGTATCTAGAGAGTGGGATAGCTTTAATAACTACCCTAACACTAACGCGTACCCTAACCCTAACCCCTACCCTAACCATAACACGT
Organism: Balaenoptera physalus; assembly: GCF_965194825.1. NCBI lineage: Eukaryota > Metazoa > Chordata > Mammalia > Artiodactyla > Balaenopteridae > Balaenoptera > Balaenoptera physalus. The sequence goes on from NW_028126038.1 coordinate 436,114, forward strand.
ACCCTAATCCTAACCAATACCCTAAACCGAGCCCTAACCCTAACACTAACCCTAACCCTAACCCTAACCCATACCCTACGCCGTACCCGAAGCCCTCCCCGAACCCGTACCCTAAGCCGTACCCTAAGCCGTACCCTAAGCCTAACCCTAACCCTAGGCTACCCTTGACTGCTTCTGCCTCCAATAGATTTCCTAAGCAGTAGTGTTTTAAGGAACAGCTTAAAAAGAGAATCCTATTGTGATTTCTTTATAATGGGTGTGTTCCTTATCTTATCCTAGTGTCTAAACTCTTCTCCATGGCTGGACCCACAAATAATATTCCTTTACGTGCTAAGGTGTATCTAGAGAGTGGGATAGGTTTAATAACTAACCTAACCCTAATGCGTACCCTAACCCTAACCCCTACTCTAACCCTAACATGTACCCTAATCCTAACCCGTACCCTAAACCGAGCCCTAACCCTAACACTAACCCTAACCCTAACCCTAACCCATACCCTACGCCGTACCCAAAGCCCTCCCCGAACCCGTACCCTAAACCGTACCCTAAGCCGTACCCTAAGCCTAACCCTAACCCTAGGCTACCCTTGACTGCTTCTTCCTCCAATAGATTTCCTAAGCACTAGTGTTTTAAAGAACAGCTTAAAAAGAGAATCCTAATGTGATTTCTTTATAATGGGTGTGTTCCTTATCTTATCCTAGTGTCTAAACTCTTCTCCATGGCTGGACCCCCAAATAATATTCCTTTACGTGCTAAGGGGTATCTAGAGAGTGGGATAGGTTTAATAACTACCCTAACCCTAACACGTACCCTAACCCTATCCCCTACCTTAACCCTAACTCGTACCCTAATCCTAACCCGTACCCTAAAACGAGCCCTAACCCTAACACTAACCCTAACCCTAACCCTAACCCATACCCTACGCCGTACCCGAAGCCCTCACCGAACCCGTACCCTAAGCCGTACCCTAAGCCTAACCCTAAGCCTAACCCTAAGCCTAGGCTACCCTTGACTGCTTCTGCCTCCAATAGATTTCCTAAGCACTAGTGTTTTAAGGAACAGCTTAAAAAGAGAATCCTAATGTGATTTCTTTATAATGGGTGTGTTCCTTATCTTATCCTAGTGTCTAAACTCTTCTCCATGCCTGGACCCCCAAATAATATTCCTTTACGTGCTAAGGGGTATCTAGAGAGTGGGTTAGGTTTAATAACTACCCTAACACTAACGCGTACCCTAACCCTAAACCCAACCCTAACCCTAACACGTACACTAATCCTAACCAATACCCTATACCGAGCCCTAACCCTAACACTAACCCTAACCCTAACCCTAACCCATACCCTACGCCATACCAGAAGCCCTCCCCGAACCCGTACCCTAAGCCGTACCCTAAGCCTAACCCTAAGCCTAACCCTAACCCTAGGCTACCCTTGACTGCTTCTGCCTCCAATAGATTTCCTAAGCACTAGTGTTTTAAGGAACAGCTTAAAAAGAGAATCCTAATGTGATTTCTTTATAATGGGTGTGTTCCTTATCTTATCCTAGTGTCTAAACTCTTCTCCATGGCTGGACCTCCAAATAATATTCCTTTACGTGCTAAGGGGTATCTAGAGAGTGGGTTAGGTTTAATAACTACCCTAACACTAACGCGTACCCTAACCCTAACCCCTACCCTATCGCTAACACGTACCCTAATCCTAACCAATACCCTAAACCGAGCCCTAACCCTAACACTAACCCTAACCCTAACCCTAACCCATACCCTACGCCATACCAGAAGCCCTCCCCGAACCCGTACCCTAAGCCGTACCCTAAGCCGTACCCTAAGCCTAACCCTAACCCTAGGCTACCCTTGACTGCTTCTGCCTCCAATAGATTTCCTAAGCAGTAGTGTTTTAAGGAACAGCTTAAAAAGAGAATCCTATTGTGATTTCTTTATAATGGGTGTGTTCCTTATCTTATCCTAGTGTCTAAACTCTTCTCCATGGCTGGACCCCCAAATAATATTCCTTTACGTGCTAAGGTGTATCTAGAGAGTGGGATAGGTTTAATAACTAACCTAACCCTAACGCGTACCCTAACCCTAACCCCTACTCTAACCCTAACATGTACCCTAATCCTAACCCGTACCCTAAACCGAGCCCTAACCCTAACACTAACCCTAACCCTAACCCTAACCCATACCCTACGCCGTACCCAAAGCCCTCCCCGAACCCGTACCCTAAACCGTACCCTAAGCCGTACCCTAAGCCTAACCCTAACCCTAGGCTACCCTTGACTGCTTCTTCCTCCAATAGATTTCCTAAGCACTAGTGTTTTAAGGAACAGCTTAAAAAGAGAATCCTAATGTGATTTCTTTATAATGGGTGTGTTCCTTATCTTATCCTAGTGTCTAAACTCTTCTCCATGGCTGGACCCCCAAATAATATTCCTTTACGTGCTAAGGGGTATCTAGAGAGTGGGATAGCTTTAATAACTACCCTAACACTAACGCGTACCCTAACCCTAACCCGTACCCTAAACATAACACGTACCCTAATCCTAACCAATACCCTAAACCGAGCCCTAACCCTAACACTAACCCTAACCCTAACCCTAACCCATAACCTACGACGTACCCGAAGCCCTCCCCGAACCCGTACCCTAAGCCGTACCCTAAGCCTAACCCTAACCCTAGGCTACCCTTGACTGCTTCTGCCTCCAATAGATTTCCTAAGCAGTAGTGTTTTAAGGAACAGCTTAAAAAGAGAATCCTATTGTGATTTCTTTATAATGGGTGTGTTCCTTATCTTATCCTAGTGTCTAAACTCTTCTCCATGGCTGGACCCCGAAATAATATTCCTTTACGTGCTAAGGGGTATCTAGAGAGTGGGATAGGTTTAATAACTACCCTAACCCTAACGCGTACCCTAACCCTATCCCCTACCCTAACCCTAACACGTACCCTAATCCTAACCCGTACCCTAAAACGAGCCCTAACCCTAACACTAACCCTAACCCTAACCCTAACCCATACCCTACGCCGTACCCGAAGCCCTCACCGAACCCGTACCCTAAGCCTAACCCTAAGCCTAACCCTAACCCTAGGCTACCCTTGACTGCTTCTGCCTCCAATAGATTTCCTAAGCAGTAGTGTTTTAAGGAACAGCTTAAAAAGAGAATCCTATTGTGATTTCTTTATAATGGGTGTGTTCCTTATCTTATCCTAGTGTCTAAACTCTTCTCCATGGCTGGACCCCCAAATAATATTCCTTTACGTGCTAAGGGGTATCTAGAGAGTGGGATAGGTTTAATAACTACCCTAACCCTAACGCGTACCCTAACCCTAACCCCTACCCTAACCCTAACATGTACCCTAATCCTAACCCGTACCTTAAACCGAGCCCTAACCCTAACACTAACCCTAACCCTAACCCTAACCCATACACTACGCCGTACCCGAAGCCCTCACCGAACCCATACCCTAAGCCGTACCCTAAGCCTAACCCTAACCCTAGGCTACCCTTGACTGCTTCTGCCTCCAATAGATTTCCTAAGCACTAGTGTTTTAAGGAACATCTTAAAAAGAGAATCCTAATGTGATTTCTTTATAATGGGTGTGTTCCTTATCTTATCCTAGTGTCTAAACTCTTCTCCATGGCTGGACCTCCAAATAATATTCCTTTATGTGCTAAGGGGTATCTAGAGAGTGGGATAGCTTTAATAACTACCGTAACACTAACGCGTACCCTAACCCTAACCCCTACCCTAAACATAACACGTACCCTAATCCTAACCAATACCCTAAACCGAGCCCTAACCCTAACACTAACCCTAACCCTAACCCTAACCCATACCCTACGCCGTACCCGAAGCCCTCCCCGAACCCGTACCCTAAGCCGTACCCTAAGCCTAACCCTAACCCTAGGCTACCCTTGACTGCTTCTGCCTCCAATAGATTTCCTAAGCAGTAGTGTTTTAAGGAACAGCTTAAAAAGAGAATCCTATTGTGATTTCTTTATAATGGGTGTGTTCCTTATCTTATCCTAGTGTCTAAACTCTTCTCCATGGCTGGACCCCGAAATAATATTCCTTTACGTGCTAAGGGGTATCTAGAGAGTGGGATAGGTTTAATAACTACCCTAACCCTAACGCGTACCCTAACCCTATCCCCTACCCTAACCCTAACACGTACCCTAATCCTAACCCGTACCCTAAAACGAGCCCTAACCCTAACACTAACCCTAACCCTAACCCTAACCCATACCCTACGCCGTACCCGAAGCCCTCACCGAACCCGTACCCTAAGCCTAACCCTAAGCCTAACCCTAACCCTAGGCTACCCTTGACTGCTTCTGCCTCCAATAGATTTCCTAAGCACTAGTGTTTTAAGGAACAGCTTAAAAAGAGAATCCTAATGTGATTTCTTTATAATGGGTGTGTTCCTTATCTTATCCTAGTGTCTAAACTCTTCTCCATGGCTGGACCTCCAAATAATATTCCTTTATGTGCTAAGGGGTATCTAGAGAGTGGGATAGCTTTAATAACTACCCTAACACTAACGCGTACCCTAACCCTAACCCCTACCCTAACCATAACACGTACCCTAATCCTAACCAATACCCTAAACCGAGCCCTAACCCTAACACTAACCCTAACCCTAACCCTAACCCATACCCTACGCCGTACCAGAAGCCCTCCCCGAACCCATACCCTAAGCCGTACCCTAAGCCTAACCCTAAGCCTAACCCTAACCCTAGGCTACCCTTGACTGCTTCTTCCTCCAATAGATTTCCTAAGCACTAGTGTTTTAAGGAACATCTTAAAAAGAGAATCCTAATGTGATTTCTTTATAATGGGTGTGTTCCTTATCTTATCCTAGTGTCTAAACTCTTCTCCATGGCTGGACCCCCAAATAATATTCCTTTACGTGCTAAGGGGTATCTAGAGAGTGGGTTAGGTTTAATAACTACCCTAACACTAACGCGTACCCTAACCCTAAACCCAACCCTAACCCTAACACGTACACTAATCCTAACCAATACCCTATACCGAGCCCTATCCCTAACACTAACCCTAACCCTAACCCTAACCCATACCCTACGCCATACCAGAAGCCCTCCCCGAACCCGTACCCTAAGCCGTACCCTAAGCCGTACCCTAAGCCTAACCCTAACCCTAGGCTACCCTTGACTGCTTCTGCCTCCAATAGATTTCCTAAGCACTAGTGTTTTAAGGAACAGCTTAAAAAGAGAATCCTAATGTGATTTCTTTATAATGGGTGTGTTCCTTATCTTATCCTAGTGTCTAAACTCTTCTCCATGGCTGGACCTCCAAATAATATTCCTTTACGTGCTAAGGGGTATCTAGAGAGTGGGTTAGGTTTAATAACTACCCTAACACTAACGCGTACCCTAACCCTAACCCCTACCCTATCGCTAACACGTACCCTAATCCTAACCAATACCCTAAACCGAGCCCTAACCCTAACACTAACCATAACCCTAAACCTAACCCATACCCTACGCCGTACCAGAAGCCCTCCCCGAACCCGTACCCTAAGCCGTACCCTAAGCCGTACCCTAAGCCTAACCCTAACCCTAGGCTACCCTTGACTGCTTCTGCCTCCAATAGATTTCCTAAGCACTAGTGTTTTAAGGAACAGCTTAAAAAGAGAATCCTAATGTGATTTCTTTATAATGGGTGTGTTCCTTATCTTATCCTAGTGTCTAAACTCTTCTCCATGGCTGGACCCCCAAATAATATTCCTTTACGTGCTAAGGGGTATCTAGAGAGTGGGTTAGGTTTAATAACTACCCTAACACTAACGCGTACCCTAACCCTAACCCCTACCCTAACCCTAACACGTACCCTAATCCTAACCAATACCCTAAGCCGAGCCCTAAACCTAACACTAACCCTAACCCTAACCCTAACCCATACCCTAAGCCGTACCCGAAGCCCTCCCCAAACCCGTACCCTAAGCCGTACCCTAAGCCGTACCCTAAGCCTAACCCTAACCCTAGGCTACCCTTGACTGCTTCTGCCTCCAATAGATTTCCTAAGCACTAGTGTTTTAAGGAACAGCTTAAAAAGAGAATCCTAATGTGATTTCTTTATAATGGGTGTGTTCCTTATCTTATCCTAGTGTCTAAACTCTTCTCCATGGCTGGACCTCCAAATAATATTCCTTTATGTGCTAAGGGGTATCTAGAGAGTGGGATAGCTTTAATAACTACCCTAACACTAACGCGTACCCTAACCCTAACCCCTACCCTAACCATAACACGTACCCTAATCCTAACCAATACCCTAAACCGAGCCCTAACCCTAACACTAACCCTAACCCTAACCCTAACCCATACCCTACGCCGTACCAGAAGCCCTCCCCGAACCCATACCCTAAGCCGTACCCTAAGCCTAACCCTAAGCCTAACCCTAACCCTAGGCTACCCTTGACTGCTTCTTCCTCCAATAGATTTCCTAAGCACTAGTGTTTTAAGGAACATCTTAAAAAGAGAATCCTAATGTGATTTCTTTATAATGGGTGTGTTCCTTATCTTATCCTAGTGTCTAAACTCTTCTCCATGGCTGGACCCCCAAATAATATTCCTTTACGTGCTAAGGGGTATCTAGAGAGTGGGTTAGGTTTAATAACTACCCTAACACTAACGCGTACCCTAACCCTAAACCCAACCCTAACCCTAACACGTACACTAATCCTAACCAATACCCTATACCGAGCCCTATCCCTAACACTAACCCTAACCCTAACCCTAACCCATACCCTACGCCATACCAGAAGCCCTCCCCGAACCCGTACCCTAAGCCGTACCCTAAGCCGTACCCTAAGCCTAACCCTAACCCTAGGCTACCCTTGACTGCTTCTGCCTCCAATAGATTTCCTAAGCACTAGTGTTTTAAGGAACAGCTTAAAAAGAGAATCCTAATGTGATTTCTTTATAATGGGTGTGTTCCTTATCTTATCCTAGTGTCTAAACTCTTCTCCATGGCTGGACCTCCAAATAATATTCCTTTACGTGCTAAGGGGTATCTAGAGAGTGGGTTAGGTTTAATAACTACCCTAACACTAACGCGTACCCTAACCCTAACCCCTACCCTATCGCTAACACGTACCCTAATCCTAACCAATACCCTAAACCGAGCCCTAACCCTAACACTAACCATAACCCTAAACCTAACCCATACCCTACGCCGTACCAGAAGCCCTCCCCGAACCCGTACCCTAAGCCGTACCCTAAGCCGTACCCTAAGCCTAACCCTAACCCTAGGCTACCCTTGACTGCTTCTGCCTCCAATAGATTTCCTAAGCACTAGTGTTTTAAGGAACAGCTTAAAAAGAGAATCCTAATGTGATTTCTTTATAATGGGTGTGTTCCTTATCTTATCCTAGTGTCTAAACTCTTCTCCATGGCTGGACCCCCAAATAATATTCCTTTACGTGCTAAGGGGTATCTAGAGAGTGGGTTAGGTTTAATAACTACCCTAACACTAACGCGTACCCTAACCCTAACCCCTACCCTAACCCTAACACGTACCCTAATCCTAACCAATACCCTAAGCCGAGCCCTAAACCTAACACTAACCCTAACCCTAACCCTAACCCATACCCTAAGCCGTACCCGAAGCCCTCCCCAAACCCGTACCCTAAGCCGTACCCTAAGCCGTACCCTAAGCCTAACCCTAACCCTAGGCTACCCTTGACTGCTTCTGCCTCCAATAGATTTCCTAAGCACTAGTGTTTTAAGGAACAGCTTAAAAAGAGAATCCTAATGTGATTTCTTTATAATGGGTGTGTTCCTTATCTTATCCTAGTGTCTAAACTCTTCTCCATGGCTGGACCCCCAAATAATATTCCTTTACGTGCTAAGGGGTATCTAGAGAGTGGGATAGGTTTAATAACTACCCTGACCCTAACACGTACCCTAACCCTATCCCCTACCTTAACCCTAACTCGTACCCTAATCCTAACCCGTACACTAAAACGAGCCCTAACCCTAACACTAACCCTAACCCTAACCCTAACCCATACCCTACGCCGTACCCGAAGCCCTCACCGAACCCGTACCCTAAGCCGTACCCTAAGCCTAACCCTAAGCCTAACCCTAACCCTAGGCTACCCTTGACTGCTTCTGCCTCCAATAGATTTCCTAAGCACTAGTGTTTTAAGGAACATCTTAAAAAGAGAATCCTAATGTGATTTCTTTATAATGGGTGTGTTCCTTATCTTATCCTAGTGTCTAAACTCTTCTCCATGGCTGGACCTCCAAATAATATTCCTTTATGTGCTAAGGGGTATCTAGAGAGTGGGATAGCTTTAATAACTACCCTAACACTAACGCGTACCCTAACCCTAACCCGTACCCTAAACATAACACGTACCCTAATCCTAACCAATACCCTAAACCGAGCCCTAACCCTAACACTAACCCTAACCCTAACCCTAACCCATAACCTACGACGTACCCGAAGCCCTCCCCGAACCCGTACCCTAAGCCGTACCCTAAGCCTAACCCTAACCCTAGGCTACCCTTGACTGCTTCTGCCTCCAATAGATTTCCTAAGCAGTAGTGTTTTAAGGAACAGCTTAAAAAGAGAATCCTATTGTGATTTCTTTATAATGGGTGTGTTCCTTATCTTATCCTAGTGTCTAAACTCTTCTCCATGGCTGGACCCCGAAATAATATTCCTTTACGTGCTAAGGGGTATCTAGAGAGTGGGATAGGTTTAATAACTACCCTAACCCTAACGCGTACCCTAACCCTATCCCCTACCCTAACCCTAACACGTACCCTAATCCTAACCCGTACCCTAAAACGAGCCCTAACCCTAACACTAACCCTAACCCTAACCCTAACCCATACCCTACGCCGTACCCGAAGCCCTCACCGAACCCGTACCCTAAGCCTAACCCTAAGCCTAACCCTAACCCTAGGCTACCCTTGACTGCTTCTGCCTCCAATAGATTTCCTAAGCAGTAGTGTTTTAAGGAACAGCTTAAAAAGAGAATCCTATTGTGATTTCTTTATAATGGGTGTGTTCCTTATCTTATCCTAGTGTCTAAACTCTTCTCCATGGCTGGACCCCCAAATAATATTCCTTTACGTGCTAAGGGGTATCTAGAGAGTGGGATAGGTTTAATAACTACCCTGACCCTAACACGTACCCTAACCCTATCCCCTACCTTAACCCTAACTCGTACCCTAATCCTAACCCGTACACTAAAACGAGCCCTAACCCTAACACTAACCCTAACCCTAACCCTAACCCATACCCTACGCCGTACCCGAAGCCCTCCCCGAACCCGTACCCTAAGCCGTACCCTAAGCCTAACCCTAAGCCTAACCCTAACCCTAGGCTACCCTTGACTGCTTCTGCCTCCAATAGATTTCCTAAGCACTAGTGTTTTAAGGAACATCTTAAAAAGAGAATCCTAATGTGATTTCTTTATAATGGGTGTGTTCCTTATCTTATCCTAGTGTCTAAACTCTTCTCCATGGCTGGACCTCCAAATAATATTCCTTTATGTGCTAAGGGGTATCTAGAGAGTGGGATAGCTTTAATAACTACCCTAACACTAACGCGTACCCTAACCCTAACCCGTACCCTAAACATAACACGTACCCTAATCCTAACCAATACCCTAAACCGAGCCCTAACCCTAACACTAACCCTAACCCTAACCCTAACCCATAACCTACGACGTACCCGAAGCCCTCCCCGAACCCGTACCCTAAGCCGTACCCTAAGCCTAACCCTAACCCTAGGCTACCCTTGACTGCTTCTGCCTCCAATAGATTTCCTAAGCAGTAGTGTTTTAAGGAACAGCTTAAAAAGAGAATCCTATTGTGATTTCTTTATAATGGGTGTGTTCCTTATCTTATCCTAGTGTCTAAACTCTTCTCCATGGCTGGACCCCCAAATAATATTCCTTTACGTGCTAAGGGGTATCTAGAGAGTGGGATAGGTTTAATAACTACCCTAACCCTAACGCGTACCCTAACCCTAACCCCTACCCTAACCCTAACATGTACCCTAATCCTAACCCGTACCTTAAACCGAGCCCTAACCCTAACACTAACCCTAACCCTAACCCTAACCCATACCCTACGCCGTACCCGAAGCCCTCACCGAACCCGTACCCTAAGCCGTACCCTAAGCCTAACCCTAACCCTAGGCTACCCTTGACTGCTTCTGCCTCCAATAGATTTCCTAAGCACTAGTGTTTTAAGGAACATCTTAAAAAGAGAATCCTAATGTGATTTCTTTATAATGGGTGTGTTCCTTATCTTATCCTAGTGTCTAAACTCTTCTCCATGGCTGGACCTCCAAATAATATTCCTTTATGTGCTAAGGGGTATCTAGAGAGTGGGATAGCTTTAATAACTACCCTAACACTAACGCGTACCCTAACCCTAACCCCTACCCTAAACATAACACGTACCCTAATCCTAACCAATACCCTAAACCGAGCCCTAACCCTAACACTAACCCTAACCCTAACCCTAACCCATACCCTACGCCGTACCCGAAGCCCTCCCCGAACCCGTACCCTAAGCCGTACCCTAAGCCTAACCCTAACCCTAGGCTACCCTTGACTGCTTCTGCCTCCAGTAGATTTCCTAAGCAGTAGTGTTTTAAGGAACAGCTTAAAAAGAGAATCCTATTGTGATTTCTTTATAATGGGTGTGTTCCTTATCTTATCCTAGTGTCTAAACTCTTCTCCATGGCTGGACCCCGAAATAATATTCCTTTACGTGCTAAGGGGTATCTAGAGAGTGGGATAGGTTTAATAACTACCCTAACCCTAACGCGTACCCTAACCCTATCCCCTACCCTAACCCTAACACGTACCCTAATCCTAACCCGTACCCTAAAACGAGCCCTAACCCTAACACTAACCCTAACCCTAACCCTAACCCATACCCTACGCCGTACCCGAAGCCCTCACCGAACCCGTACCCTAAGCCTAACCCTAAGCCTAACCCTAACCCTAGGCTACCCTTGACTGCTTCTGCCTCCAATAGATTTCCTAAGCACTAGTGTTTTAAGGAACAGCTTAAAAAGAGAATCCTAATGTGATTTCTTTATAATGGGTGTGTTCCTTATCTTATCCTAGTGTCTAAACTCTTCTCCATGGCTGGACCTCCAAAAAATATTCCTTTATGTGCTAAGGGGTATCTAGAGAGTGGGATAGCTTTAATAACTACCCTAACACTAACGCGTACCCTAACCCTAACCCCTACCCTAACCATAACACGTACCCTAATCCTAACCAATACCCTAAACCGAGCCCTAACCCTAACACTAACCCTAACCCTAACCCTAACCCATACCCTACGCCGTACCAGAAGCCCTCCCCGAACCCATACCCTAAGCCGTACCCTAAGCCTAACCCTAAGCCTAACCCTAACCCTAGGCTACCCTTGACTGCTTCTTCCTCCAATAGATTTCCTAAGCACTAGTGTTTTAAGGAACAGCTTAAAAAGAGAATCCTAATGTTATTTCTTTATAATGGGTGTGTTCCTTATCTTATCCTAGTGTCTAAACTCTTCTCCATGGCTGGACCCCCAAATAATATTCCTTTACGTGCTAAGGGGTATCTAGAGAGTGGGTTAGGTTTAATAACTACCCTAACACTAACGCGTACCCTAACCCTAAACCCAACCCTAACCCTAACACCTACACTAATCCTAACCAATACCCTATACCGAGCCCTATCCCTAACACTAACCCTAACCCTAACCCTAACCCATACCCTACGCCATACCAGAAGCCCTCCCCGAACCCGTACCCTAAGCCGTACCCTAAGCCGTACCCTAAGCCTAACCCTAACCCTAGGCTACCCTTGACTGCTTCTGCCTCCAATAGATTTCCTAAGCACTAGGTGTTTTAAGGAACAGCTTAAAAAGAGAATCCTAATGTGATTTCTTTATAATGGGTGTGTTCCTTATCTTATCCTAGTGTCTAAACTCTTCTCCATGGCTGGACCTCCAAATAATATTCCTTTACGTGCTAAGGGGTATCTAGAGAGTGGGTTAGGTTTAATAACTACCCTAACAGTAACGCGTACCCTAACCCTAACCCCTACCCTATCGCTAACACGTACCCTAATCCTAACCAATACCCTAAACCGAGCCCTAACCCTAACACTAACCCTAACCCTAAACCTAACCCATACCCTACGCCGTACCAGAAGCCCTCCCCGAACCCGTACCCTAAGCCGTACCCTAAGCCGTACCCTAAGCCTAACCCTAACCCTAGGCTACCCTTGACTGCTTCTGCCTCCAATAGATTTCCTAAGCACTAGTGTTTTAAGGAACAGCTTAAAAAGAGAATCCTAATGTGATTTCTTTATAATGGGTGTGTTCCTTATCTTATCCTAGTGTCTAAACTCTTCTCCATGGCTGGACCCCCAAATAATATTCCTTTACGTGCTAAGGGGTATCTAGAGAGTGGGTTAGGTTTAATAACTACCCTAACACTAACGCGTACCCTAACCCTAACCCCTACCCTAACCCTAACACGTACCCTAATCCTAACCAATACCCTAAGCCGAGCCCTAAACCTAACACTAACCCTAACCCTAACCCTAACCCATACCCTAAGCCGTACCCGAAGCCCTCCCCAAACCCGTACCCTAAGCCGTACCCTAAGCCGTACCCTAAGCCTAACCCTAACCCTAGGCTACCCTTGACTGCTTCTGCCTCCAATAGATTTCCTAAGCACTAGTGTTTTAAGGAACAGCTTAAAAAGAGAATCCTAATGTGATTTCTTTATAATGGGTGTGTTCCTTATCTTATCCTAGTGTCTAAACTCTTCTCCATGGCTGGACCCCCAAACAATATTCCTTTACGTGCTAAGGGGTATCTAGAGAGTGGGATAGGTTTAATAACTACCCTAACCCTAACGCGTACCCTAACCCTATCCCCTACCCTAACCCTAACACGTACCCTAATCCTAACCCGTACCCTAAACCGAGCCCTAACCCTAACACTAACCCTAACCCTAACCCTAACCCATACCCTACGCCATACCCGAAGCCCTCACCGAACCCGTACCCTAAGCCGTACCCTAAGCCGTACCCTAAGCCTAACCCTAACCCTAGGCTACCCTTGACTGCTTCTGCCTCCAATAGATTTCCTAAGCACTAGTGTTTTAAGGAACAGCTTAAAAAGAGAATCCTAATGTGATTTCTTTATAATGGGTGTGTTCCTTATATTATCCTAGTGTCTAAACTCTTCTCCATGGCTGGACCTCCAAATAATATTCCTTTATGTGCTAAGGGGTATCTAGAGAGTGGGATAGCTTTAATAACTACCCTAACACTAACGCGTACCCTAACCCTAACCCCTACCCTAACCATAACACGTACCCTAATCCTAACCAATACCCTAAACCGAGCCCTAACCCTAACACTAACCCTAACCCTAACCCTAACCCATACCCTACGCCGTACCCGAAGCCCTCCCCGAACCCGTACCCTAAGCCGTACCCTAAGCCGTACCCTAAGCCTAACCCTAACCCTAGGCTACCCTTGACTGCTTCTGCCTCCAATAGATTTCCTAAGCAGTAGTGTTTTAAGGAACAGCTTAAAAAGAGAATCCTATTGTGATTTCTTTATAATGGGTGTGTTCCTTATCTTATCCTAGTGTCTAAACTCTTCTCCATGGCTGGACCCCCAAATAATATTCCTTTACGTGCTAAGGTGTATCTAGAGAGTGGGATAGGTTTAATAACTAACCTAACCCTAACGCGTACCCTAACCCTAACCCCTACTCTAACCCTAACATGTACCCTAATCCTAACCCGTACCCTAAACCGAGCCCTAACCCTAACACTAACCCTAACCTTAACCCTAACCCATACCCTACGCCGTACCCAAAGCCCTCCCCGAACCCGTACCCTAAACCGTACCCTAAGCCGTACCCTAAGCCTAACCCTAAACCTAGGCTACCCTTGACTGCTTCTTCCTCCAATAGATTTCCTAAGCACTAGTGTTTTAAGGAACAGCTTAAAAAGAGAATCCTAATGTGATTTCTTTATAATGGGTGTGTTCCTTATCTTATCCTAGTGTCTAAACTCTTCTCCATGGCTGGACCCCCAAATAATATTCCTTTACGTGCTAAGGGGTAACTAGAGAGTGGGATAGGTTTAATAACTACCCTAACCCTAACACGTACCCTAACCCTATCCCCTACCTTAACCCTAACTCGTACCCTAATCCTAACCCGTACCCTAAAACGAGCCCTAACCCTAACACTAACCCTAACCCTAACCCTAACCCATACCCTACGCCGTACCCGAAGCCCTCACCGAACCCGTACCCTAAGCCTAACCCTAACCCTAACCCTAACCCTAACCCTAACCCTAACCCTAACCCTAACCCTAACCCTAACCCTAACCCTAACCCTAACCCTAACTCGTACCCTAATCCTAACCCGTACCCTAAAACGAGCCCTAACCCTAACACTAACCCTAACCCTAACCCTAACCCATACCCTACGCCGTACCCGAAGCCCTCACCGAACCCGTACCCTAAGCCTAACCCTAAGCCTAACCCTAACCCTAGGCTACCCTTGACTGCTTCTGCCTCCAATAGATTTCCTAAGCACTAGTGTTTTAAGGAACAGCTTAAAAAGAGAATCCTAATGTGATTTCTTTATAATGGGTGTGTTCCTTATATTATCCTAGTGTCTAAACTCTTCTCCATGGCTGGACCTCCAAATAATATTCCTTTATGTGCTAAGGGGTATCTAGAGAGTGGGATAGCTTTAATAACTACCCTAACACTAACGCGTACCCTAACCCTAACCCCTACCCTAACCATAACACGTACCCTAATCCTAACCAATACCCTAAACCGAGCCCTAACCCTAACACTAACCCTAACCCTAACCCTAACCCATACCCTACGCCGTACCCGAAGCCCTCCCCGAACCCGTACCCTAAGCCGTACCCTAAGCCGTACCCTAAGCCTAACCCTAACCCTAGGCTACCCTTGACTGCTTCTGCCTCCAATAGATTTCCTAAGCAGTAGTGTTTTAAGGAACAGCTTAAAAAGAGAATCCTATTGTGATTTCTTTATAATGGGTGTGTTCCTTATCTTATCCTAGTGTCTAAACTCTTCTCCATGGCTGGACCCCTAAATAATATTCCTTTACGTGCTAAGGGGTATCTAGAGAGTGGGTTAGGTTTAATAACTACCCTAACACTAACTCGTACCCTAACCCTAAACCCAACCCTAACCCTAACACGTACACTAATCCTAACCAATACCCTATACCGAGCCCTAACCCTAACACTAACCCTAACCCTAACCCTAACCCATACCCTACGCCATACCAGAAGCCCTCCCCGAACCCGTACCCTAAGCCGTACCCTAAGCCTAACCCTAAGCCTAACCCTAACCCTAGGCTACCCTTGACTGCTTCTGCCTCCAATAGATTTCCTAAGCACTAGTGTTTTAAGGAACAGCTTAAAAAGAGAATTCTAATGTGATTTCTTTATAATGGGTGTGTTCCTTATCTTATCCTAGTGTCTAAACTCTTCTCCATGGCTGGACCTCCAAATAATATTCCTTTACGTGCTAAGGGGTATCTAGAGAGTGGGTTAGGTTTAATAACTACCCTAACACTAACGCGTACCCTAACCCTAACCCCTACCCTATCGCTAACACGTACCCTAATCCTAACCAATACCCTAAACCGAGCCCTAACCCTAACACTAACCCTAACCCTAACCCTAACCCATACCCTACGCCGTACCAGAAGCCCTCCCCGAACCCGTACCCTAAGCCGTACCCTAAGCCGTACCCTAAGCCTAACCCTAACCCTAGGCTACCCTTGACTGCTTCTGCCTCCAATAGATTTCCTAAGCACTAGTGTTTTAAGGAACAGCTTAAAAAGAGAATCCTAATGTGATTTCTTTATAATGGGTGTGTTCCTTATCTTATCCTAGTGTCTAAACTCTTCTCCATGGCTGGACCCCCAAATAATATTCCTTTACGTGCTAAGGGGTATCTAGAGAGTGGGTTAGGTTTAATAACTACCCTAACACTAACGCGTACCCTAACCCTAACCCCTACCCTATCGCTAACACGTACCCTAATCCTAACCAATACCCTAAACCGAGCCCTAACCCTAACACTAACCCTAACCCTAACCCTAACCCATACCCTACGCCATACCAGAAGCCCTCCCCGAACCCGTACCCTAAGCCGTACCCTAAGCCTAACCCTAAGCCTAACCCTAACCCTAGGCTACCCTTGACTGCTTCTGCCTCCAATAGATTTCCTAAGCACAAGTGTTTTAAGGAACAGCTTAAAAAGAGAATCCTAATGTGATTTCTTTATAATGGGTGTGTTCCTTATCTTATCCTAGTGTCTAAACTCTTCTCCATGGCTGGACCTCCAAATAATATTCCTTTACGTGCTAAGGGGTATCTAGAGAGTGGGTTAGGTTTAATAACTACCCTAACACTAACGCGTACCCTAACCCTAACCCCTACCCTATCGCTAACACGTACCCTAATCCTAACCAATACCCTAAACCGAGCCCTAACCCTAACACTAACCCTAACCCTAACCCTAACCCATACCCTACGCCATACCAGAAGCCCTCCCCGAACCCGTACCCTAAGCCGTACCCTAAGCCGTACCCTAAGCCTAACCCTAACCCTAGGCTACCCTTGACTGCTTCTGCCTCCAATAGATTTCCTAAGCAGTAGTGTTTTAAGGAACAGCTTAAAAAGAGAATCCTATTGTGATTTCTTTATAATGGGTGTGTTCCTTATCTTATCCTAGTGTCTAAACTCTTCTCCATGGCTGGACCCCCAAATAATATTCCTTTACGTGCTAAGGTGTATCTAGAGAGTGGGATAGGTTTAATAACTAACCTAACCCTAACGCGTACCCTAACCCTAACCCCTACTCTAACCCTAACATGTACCCTAATCCTAACCCGTACCCTAAACCGAGCCCTAACCCTAACACTAACCCTAACCCTAACCCTAACCCATACCCTACGCCGTACCCAAAGCCCTCCCCGAACCCGTACCCTAAACCGTACCCTAAGCCGTACCCTAAGCCTAACCCTAACCCTAGGCTACCCTTGACTGCTTCTTCCTCCAATAGATTTCCTAAGCACTAGTGTTTTAAGGAACAGCTTAAAAAGAGAATCCTAATGTGATTTCTTTATAATGGGTGTGTTCCTTATCTTATCCTAGTGTCTAAACTCTTCTCCATGGCTGGACCCCCAAATAATATTCCTTTACGTGCTAAGGGGTATCTAGAGAGTGGGATAGGTTTAATAACTACCCTGACCCTAACACGTACCCTAACCCTATCCCCTAACTTAACCCTAACTCGTACCCTAATCCTAACCCGTACACTAAAACGAGCCCTAACCCTAACACTAACCCTAACCCTAACCCTAACCCATACCCTACGCCGTACCCGAAGCCCTCCCCGAACCCGTACCCTAAGCCGTACCCTAAGCCGTACCCTAAGCCTAACCCTAACCCTAGGCTACCCTTGACTGCTTCTGCCTCCAATAGATTTCCTAAGCACTAGTGTTTTAAGGAACATCTTAAAAAGAGAATCCTAATGTGATTTCTTTATAATGGGTGTGTTCCTTATCTTATCCTAGTGTCTAAACTCTTCTCCATGGCTGGACCTCCAAATAATATTCCTTTATGTGCTAAGGGGTATCTAGAGAGTGGGATAGCTTTAATAACTACCCTAACACTAACGCGTACCCTAACCCTAACCCGTACCCTAAACATAACACGTACCCTAATCCTAACCAATACCCTAAACCGAGCCCTAACCCTAACACTAACCCTAACCCTAACCCTAACCCATAACCTACGCCGTACCCGAAGCCCTCCCCGAACCCGTACCCTAAGCCGTACCCTAAGCCTAACCCTAACCCTAGGCTACCCTTGACTGCTTCTGCCTCCAATAGATTTCCTAAGCAGTAGTGTTTTAAGGAACAGCTTAAAAAGAGAATCCTATTGTGATTTCTTTATAATGGGTGTGTTCCTTATCTTATCCTAGTGTCTAAACTCTTCTCCATGGCTGGACCCCGAAATAATATTCCTTTACGTGCTAAGGGGTATCTAGAGAGTGGGATAGGTTTAATAACTACCCTAACCCTAACGCGTACCCTAACCCTATCCCCTACCCTAACCCTAACACGTACCCTAATCCTAACCCGTACCCTAAAACGAGCCCTAACCCTAACACTAACCCTAACCCTAACCCTAACCCATACCCTACGCCGTACCCGAAGCCCTCACCGAACCCGTACCCTAAGCCTAACCCTAAGCCTAACCCTAACCCTAGGCTACCCTTGACTGCTTCTGCCTCCAATAGATTTCCTAAGCAGTAGTGTTTTAAGGAACAGCTTAAAAAGAGAATCCTATTGTGATTTCTTTATAATGGGTGTGTTCCTTATCTTATCCTAGTGTCTAAACTCTTCTCCATGGCTGGACCCCCAAATAATATTCCTTTACGTGCTAAGGGGTATCTAGAGAGTGGGATAGGTTTAATAACTACCCTAACCCTAACGCGTACCCTAACCCTATCCCCTACCCTAACCCTAACATGTACCCTAATCCTAACCCGTACCTTAAACCGAGCCCTAACCCTAACACTAACCCTAACCCTAACCCTAACCCATACCCTACGCCGTACCCGAAGCCCTCACCGAACCCGTACCCTAAGCCGTACCCTAAGCCTAACCCTAACCCTAGGCTACCCTTGACTGCTTCTGCCTCCAATAGATTTCCTAAGCACTAGTGTTTTAAGGAACATCTTAAAAAGAGAATCCTAATGTGATTTCTTTATAATGGGTGTGTTCCTTATCTTATCCTAGTGTCTAAACTCTTCTCCATGGCTGGACCTCCAAATAATATTCCTTTATGTGCTAAGGGGTATCTAGAGAGTGGGATAGCTTTAATAACTACCCTAACACTAACGCGTACCCTAACCCTAACCCGTACCCTAAACATAACACGTACCCTAATCCTAACCAATACCCTAAACCGAGCCCTAACCCTAACACTAACCCTAACCCTAACCCTAACCCATAACCTACGCCGTACCCGAAGCCCTCCCCGAACCCGTACCCTAAGCCGTACCCTAAGCCTAACCCTAACCCTAGGCTACCCTTGACTGCTTCTGCCTCCAATAGATTTCCTAAGCAGTAGTGTTTTAAGGAACAGCTTAAAAAGAGAATCCTATTGTGATTTCTTTATAATGGGTGTGTTCCTTATCTTATCCTAGTGTCTAAACTCTTCTCCATGGCTGGACCCCGAAATAATATTCCTTTACGTGCTAAGGGGTATCTAGAGAGTGGGATAGGTTTAATAACTACCCTAACCCTAACGCGTACCCTAACCCTATCCCCTACCCTAACCCTAACACGTACCCTAATCCTAACCCGTACCCTAAAACGAGCCCTAACCCTAACACTAACCCTAACCCTAACCCTAACCCATACCCTACGCCGTACCCGAAGCCCTCACCGAACCCGTACCCTAAGCCTAACCCTAAGCCTAACCCTAACCCTAGGCTACCCTTGACTGCTTCTGCCTCCAATAGATTTCCTAAGCAGTAGTGTTTTAAGGAACAGCTTAAAAAGAGAATCCTATTGTGATTTCTTTATAATGGGTGTGTTCCTTATCTTATCCTAGTGTCTAAACTCTTCTCCATGGCTGGACCCCCAAATAATATTCCTTTACGTGCTAAGGGGTATCTAGAGAGTGGGATAGGTTTAATAACTACCCTAACCCTAACGCGTACCCTAACCCTATCCCCTACCCTAACCCTAACATGTACCCTAATCCTAACCCGTACCTTAAACCGAGCCCTAACCCTAACACTAACCCTAACCCTAACCCTAACCCATACCCTACGCCGTACCCGAAGCCCTCACCGAACCCGTACCCTAAGCCGTACCCTAAGCCTAACCCTAACCCTAGGCTACCCTTGACTGCTTCTGCCTCCAATAGATTTCCTAAGCACTAGTGTTTTAAGGAACATCTTAAAAAGAGAATCCTAATGTGATTTCTTTATAATGGGTGTGTTCCTTATCTTATCCTAGTGTCTAAACTCTTCTCCATGGCTGGACCTCCAAATAATATTCCTTTATGTGCTAAGGGGTATCTAGAGAGTGGGATAGCTTTAATAACTACCCTAACACTAACGCGTACCCTAACCCTAACCCCTACCCTAAACATAACACGTACCCTAATCCTAACCAATACCCTAAACCGAGCCCTAACCCTAACACTAACCCTAACCCTAACCCTAACCCATACCCTACGCCGTACCCGAAGCCCTCCCCGAACCCGTACCCTAAGCCGTACCCTAAGCCTAACCCTAACCCTAGGCTACCCTTGACTGCTTCTGCCTCCAATAGATTTCCTAAGCAGTAGTGTTTTAAGGAACAGCTTAAAAAGAGAATCCTATTGTGATTTCTTTATAATGGGTGTGTTCCTTATCTTATCCTAGTGTCTAAACTCTTCTCCATGGCTGGACCCCGAAATAATATTCCTTTACGTGCTAAGGGGTATCTAGAGAGTGGGATAGGTTTAATAACTACCCTAACCCTAACGCGTACCCTAACCCTATCCCCTACCCTAACCCTAACACGTACCCTAATCCTAACCCGTACCCTAAAACGAGCCCTAACCCTAACACTAACCCTAACCCTAACCCTAACCCATACCCTACGCCGTACCCGAAGCCCTCACCGAACCCGTACCCTAAGCCTAACCCTAAGCCTAACCCTAACCCTAGGCTACCCTTGACTGCTTCTGCCTCCAATAGATTTCCTAAGCACTAGTGTTTTAAGGAACAGCTTAAAAAGAGAATCCTAATGTGATTTCTTTATAATGGGTGTGTTCCTTATCTTATCCTAGTGTCTAAACTCTTCTCCATGGCTGGACCTCCAAATAATATTCCTTTATGTGCTAAGGGGTATCTAGAGAGTGGGATAGCTTTAATAACTACCCTAACACTAACGCGTACCCTAACCCTAACCCCTACCCTAACCATAACACGTACCCTAATCCTAACCAATACCCTAAACCGAGCCCTAACCCTAACACTAACCCTAACCCTAACCCTAACCCATACCCTACGCCGTACCAGAAGCCCTCCCCGAACCCATACCCTAAGCCGTACCCTAAGCCTAACCCTAAGCCTAACCCTAACCCTAGGCTACCCTTGACTGCTTCTTCCTCCAATAGATTTCCTAAGCACTAGTGTTTTAAGGAACAGCTTAAAAAGAGAATCCTAATGTGATTTCTTTATAATGGGTGTGTTCCTTATCTTATCCTAGTGTCTAAACTCTTCTCCATGGCTGGACCCCCAAATAATATTCCTTTACGTGCTAAGGGGTATCTAGAGAGTGGGTTAGGTTTAATAACTACCCTAACACTAACGCGTACCCTAACCCTAAACCCAACCCTAACCCTAACACGTACACTAATCCTAACCAATACCCTATACCGAGCCCTAACCCTAACACTAACCCTAACCCTAACCCTAACCCATACCCTACGCCATACCAGAAGCCCTCCCCGAACCCGTACCCTAAGCCGTACCCTAAGCCTAACCCTAAGCCTAACCCTAACCCTAGGCTACCCTTGACTGCTTCTGCCTCCAATAGATTTCCTAAGCACTAGTGTTTTAAGGAACAGCTTAAAAAGAGAATCCTAATGTGATTTCTTTATAATGGGTGTGTTCCTTATCTTATCCTAGTGTCTAAACTCTTCTCCATGGCTGGACCTCCAAATAATATTCCTTTACGTGCTAAGGGGTATCTAGAGAGTGGGTTAGGTTTAATAACTACCCTAACACTAACGCGTACCCTAACCCTA
Source organism: Balaenoptera physalus (assembly GCF_965194825.1). Lineage (NCBI taxonomy): Eukaryota > Metazoa > Chordata > Mammalia > Artiodactyla > Balaenopteridae > Balaenoptera > Balaenoptera physalus. Next base: position 458,005 of record NW_028126038.1, read on the forward strand.
ACCCCTACCCTATCGCTAACACGTACCCTAATCCTAACCAATACCCTAAACCGAGCCCTAACCCTAACACTAACCCTAACCCTAAACCTAACCCATACCCTACGCCGTACCAGAAGCCCTCCCCGAACCCGTACCCTAAGCCGTACCCTAAGCCGTACCCTAAGCCTAACCCTAACCCTAGGCTACCCTTGACTGCTTCTGCCTCCAATAGATTTCCTAAGCACTAGTGTTTTAAGGAACAGCTTAAAAAGAGAATCCTAATGTGATTTCTTTATAATGGGTGTGTTCCTTATCTTATCCTAGTGTCTAAACTCTTCTCCATGGCTGGACCCCCAAATAATATTCCTTTACGTGCTAAGGGGTATCTAGAGAGTGGGTTAGGTTTAATAACTACCCTAACACTAACGCGTACCCTAACCCTAACCCCTACCCTAACCCTAACACGTACCCTAATCCTAACCAATACCCTAAGCCGAGCCCTAAACCTAACACTAACCCTAACCCTAACCCTAACCCATACCCTAAGCCGTACCCGAAGCCCTCCCCAAACCCGTACCCTAAGCCGTACCCTAAGCCGTACCCTAAGCCTAACCCTAACCCTAGGCTACCCTTGACTGCTTCTGCCTCCAATAGATTTCCTAAGCACTAGTGTTTTAAGGAACAGCTTAAAAAGAGAATCCTAATGTGATTTCTTTATAATGGGTGTGTTCCTTATCTTATCCTAGTGTCTAAACTCTTCTCCATGGCTGGACCCCCAAATAATATTCCTTTACGTGCTAAGGGGTATCTAGAGAGTGGGATAGGTTTAATAACTACCCTAACCCTAACGCGTACCCTAACCCTATCCCCTACCCTAACCCTAACACGTACCCTAATCCTAACCCGTACCCTAAACCGAGCCCTAACCCTAACACTAACCCTAACCCTAACCCTAACCCATACCCTACGCCATACCCGAAGCCCTCCCCGAACCCGTACCCTAAGCCGTACCCTAAGCCGTACCCTAAGCCTAACCCTAACCCTAGGCTACCCTTGACTGCTTCTGCCTCCAATAGATTTCCTAAGCACTAGTGTTTTAAGGAACAGCTTAAAAAGAGAATCCTAATGTGATTTCTTTATAATGGGTGTGTTCCTTATCTTATCCTAGTGTCTAAACTCTTCTCCATGGCTGGACCTCCAAATAATATTCCTTTATGTGCTAAGGGGTATCTAGAGAGTGGGATAGCTTTAATAACTACCCTAACACTAACGCGTACCCTAACCCTAACCCCTACCCTAACCATAACACGTACCCTAATCCTAACCAATACCCTAAACCGAGCCCTAACCCTAACACTAACCCTAACCCTAACCCTAACCCATACCCTACGCCGTACCCGAAGCCCTCCCCGAACCCGTACCCTAAGCCGTACCCTAAGCCGTACCCTAAGCCTAACCCTAACCCTAGGCTACCCTTGACTGCTTCTGCCTCCAATAGATTTCCTAAGCAGTAGTGTTTTAAGGAACAGCTTAAAAAGAGAATCCTATTGTGATTTCTTTATAATGGGTGTGTTCCTTATCTTATCCTAGTGTCTAAACTCTTCTCCATGGCTGGACCCCCAAATAATATTCCTTTACGTGCTAAGGTGTATCTAGAGAGTGGGATAGGTTTAATAACTACCCTAACCCTAACACGTACCCTAACCCTATCCCCTACCTTAACCCTAACTCGTACCCTAATCCTAACCCGTACCCTAAAACGAGCCCTAACCCTAACACTAACCCTAACCCTAACCCTAACCCATACCCTACGCCGTACCCGAAGCCCTCACCGAACCCGTACCCTAAGCCGTACCCTAAGCCTAACCCTAACCCTAACCCTAACCCTAACCCTAACCCTAACCCTAACCCTAACCCTAACCCTAACCCTAACCCTAACCCTAACTCGTACCCTAATCCTAACCCGTACCCTAAAACGAGCCCTAACCCTAACACTAACCCTAACCCTAACCCTAACCCATACCCTAAGCCGTACCCGAAGCCCTCCCCAAACCCGTACCCTAAGCCGTACCCTAAGCCGTACCCTAAGCCTAACCCTAACCCTAGGCTACCCTTGACTGCTTCTGCCTCCAATAGATTTCCTAAGCACTAGTGTTTTAAGGAACAGCTTAAAAAGAGAATCCTAATGTGATTTCTTTATAATGGGTGTGTTCCTTATCTTATCCTAGTGTCTAAACTCTTCTCCATGGCTGGACCTCCAAATAATATTCCTTTATGTGCTAAGGGGTATCTAGAGAGTGGGATAGCTTTAATAACTACCCTAACACTAACGCGTACCCTAACCCTAACCCGTACCCTAAACATAACACGTACCCTAATCCTAACCAATACCCTAAACCGAGCCCTAACCCTAACACTAACCCTAACCCTAACCCTAACCCATAACCTACGCCGTACCCGAAGCCCTCCCCGAACCCGTACCCTAAGCCGTACCCTAAGCCTAACCCTAACCCTAGGCTACCCTTGACTGCTTCTGCCTCCAATAGATTTCCTAAGCAGTAGTGTTTTAAGGAACAGCTTAAAAAGAGAATCCTATTGTGATTTCTTTATAATGGGTGTGTTCCTTATCTTATCCTAGTGTCTAAACTCTTCTCCATGGCTGGACCCCGAAATAATATTCCTTTACGTGCTAAGGGGTATCTAGAGAGTGGGATAGGTTTAATAACTACCCTAACCCTAACGCGTACCCTAACCCTATCCCCTACCCTAACCCTAACACGTACCCTAATCCTAACCCGTACCCTAAAACGAGCCCTAACCCTAACACTAACCCTAACCCTAACCCTAACCCATACCCTACGCCGTACCCGAAGCCCTCACCGAACCCGTACCCTAAGCCTAACCCTAAGCCTAACCCTAACCCTAGGCTACCCTTGACTGCTTCTGCCTCCAATAGATTTCCTAAGCAGTAGTGTTTTAAGGAACAGCTTAAAAAGAGAATCCTATTGTGATTTCTTTATAATGGGTGTGTTCCTTATCTTATCCTAGTGTCTAAACTCTTCTCCATGGCTGGACCCCCAAATAATATTCCTTTACGTGCTAAGGTGTATCTAGAGAGTGGGATAGGTTTAATAACTAACCTAACCCTAATGCGTACCCTAACCCTAACCCCTACTCTAACCCTAACATGTACCCTAATCCTAACCCGTACCCTAAACCGAGCCCTAACCCTAACACTAACCCTAACCCTAACCCTAACCCATACCCTACGCCGTACCCAAAGCCCTCCCCGAACCCGTACCCTAAACCGTACCCTAAGCCGTACCCTAAGCCTAACCCTAACCCTAGGCTACCCTTGACTGCTTCTTCCTCCAATAGATTTCCTAAGCACTAGTGTTTTAAGGAACAGTTTAAAAAGAGAATCCTAATGTGATTTCTTTATAATGGGTGTGTTCCTTATCTTATCCTAGTGTCTAAACTCTTCTCCATGGCTGGACCCCCAAATAATATTCCTTTACGTGCTAAGGGGTATCTAGAGAGTGGGATAGGTTTAATAACTACCCTAACCCTAACACGTACCCTAACCCTATCCCCTACCTTAACCCTAACTCGTACCCTAATCCTAACCCGTACCCTAAAACGAGCCCTAACCCTAACACTAACCCTAACCCTAACCCTAACCCATACCCTACGCCGTACCCGAAGCCCTCACCGAACCCGTACCCTAAGCCGTACCCTAAGCCTAACCCTAAGCCTAACCCTAACCCTAGGCTACCCTTGACTGCTTCTGCCTCCAATAGATTTCCTAAGCACTAGTGTTTTAAGGAACAGCTTAAAAAGAGAATCCTAATGTGATTTCTTTATAATGGGTGTGTTCCTTATCTTATCCTAGTGTCTAAACTCTTCTCCATGGCTGGACCCCCAAATAATATTCCTTTACGTGCTAAGGGGTATCTAGAGAGTGGGATAGGTTTAATAACTACCCTAACCCTAACGCGTACCCTAACCCTAACCCCTACCCTAACCCTAACATGTACCCTAATCCTAACCCGTACCTTAAACCGAGCCCTAACCCTAACACTAACCCTAACCCTAACCCTAACCCATACCCTACGCCGTACCCGAAGCCCTCACCGAACCCGTACCCTAAGCCGTACCCTAAGCCTAACCCTAACCCTAGGCTACCCTTGACTGCTTCTGCCTCCAATAGATTTCCTAAGCACTAGTGTTTTAAGGAACATCTTAAAAAGAGAATCCTAATGTGATTTCTTTATAATGGGTGTGTTCCTTATCTTATCCTAGTGTCTAAACTCTTCTCCATGGCTGGACCTCCAAATAATATTCCTTTATGTGCTAAGGGGTATCTAGAGAGTGGGATAGCTTTAATAACTAACCTAACACTAACGCGTACCCTAACCCTAACCCCTACCCTAAACATAACACGTACCCTAATCCTAACCAATACCCTAAACCGAGCCCTAACCCTAACACTAACCCTAACCCTAACCCTAACCCATACCCTACGCCGTACCCGAAGCCCTCCCCGAACCCGTACCCTAAGCCGTACCCTAAGCCTAACCCTAACCCTAGGCTACCCTTGACTGCTTCTGCCTCCAATAGATTTCCTAAGCAGTAGTGTTTTAAGGAACAGCTTAAAAAGAGAATCCTATTGTGATTTCTTTATAATGGGTGTGTTCCTTATCTTATCCTAGTGTCTAAACTCTTCTCCATGGCTGGACCCCGAAATAATATTCCTTTACGTGCTAAGGGGTATCTAGAGAGTGGGATAGGTTTAATAACTACCCTAACCCTAACGCGTACCCTAACCCTATCCCCTACCCTAACCCTAACACGTACCTTAATCCTAACCCGTACCCTAAAACGAGCCCTAACCCTAACACTAACCCTAACCCTAACCCTAACCCATACCCTACGCCGTACCCGAAGCCCTCACCGAACCCGTACCCTAAGCCTAACCCTAAGCCTAACCCTAACCCTAGGCTACCCTTGACTGCTTCTGCCTCCAATAGATTTCCTAAGCACTAGTGTTTTAAGGAACAGCTTAAAAAGAGAATCCTAATGTGATTTCTTTATAATGGGTGTGTTCCTTATCTTATCCTAGTGTCTAAACTCTTCTCCATGGCTGGACCTCCAAATAATATTCCTTTATGTGCTAAGGGGTATCTAGAGAGTGGGATAGCTTTAATAACTACCCTAACACTAACGCGTACCCTAACCCTAACCCCTACCCTAACCATAACACGTACCCTAATTCTAACCAATACCCTAAACCGAGCCCTAACCCTAACACTAACCCTAACCCTAACCCTAACCCATACCCTACGCCGTACCAGAAGCCCTCCCCGAACCCATACCCTAAGCCGTACCCTAAGCCTAACCCTAAGCCTAACCCTAACCCTAGGCTACCCTTGACTGCTTCTTCCTCCAATAGATTTCCTAAGCACTAGTGTTTTAAGGAACAGCTTAAAAAGAGAATCCTAATGTGATTTCTTTATAATGGGTGTGTTCCTTATCTTATCCTAGTGTCTAAACTCTTCTCCATGGCTGGACCCCCAAATAATATTCCTTTACGTGCTAAGGGGTATCTAGAGAGTGGGTTAGGTTTAATAACTACCCTAACACTAACGCGTACCCTAACCCTAAACCCAACCCTAACCCTAACACGTACACTAATCCTAACCAATACCCTATACCGAGCCCTAACCCTAACACTAACCCTAACCCTAACCCTAAACCATACCCTACGCCATACCAGAAGCCCTCCCCGAACCCGTACCCTAAGCCGTACCCTAAGCCTAACCCTAAGCCTAACCCTAACCCTAGGCTACCCTTGACTGCTTCTGCCTCCAATAGATTTCCTAAGCACTAGTGTTTTAAGGAACAGCTTAAAAAGAGAATCCTAATGTGATTTCTTTATAATGGGTGTGTTCCTTATCTTATCCTAGTGTCTAAACTCTTCTCCATGGCTGGACCTCCAAATAATATTCCTTTACGTGCTAAGGGGTATCTAGAGAGTGGGTTAGGTTTAATAACTACCCTAACACTAACGCGTACCCTAACCCTAACCCCTACCCTATCGCTAACACGTACCCTAATCCTAACCAATACCCTAAACCGAGCCCTAACCCTAACACTAACCCTAACCCTAAACCTAACCCATACCCTACGCCGTACCAGAAGCCCTCCCCGAACCCGTACCCTAAGCCGTACCCTAAGCCGTACCCTAAGCCTAACCCTAACCCTAGGCTACCCTTGACTGCTTCTGCCTCCAATAGATTTCCTAAGCACTAGTGTTTTAAGGAACAGCTTAAAAAGAGAATCCTAATGTGATTTCTTTATAATGGGTGTGTTCCTTATCTTATCCTAGTGTCTAAACTCTTCTCCATGGCTGGACCCCCAAATAATATTCCTTTACGTGCTAAGGGGTATCTAGAGAGTGGGTTAGGTTTAATAACTACCCTAACACTAACGCGTACCCTAACCCTAACCCCTACCCTAACCCTAACACGTACCCTAATCCTAACCAATACCCTAAGCCGAGCCCTAAACCTAACACTAACCCTAACCCTAACCCTAACCCATACCCTAAGCCGTACCCGAAGCCCTCCCCAAACCCGTACCCTAAGCCGTACCCTAAGCCGTACCCTAAGCCTAACCCTAACCCTAGGCTACCCTTGACTGCTTCTGCCTCCAATAGATTTCCTAAGCACTAGTGTTTTAAGGAACAGCTTAAAAAGAGAATCCTAATGTGATTTCTTTATAATGGGTGTGTTCCTTATCTTATCCTAGTGTCTAAACTCTTCTCCATGGCTGGACCCCCAAATAATATTCCTTTACGTGCTAAGGGGTATCTAGAGAGTGGGATAGGTTTAATAACTAACCTAACCCTAACGCGTACCCTAACCCTAACCCCTACTCTAACCCTAACATGTACCCTAATCCTAACCCGTACCCTAAACCGAGCCCTAACCCTAACACTAACCCTAACCCTAACCCTAACCCATACCCTACGCCGTACCCAAAGCCCTCCCCGAACCCGTACCCTAAACCGTACCCTAAGCCGTACCCTAAGCCTAACCCTAACCCTAGGCTACCCTTGACTGCTTCTTCCTCCAATAGATTTCCTAAGCACTAGTGTTTTAAGGAACAGCTTAAAAAGAGAATCCTAATGTGATTTCTTTATAATGGGTGTGTTCCTTATCTTATCCTAGTGTCTAAACTCTTCTCCATGGCTGGACCCCCAAATAATATTCCTTTACGTGCTAAGGGGTATCTAGAGAGTGGGATAGGTTTAATAACTACCCTGACCCTAACACGTACCCTAACCCTATCCCCTAACTTAACCCTAACTCGTACCCTAATCCTAACCCGTACACTAAAACGAGCCCTAACCCTAACACTAACCCTAACCCTAACCCTAACCCATACCCTACGCCGTACCCGAAGCCCTCCCCGAACCCGTACCCTAAGCCGTACCCTAAGCCGTACCCTAAGCCTAACCCTAACCCTAGGCTACCCTTGACTGCTTCTGCCTCCAATAGATTTCCTAAGCACTAGTGTTTTAAGGAACATCTTAAAAAGAGAATCCTAATGTGATTTCTTTATAATGGGTGTGTTCCTTATCTTATCCTAGTGTCTAAACTCTTCTCCATGGCTGGACCTCCAAATAATATTCCTTTATGTGCTAAGGGGTATCTAGAGAGTGGGATAGCTTTAATAACTACCCTAACACTAACGCGTACCCTAACCCTAACCCGTACCCTAAACATAACACGTACCCTAATCCTAACCAATACCCTAAACCGAGCCCTAACCCTAACACTAACCCTAACCCTAACCCTAACCCATAACCTACGCCGTACCCGAAGCCCTCCCCGAACCCGTACCCTAAGCCGTACCCTAAGCCTAACCCTAACCCTAGGCTACCCTTGACTGCTTCTGCCTCCAATAGATTTCCTAAGCAGTAGTGTTTTAAGGAACAGCTTAAAAAGAGAATCCTATTGTGATTTCTTTATAATGGGTGTGTTCCTTATCTTATCCTAGTGTCTAAACTCTTCTCCATGGCTGGACCCCGAAATAATATTCCTTTACGTGCTAAGGGGTATGTAGAGAGTGGGATAGGTTTAATAACTACCCTAACCCTAACGCGTACCCTAACCCTATCCCCTACCCTAACCCTAACACGTACCCTAATCCTAACCCGTACCCTAAAACGAGCCCTAACCCTAACACTAACCCTAACCCTAACCCTAACCCATACCCTACGCCGTACCCGAAGCCCTCACCGAACCCGTACCCTAAGCCTAACCCTAAGCCTAACCCTAACCCTAGGCTACCCTTGACTGCTTCTGCCTCCAATAGATTTCCTAAGCAGTAGTGTTTTAAGGAACAGCTTAAAAAGAGAATCCTATTGTGATTTCTTTATAATGGGTGTGTTCCTTATCTTATCCTAGTGTCTAAACTCTTCTCCATGGCTGGACCCCCAAATAATATTCCTTTACGTGCTAAGGGGTATCTAGAGAGTGGGATAGGTTTAATAACTACCCTAACCCTAACGCGTACCCTAACCCTATCCCCTACCCTAACCCTAACATGTACCCTAATCCTAACCCGTACCTTAAACCGAGCCCTAACCCTAACACTAACCCTAACCCTAACCCTAACCCATACCCTACGCCGTACCCGAAGCCCTCACCGAACCCGTACCCTAAGCCGTACCCTAAGCCTAACCCTAACCCTAGGCTACCCTTGACTGCTTCTGCCTCCAATAGATTTCCTAAGCACTAGTGTTTTAAGGAACATCTTAAAAAGAGAATCCTAATGTGATTTCTTTATAATGGGTGTGTTCCTTATCTTATCCTAGTGTCTAAACTCTTCTCCATGGCTGGACCTCCAAATAATATTCCTTTATGTGCTAAGGGGTATCTAGAGAGTGGGATAGCTTTAATAACTACCCTAACACTAACGCGTACCCTAACCCTAACCCGTACCCTAAACATAACACGTACCCTAATCCTAACCAATACCCTAAACCGAGCCCTAACCCTAACACTAACCCTAACCCTAACCCTAACCCATAACCTACGCCGTACCCGAAGCCCTCCCCGAACCCGTACCCTAAGCCGTACCCTATGCCTAACCCTAACCCTAGGCTACCCTTGACTGCTTCTGCCTCCAATAGATTTCCTAAGCAGTAGTGTTTTAAGGAACAGCTTAAAAAGAGAATCCTATTGTGATTTCTTTATAATGGGTGTGTTCCTTATCTTATCCTAGTGTCTAAACTCTTCTCCATGGCTGGACCCCGAAATAATATTCCTTTACGTGCTAAGGGGTATCTAGAGAGTGGGATAGGTTTAATAACTACCCTAACCCTAACGCGTACCCTAACCCTATCCCCTACCCTAACCCTAACACGTACCCTAATCCTAACCCGTACCCTAAAACGAGCCCTAACCCTAACACTAACCCTAACCCTAACCCTAACCCATACCCTACGCCGTACCCGAAGCCCTCACCGAACCCGTACCCTAAGCCTAACCCTAAGCCTAACCCTAACCCTAGGCTACCCTTGACTGCTTCTGCCTCCAATAGATTTCCTAAGCAGTAGTGTTTTAAGGAACAGCTTAAAAAGAGAATCCTATTGTGATTTCTTTATAATGGGTGTGTTCCTTATCTTATCCTAGTGTCTAAACTCTTCTCCATGGCTGGACCCCCAAATAATATTCCTTTACGTGCTAAGGGGTATCTAGAGAGTGGGATAGGTTTAATAACTACCCTAACCCTAACGCGTACCCTAACCCTATCCCCTACCCTAACCCTAACATGTACCCTAATCCTAACCCGTACCTTAAACCGAGCCCTAACCCTAACACTAACCCTAACCCTAACCCTAACCCATACCCTACGCCGTACCCGAAGCCCTCACCGAACCCGTACCCTAAGCCGTACCCTAAGCCTAACCCTAACCCTAGGCTACCCTTGACTGCTTCTGCCTCCAATAGATTTCCTAAGCACTAGTGTTTTAAGGAACATCTTAAAAAGAGAATCCTAATGTGATTTCTTTATAATGGGTGTGTTCCTTATCTTATCCTAGTGTCTAAACTCTTCTCCATGGCTGGACCTCCAAATAATATTCCTTTATGTGCTAAGGGGTATCTAGAGAGTGGGATAGCTTTAATAACTACCCTAACACTAACGCGTACCCTAACCCTAACCCGTACCCTAAACATAACACGTACCCTAATCCTAACCAATACCCTAAACCGAGCCCTAACCCTAACACTAACCCTAACCCTAACCCTAACCCATACCCTACGCCGTACCCGAAGCCCTCCCCGAACCCGTACCCTAAGCCGTACCCTAAGCCTAACCCTAACCCTAGGCTACCCTTGACTGCTTCTGCCTCCAATAGATTTCCTAAGCAGTAGTGTTTTAAGGAACAGCTTAAAAAGAGAATCCTATTGTGATTTCTTTATAATGGGTGTGTTCCTTATCTTATCCTAGTGTCTAAACTCTTCTCCATGGCTGGACCCCGAAATAATATTCCTTTACGTGCTAAGGGGTATCTAGAGAGTGGGATAGGTTTAATAACTACCCTAACCCTAACGCGTACCCTAACCCTATCCCCTACCCTAACCCTAACACGTACCCTAATCCTAACCCGTACCCTAAAACGAGCCCTAACCCTAACACTAACCCTAACCCTAACCCTAACCCATACCCTACGCCGTACCCGAAGCCCTCACCGAACCCGTACCCTAAGCCTAACCCTAAGCCTAACCCTAACCCTAGGCTACCCTTGACTGCTTCTGCCTCCAATAGATTTCCTAAGCACTAGTGTTTTAAGGAACAGCTTAAAAAGAGAATCCTAATGTGATTTCTTTATAATGGGTGTGTTCCTTATCTTATCCTAGTGTCTAAACTCTTCTCCATGGCTGGACCTCCAAATAATATTCCTTTATGTGCTAAGGGGTATCTAGAGAGTGGGATAGCTTTAATAACTACCCTAACACTAACGCGTACCCTAACCCTAACCCCTACCCTAACCATAACACGTACCCTAATCCTAACCAATACCCTAAACCGAGCCCTAACCCTAACACTAACCCTAACCCTAACCCTAACCCATACCCTACGCCGTACCAGAAGCCCTCCCCGAACCCATACCCTAAGCCGTACCCTAAGCCTAACCCTAAGCCTAACCCTAACCCTAGGCTACCCTTGACTGCTTCTTCCTCCAATAGATTTCCTAAGCACTAGTGTTTTAAGGAACAGCTTAAAAAGAGAATCCTAATGTGATTTCTTTATAATGGGTGTGTTCCTTATCTTATCCTAGTGTCTAAACTCTTCTCCATGGCTGGACCCCCAAATAATATTCCTTTACGTGCTAAGGGGTATCTAGAGAGTGGGTTAGGTTTAATAACTACCCTAACACTAACGCGTACCCTAACCCTAAACCCAACCCTAACCCTAACACGTACACTAATCCTAACCAATACCCTATACCGAGCCCTAACCCTAACACTAACCCTAACCCTAACCCTAACCCATACCCTACGCCATACCAGAAGCCCTCCCCGAACCCGTACCCTAAGCCGTACCCTAAGCCTAACCCTAAGCCTAACCCTAACCCTAGGCTACCCTTGACTGCTTCTGCCTCCAATAGATTTCCTAAGCACTAGTGTTTTAAGGAACAGCTTAAAAAGAGAATCCTAATGTGATTTCTTTATAATGGGTGTGTTCCTTATCTTATCCTAGTGTCTAAACTCTTCTCCATGGCTGGACCTCCAAATAATATTCCTTTACGTGCTAAGGGGTATCTAGAGAGTGGGTTAGGTTTAATAACTACCCTAACACTAACGCGTACCCTAACCCTAACCCCTACCCTATCGCTAACACGTACCCTAATCCTAACCAATACCCTAAACCGAGCCCTAACCCTAACACTAACCCTAACCCTAAACCTAACCCATACCCTACGCCGTACCAGAAGCCCTCCCCGAACCCGTACCCTAAGCCGTACCCTAAGCCGTACCCTAAGCCTAACCCTAACCCTAGGCTACCCTTGACTGCTTCTGCCTCCAATAGATTTCCTAAGCACTAGTGTTTTAAGGAACAGCTTAAAAAGAGAATCCTAATGTGATTTCTTTATAATGGGTGTGTTCCTTATCTTATCCTAGTGTCTAAACTCTTCTCCATGGCTGGACCCCCAAATAATATTCCTTTACGTGCTAAGGGGTATCTAGAGAGTGGGTTAGGTTTAATAACTACCCTAACACTAACGCGTACCCTAACCCTAACCCCTACCCTAACCCTAACACGTACCCTAATCCTAACCAATACCCTAAGCCGAGCCCTAAACCTAACACTAACCCTAACCCTAACCCTAACCCATACCCTAAGCCGTACCCGAAGCCCTCCCCAAACCCGTACCCTAAGCCGTACCCTAAGCCGTACCCTAAGCCTAACCCTAACCCTAGGCTACCCTTGACTGCTTCTGCCTCCAATAGATTTCCTAAGCACTAGTGTTTTAAGGAACAGCTTAAAAAGAGAATCCTAATGTGATTTCTTTATAATGGGTGTGTTCCTTATCTTATCCTAGTGTCTAAACTCTTCTCCATGGCTGGACCCCCAAATAATATTCCTTTACGTGCTAAGGGGTATCTAGAGAGTGGGATAGGTTTAATAACTACCCTAACCCTAACGCGTACCCTAACCCTATCCCCTACCCTAACCCTAACACGTACCGTAATCCTAACCCGTACCCTAAACCGAGCCCTAACCCTAACACTAACCCTAACCCTAACCCTAACCCATACCCTACGCCATACCCGAAGCCCTCCCCGAACCCGTACCCTAAGCCGTACCCTAAGCCGTACCCTAAGCCTAACCCTAACCCTAGGCTACCCTTGACTGCTTCTGCCTCCAATAGATTTCCTAAGCACTAGTGTTTTAAGGAACAGCTTAAAAAGAGAATCCTAATGTGATTTCTTTATAATGGGTGTGTTCCTTATCTTATCCTAGTGTCTAAACTCTTCTCCATGGCTGGACCTCCAAATAATATTCCTTTATGTGCTAAGGGGTATCTAGAGAGTGGGATAGCTTTAATAACTACCCTAACACTAACGCGTACCCTAACCCTAACCCCTACCCTAACCATAACACGTACCCTAATCCTAACCAATACCCTAAACCGAGCCCTAACCCTAACACTAACCCTAACCCTAACCCTAACCCATACCCTACGCCGTACCCGAAGCCCTCCCCGAACCCGTACCCTAAGCCGTACCCTAAGCCGTACCCTAAGCCTAACCCTAACCCTAGGCTACCCTTGACTGCTTCTGCCTCCAATAGATTTCCTAAGCAGTAGTGTTTTAAGGAACAGCTTAAAAAGAGAATCCTATTGTGATTTCTTTATAATGGGTGTGTTCCTTATCTTATCCTAGTGTCTAAACTCTTCTCCATGGCTGGACCCCCAAATAATATTCCTTTACGTGCTAAGGTGTATCTAGAGAGTGGGATAGGTTTAATAACTACCCTAACCCTAACACGTACCCTAACCCTATCCCCTACCTTAACCCTAACTCGTACCCTAATCCTAACCCGTACCCTAAAACGAGCCCTAACCCTAACACTAACCCTAACCCTAACCCTAACCCATACCCTACGCCGTACCCGAAGCCCTCACCGAACCCGTACCCTAAGCCGTACCCTAAGCCTAACCCTAACCCTAACCCTAACCCTAACCCTAACCCTAACCCTAACCCTAACCCTAACCCTAACCCTAACCCTAACCCTAACTCGTACCCTAATCCTAACCCGTACCCTAAAACGAGCCCTAACCCTAACACTAACCCTAACCCTAACCCTAACCCATACCCTAAGCCGTACCCGAAGCCCTCCCCAAACCCGTACCCTAAGCCGTACCCTAAGCCGTACCCTAAGCCTAACCCTAACCCTAGGCTACCCTTGACTGCTTCTGCCTCCAATAGATTTCCTAAGCACTAGTGTTTTAAGGAACAGCTTAAAAAGAGAATCCTAATGTGATTTCTTTATAATGGGTGTGTTCCTTATCTTATCCTAGTGTCTAAACTCTTCTCCATGGCTGGACCTCCAAATAATATTCCTTTATGTGCTAAGGGGTATCTAGAGAGTGGGATAGCTTTAATAACTACCCTAACACTAACGCGTACCCTAACCCTAACCCGTACCCTAAACATAACACGTACCCTAATCCTAACCAATACCCTAAACCGAGCCCTAACCCTAACACTAACCCTAACCCTAACCCTAACCCATAACCTACGCCGTACCCGAAGCCCTCCCCGAACCCGTACCCTAAGCCGTACCCTAAGCCTAACCCTAACCCTAGGCTACCCTTGACTGCTTCTGCCTCCAATAGATTTCCTAAGCAGTAGTGTTTTAAGGAACAGCTTAAAAAGAGAATCCTATTGTGATTTCTTTATAATGGGTGTGTTCCTTATCTTATCCTAGTGTCTAAACTCTTCTCCATGGCTGGACCCCGAAATAATATTCCTTTACGTGCTAAGGGGTATCTAGAGAGTGGGATAGGTTTAATAACTACCCTAACCCTAACGCGTACCCTAACCCTATCCCCTACCCTAACCCTAACACGTACCCTAATCCTAACCCGTACCCTAAAACGAGCCCTAACCCTAACACTAACCCTAACCCTAACCCTAACCCATACCCTACGCCGTACCCGAAGCCCTCACCGAACCCGTACCCTAAGCCTAACCCTAAGCCTAACCCTAACCCTAGGCTACCCTTGACTGCTTCTGCCTCCAATAGATTTCCTAAGCAGTAGTGTTTTAAGGAACAGCTTAAAAAGAGAATCCTATTGTGATTTCTTTATAATGGGTGTGTTCCTTATCTTATCCTAGTGTCTAAACTCTTCTCCATGGCTGGACCCCCAAATAATATTCCTTTACGTGCTAAGGTGTATCTAGAGAGTGGGATAGGTTTAATAACTAACCTAACCCTAATGCGTACCCTAACCCTAACCCCTACTCTAACCCTAACATGTACCCTAATCCTAACCCGTACCCTAAACCGAGCCCTAACCCTAACACTAACCCTAACCCTAACCCTAACCCATACCCTACGCCGTACCCAAAGCCCTCCCCGAACCCGTACCCTAAACCGTACCCTAAGCCGTACCCTAAGCCTAACCCTAACCCTAGGCTACCCTTGACTGCTTCTTCCTCCAATAGATTTCCTAAGCACTAGTGTTTTAAGGAACAGTTTAAAAAGAGAATCCTAATGTGATTTCTTTATAATGGGTGTGTTCCTTATCTTATCCTAGTGTCTAAACTCTTCTCCATGGCTGGACCCCCAAATAATATTCCTTTACGTGCTAAGGGGTATCTAGAGAGTGGGATAGGTTTAATAACTACCCTAACCCTAACACGTACCCTAACCCTATCCCCTACCTTAACCCTAACTCGTACCCTAATCCTAACCCGTACCCTAAAACGAGCCCTAACCCTAACACTAACCCTAACCCTAACCCTAACCCATACCCTACGCCGTACCCGAAGCCCTCACCGAACCCGTACCCTAAGCCGTACCCTAAGCCTAACCCTAAGCCTAACCCTAACCCTAGGCTACCCTTGACTGCTTCTGCCTCCAATAGATTTCCTAAGCACTAGTGTTTTAAGGAACAGCTTAAAAAGAGAATCCTAATGTGATTTCTTTATAATGGGTGTGTTCCTTATCTTATCCTAGTGTCTAAACTCTTCTCCATGGCTGGACCCCCAAATAATATTCCTTTACGTGCTAAGGGGTATCTAGAGAGTGGGATAGGTTTAATAACTACCCTAACCCTAACGCGTACCCTAACCCTAACCCCTACCCTAACCCTAACATGTACCCTAATCCTAACCCGTACCTTAAACCGAGCCCTAACCCTAACACTAACCCTAACCCTAACCCTAACCCATACCCTACGCCGTACCCGAAGCCCTCACCGAACCCGTACCCTAAGCCGTACCCTAAGCCTAACCCTAACCCTAGGCTACCCTTGACTGCTTCTGCCTCCAATAGATTTCCTAAGCACTAGTGTTTTAAGGAACATCTTAAAAAGAGAATCCTAATGTGATTTCTTTATAATGGGTGTGTTCCTTATCTTATCCTAGTGTCTAAACTCTTCTCCATGGCTGGACCTCCAAATAATATTCCTTTATGTGCTAAGGGGTATCTAGAGAGTGGGATAGCTTTAATAACTACCCTAACACTAACGCGTACCCTAACCCTAACCCCTACCCTAAACATAACACGTACCCTAATCCTAACCAATACCCTAAACCGAGCCCTAACCCTAACACTAACCCTAACCCTAACCCTAACCCATACCCTACGCCGTACCCGAAGCCCTCCCCAAACCCGTACCCTAAGCCGTACCCTAAGCCTAACCCTAACCCTAGGCTACCCTTGACTGCTTCTGCCTCCAATAGATTTCCTAAGCAGTAGTGTTTTAAGGAACAGCTTAAAAAGAGAATCCTATTGTGATTTCTTTATAATGGGTGTGTTCCTTATCTTATCCTAGTGTCTAAACTCTTCTCCATGGCTGGACCCCGAAATAATATTCCTTTACGTGCTAAGGGTTATCTAGAGAGTGGGATAGGTTTAATAACTACCCTAACCCTAACGCGTACCCTAACCCTATCCCCTACCCTAACCCTAACACGTACCCTAATCCTAACCCGTACCCTAAAACGAGCCCTAACCCTAACACTAACCCTAACCCTAACCCTAACCCATACCCTACGCCGTACCCGAAGCCCTCACCGAACCCGTACCCTAAGCCTAACCCTAAGCCTAACCCTAACCCTAGGCTACCCTTGACTGCTTCTGCCTCCAATAGATTTCCTAAGCACTAGTGTTTTAAGGAACAGCTTAAAAAGAGAATCCTAATGTGATTTCTTTATAATGGGTGTGTTCCTTATCTTATCCTAGTGTCTAAACTCTTCTCCATGGCTGGACCTCCAAATAATATTCCTTTATGTGCTAAGGGGTATCTAGAGAGTGGGATAGCTTTAATAACTACCCTAACACTAACGCGTACCCTAACCCTAACCCCTACCCTAACCATAACACGTACCCTAATTCTAACCAATACCCTAAACCGAGCCCTAACCCTAACACTAACCCTAACCCTAACCCTAACCCATACCCTACGCCGTACCAGAAGCCCTCCCCGAACCCATACCCTAAGCCGTACCCTAAGCCTAACCCTAAGCCTAACCCTAACCCTAGGCTACCCTTGACTGCTTCTTCCTCCAATAGATTTCCTAAGCACTAGTGTTTTAAGGAACAGCTTAAAAAGAGAATCCTAATGTGATTTCTTTATAATGGGTGTGTTCCTTATCTTATCCTAGTGTCTAAACTCTTCTCCATGGCTGGACCCCCAAATAATATTCCTTTACGTGCTAAGGGGTATCTAGAGAGTGGGTTAGGTTTAATAACTACCCTAACACTAACGCGTACCCTAACCCTAAACCCAACCCTAACCCTAACACGTACACTAATCCTAACCAATACCCTATACCGAGCCCTAACCCTAACACTAACCCTAACCCTAACCCTAAACCATACCCTACGCCATACCAGAAGCCCTCCCCGAACCCGTACCCTAAGCCGTACCCTAAGCCTAACCCTAAGCCTAACCCTAACCCTAGGCTACCCTTGACTGCTTCTGCCTCCAATAGATTTCCTAAGCACTAGTGTTTTAAGGAACAGCTTAAAAAGAGAATCCTAATGTGATTTCTTTATAATGGGTGTGTTCCTTATCTTATCCTAGTGTCTAAACTCTTCTCCATGGCTGGACCTCCAAATAATATTCCTTTACGTGCTAAGGGGTATCTAGAGAGTGGGTTAGGTTTAATAACTACCCTAACACTAACGCGTACCCTAACCCTAACCCCTACCCTATCGCTAACACGTACCCTAATCCTAACCAATACCCTAAACCGAGCCCTAACCCTAACACTAACCCTAACCCTAAACCTAACCCATACCCTACGCCGTACCAGAAGCCCTCCCCGAACCCGTACCCTAAGCCGTACCCTAAGCCGTACCCTAAGCCTAACCCTAACCCTAGGCTACCCTTGACTGCTTCTGCCTCCAATAGATTTCCTAAGCACTAGTGTTTTAAGGAACAGCTTAAAAAGAGAATCCTAATGTGATTTCTTTATAATGGGTGTGTTCCTTATCTTATCCTAGTGTCTAAACTCTTCTCCATGGCTGGACCCCCAAATAATATTCCTTTACGTGCTAAGGGGTATCTAGAGAGTGGGTTAGGTTTAATAACTACCCTAACACTAACGCGTACCCTAACCCTAACCCCTACCCTAACCCTAACACGTACCCTAATCCTAACCAATACCCTAAGCCGAGCCCTAAACCTAACACTAACCCTAACCCTAACCCTAACCCATACCCTAAGCCGTACCCGAAGCCCTCCCCAAACCCGTACCCTAAGCCGTACCCTAAGCCGTACCCTAAGCCTAACCCTAACCCTAGGCTACCCTTGACTGCTTCTGCCTCCAATAGATTTCCTAAGCACTAGTGTTTTAAGGAACAGCTTAAAAAGAGAATCCTAATGTGATTTCTTTATAATGGGTGTGTTCCTTATCTTATCCTAGTGTCTAAACTCTTCTCCATGGCTGGACCCCCAAATAATATTCCTTTACGTGCTAAGGGGTATCTAGAGAGTGGGATAGGTTTAATAACTACCCTAACCCTAACGCGTACCCTAACCCTATCCCCTACCCTAACCCTAACACGTACCCTAATCCTAACCCGTACCCTAAACCGAGCCCTAACCCTAACACTAACCCTAACCCTAACCCTAACCCATACCCTATGCCATACCCGAAGCCCTCCCCGAACCCGTACCCTAAGCCGTACCCTAAGCCGTACCCTAAGCCTAACCCTAACCCTAGGCTACCCTTGACTGCTTCTGCCTCCAATAGATTTCCTAAGCACTAGTGTTTTAAGGAACAGCTTAAAAAGAGAATCCTAATGTGATTTCTTTATAATGGGTGTGTTCCTTATCTTATCCTAGTGTCTAAACTCTTCTCCATGGCTGGACCTCCAAATAATATTCCTTTATGTGCTAAGGGGTATCTAGAGAGTGGGATAGCTTTAATAACTACCCTAACACTAACGCGTACCCTAACCCTAACCCCTACCCTAACCATAACACGTACCCTAATCCTAACCAATACCCTAAACCGAGCCCTAACCCTAACACTAACCCTAACCCTAACCCTAACCCATACCCTACGCCGTACCCGAAGCCCTCCCCGAACCCGTACCCTAAGCCGTACCCTAAGCCGTACCCTAAGCCTAACCCTAACCCTAGGCTTCCCTTGACTGCTTCTGCCTCCAATAGATTTCCTAAGCAGTAGTGTTTTAAGGAACAGCTTAAAAAGAGAATCCTATTGTGATTTCTTTATAATGGGTGTGTTCCTTATCTTATCCTAGTGTCTAAACTCTTCTCCATGGCTGGACCCCCAAATAATATTCCTTTACGTGCTAAGGTGTATCTAGAGAGTGGGATAGGTTTAATAACTAACCTAACCCTAACGCGTACCCTAACCCTAACCCCTACTCTAACCCTAACATGTACCCTAATCCTAACCCGTACCCTAAACCGAGCCCTAACCCTAACACTAACCCTAACCCTAACCCTAACCCATACCCTACGCCGTACCCGAAGCCCTCCCCGAACCCGTACCCTAAATCGTACCCTAAGCCGTACCCTAAGCCTAACCCTAACCCTAGGCTACCCTTGACTGCTTCTTCCTCCAATAGATTTCCTAAGCACTAGTGTTTTAAGGAACAGCTTAAAAAGAGAATCCTAATGTGATTTCTTTATAATGGGTGTGTTCCTTATCTTATCCTAGTGTCTAAACTCTTCTCCATGGCTGGACCCCCAAATAATATTCCTTTACGTGCTAAGGGGTATCTAGAGAGTGGGATAGGTTTAATAATTACCCTAACCCTAACACGTACCCTAACCCTATCCCCTACCTTAACCCTAACTCGTACCCTAATCCTAACCCGTACCCTAAAACGAGCCCTAACCCTAACACTAACCCTAACCCTAACCCTAACCCATACCCTACGCCGTACCCGAAGCCCTCACCGAACCCGTACCCTAAGTCGTACCCTAAGCCTAACCCTAAGCCTAACCCTAACCCTAGGCTACCCTTGACTGCTTCTGCCTCCAATAGATTTCCTAAGCACTAGTGTTTTAAGGAACATCTTAAAAAGAGAATCCTAATGTGATTTCTTTATAATGGGTGTGTTCCTTATCTTATCCTAGTGTCTAAACTCTTCTCCATGGCTGGACCTCCAAATAATATTCCTTTATGTGCTAAGGGGTATCTAGAGAGTGGGAAAGCTTTAATAACTAGCCTAACACTAACGCGTACCCTAACCCTAACCCCTACCCTAAACATAAGACGTACCCTAATCCTAACCAATACCCTAAACCGAGCCCTAACCCTAACACTAACCCTAACCCTAACCCTAACCCATACCCTACGCCGTACCCGAAGCCCTCCCCGAACCCGTACCCTAAGCCGTACCCTAAGCCTAACCCTAACCCTAGGCTACCCTTGACTGCTTCTGCCTCCAATAGATTTCCTAAGCAGTAGTGTTTTAAGGAACAGCTTAAAAAGAGAATCCTATTGTGATTTCTTTATAATGGGTGTGTTCCTTATCTTATCCTAGTGTCTAAACACTTCTCCATGGCTGGACCCCGAAATAATATTCCTTTACGTGCTAAGGGGTATCTAGAGAGTGGGATAGGTTTAATAACTACCCTAACCCTAACGCGTACCCTAACCCTATCCACTACCCTAACCCTAACACGTACCCTAATCCTAACCCGTACCCTAAAACGAGCCCTAACCCTAACACTAACCCTAACCCTAACCCTAACCCATACCCTACGCCGTACCCGAAGCCCTCACCGAACCCGTACCCTAAGCCTAACCCTAAGCCTAACCCTAACCCTAGGCTACCCTTGACTGCTTCTGCCTCCAATAGATTTCCTAAGCACTAGTGTTTTAAGGAACAGCTTAAAAAGAGAATCCTAATGTGATTTCTTTATAATGGGTGTGTTCCTTATCTTATCCTAGTGTCTAAACTCTTCTCCATGGCTGGACCTCCAAATAATATTCCTTTATGTGCTAAGGGGTATCTAGAGAGTGGGATAGCTTTAATAACTACCCTAACACTAACGCGTACCCTAACGCTAACCCCTACCCTAACCATAACACGTACCCTAATCCTAACCAATACCCTAAACCGAGCCCTAACCCTAACACTAACCCTAACCCTAACCCTAACCCATACCCTACGCCGTACCAGAAGCCCTCCCCGAACCCGTACCCTAAGCCGTACCCTAAGCCTAACCCTAAGCCTAACCCTAACCCTAGGCTACCCTTGACTGCTTCTTCCTCCAATAGATTTCCTAAGCACTAGTGTTTTACGGAACAGCTTAAAAAGAGAATCCTAATGTGATTTCTTTATAATGGGTGTGTTCCTTATCTTATCCTAGTGTCTAAACTCTTCTCCATGGCTGGACCCCCAAATAATATTCCTTTACGTGCTAAGGGGTATCTAGAGAGTGGGTTAGGTTTAATAACTACCCTAACACTAACTCGTACCCTAACCCCTAAACCCAACCCTAACCCTAACACGTACACTAATCCTAACCAATACCCTATACCGAGCCCTAACCCTAACACTAACCCTAACCCTAACCCTAACCCATACCCTACGCCATATCAGAAGCCCTCCCCGAACCCGTACCCTAAGCCGTACCCTAAGCCTAACCCTAAGCCTAACCCTAACCCTAGGCTACCCTTGACTGCTTCTGCCTCCAATAGATTTCCTAAGCACTAGTGTTTTAAGGAACAGCTTAAAAAGAGAATCCTAATGTGATTTCTTTATAATGGGTGTGTTCCTTATCTTATCCTAGTGTCTAAACTCTTCTCCATGGCTGGACCTCCAAATAATATTCCTTTACGTGCTAAGGGGTATCTAGAGAGTGGGTTAGGTTTAATAACTACCCTAACACTAACGCGTACCCTAACCCTAACCCCTACCCTATCGCTAACACATACCCTAATCCTAACCAATACCCTAAACCGAGCCCTAACCCTAACACTAACCCTAACCCTAACCCTAACCCATACCCTACGCCGTACCAGAAGCCCTCCCCGAACCCGTACCCTAAGCCGTACCCTAAGCCTAACCCTAAGCCTAACCCTAACCCTAGGCTACCCTTGACTGCTTCTGCCTCCAATAGATTTCCTAAGCACTAGTGTTTTAAGGAACAGCTTAAAAAGAGAATCCTAATGTGATTTCTTTATAATGGGTGTGTTCCTTATCTTATCCTAGTGTCTAAACTCTTCTCCATGGCTGGACCCCCAAATAATATTCCTTTACGTGCTAAGGGGTATCTAGAGAGTGGGTTAGGTTTAATAACTACTCTAACACTAACGCGTACCCTAACCCTAACCCCTACCCTAACCCTAACACGTACCCTAATCCTAACCAATACCCTAAGCTGAGCCCTAAACCTAACACTAACCCTAACCCTAACCCTAACCCATACCCTAAGCCGTACCCGAAGCCCTCCCCAAACCCGTACCCTAAGCCGTACCCTAAGCCGTACCCTAAGCCTAACCCTAACCCTAGGCTACCCTTGACTGCTTCTGCCTCCAATAGATTTCCTAAGCACTAGTGTTTTAAGGAACAGCTTAAAAAGAGAATCCTAATGTGATTTCTTTATAATGGGTGTGTTCCTTATCTTATCCTAGTGTCTAAACTCTTCTCCATGGCTGGACCCCCAAATAATATTCCTTTACGTGCTAAGGGGTATCTAGAGAGTGGGATAGGTTTAATAACTACCCTAACCCTAACGCATACCCTAACCCTATCCCGTACCCTAACCCTAACACGTACCCTAATCCTAACCCGTACCCTAAACCGAGCCCTAACCCTAACACTAACCCTAACCCTAACCCTAACCCATACCCTACGCCATACCCGAAGCCCTCCCCGAACCCGTACCCTAAGCCGTACCCTAAGCCGTACCCTAAGCCTAACCCTAACCCTAGGCTACCCTTGACTGCTTCTGCCTCCAATAGATTTCCTAAGCACTAGTGTTTTAAGGAACAGCTTAAAAAGAGAATCCTAATGTGATTTCTTTATAATGGGTGTGTTCCTTATCTTATCCTAGTGTCTAAACTCTTCTCCATGGCTGGACCTCCAAATAATATTCCTTTATGTGCTAAGGGGTATCTAGAGAGTGGGATAGCTTTAATAACTACCCTAACACTAACGCGTACCCTAACCCTAACCCCTACCCTAACCATAACACGTACCCTAATCCTAACCAATACCCTAAACCGAGCCCTAACCCTAACACTAACCCTAACCCTAACCCTAACCCATACCCTACGCCGTACCCGAAGCCCTCCCCGAACCCGTACCCTAAGCCGTACCCTAAGCCGTACCCTAAGCCTAACCCTAACCCTAGGCTACCCTTGACTGCTTCTGCCTCCAATAGATTTCCTAAGCAGTAGTGTTTTAAGGAACAGCTTAAAAAGAGAATCCTATTGTGATTTCTTTATAATGGGTGTGTTCCTTATCTTATCCTAGTGTCTAAACTCTTCTCCATGGCTGGACCCCCAAATAATATTCCTTTACGTGCTAAGGTGTATCTAGAGAGTGGGATAGGTTTAATAACTAACCTAACCCTAACGCGTACCCTAACCCTAACCCCTACTCTAACCCTAACATGTACCCTAATCCTAACCCGTACCCTAAACCGAGCCCTAACCCTAACACTAACCCTAACCCTAACCCTAACCCATACCCTACGCCGTACCCGAAGCCCTCCCCGAACCCGTACCCTAAATCGTACCCTAAGCCGTACCCTAAGCCTAACCCTAACCCTAGGCTACCCTTGACTGCTTCTTCCTCCAATAGATTTCCTAAGCACTAGTGTTTTAAGGAACAGCTTAAAAAGAGAATCCTAATGTGATTTCTTTATAATGGGTGTGTTCCTTATCTTATCCTAGTGTCTAAACTCTTCTCCATGGCTGGACCCCCAAATAATATTCCTTTACGTGCTAAGGGGTATCTAGAGAGTGGGATAGGTTTAATAATTACCCTAACCCTAACACGTACCCTAACCCTATCCCCTACCTTAACCCTAACTCGTACCCTAATCCTAACCCGTACCCTAAAACGAGCCCTAACCCTAACACTAACCCTAACCCTAACCCTAACCCATACCCTACGCCGTACCCGAAGCCCTCACCGAACCCGTACCCTAAGTCGTACCCTAAGCCTAACCCTAAGCCTAACCCTAACCCTAGGCTACCCTTGACTGCTTCTGCCTCCAATAGATTTCCTAAGCACTAGTGTTTTAAGGAACATCTTAAAAAGAGAATCCTAATGTGATTTCTTTATAATGGGCGTGTTCCTTATCTTATCCTAGTGTCTAAACTCTTCTCCATGGCTGGACCTCCAAATAATATTCCTTTATGTGCTAAGGGGTATCTAGAGAGTGGGAAAGCTTTAATAACTACCCTAACACTAACGCGTACCCTAACCCTAACCCCTACCCTAAACATAAGACGTACCCTAATCCTAACCAATACCCTAAACCGAGCCCTAACCCTAACACTAACCCTAACCCTAACCCTAACCCATACCCTACGCCGTACCCGAAGCCCTCCCCGAACCCGTACCCTAAGCCGTACCCTAAGCCTAACCCTAACCCTAGGCTACCCTTGACTGCTTCTGCCTCCAATAGATTTCCTAAGCAGTAGTGTTTTAAGGAACAGCTTAAAAAGAGAATCCTATTGTGATTTCTTTATAATGGGTGTGTTCCTTATCTTATCCTAGTATCTAAACTCTTCTCCATGGCTGGACCCCGAAATAATATTCCTTTACGTGCTAAGGGGTATCTAGAGAGTGGGATAGGTTTAATAACTACCCTAACCCTAACGCGTACCCTAACCCTATCCACTACCCTAACCCTAACACGTACCCTAATCCTAACCCGTACCCTAAAACGAGCCCTAACCCTAACACTAACCCTAACCCTAACCCTAACCCATACCCTACGCCGTACCCGAAGCCCTCACCGAACCCGTACCCTAAGCCTAACCCTAAGCCTAACCCTAACCCTAGGCTACCCTTGACTGCTTCTGCCTCCAATAGATTTCCTAAGCACTAGTGTTTTAAGGAACAGCTTAAAAAGAGAATCCTAATGTGATTTCTTTATAATGGGTGTGTTCCTTATCTTATCCTAGTGTCTAAACTCTTCTCCATGGCTGGACCTCCAAATAATATTCCTTTATGTGCTAAGGGGTATCTAGAGAGTGGGATAGCTTTAATAACTACCCTAACACTAACGCGTACCCTAACGCTAACCCCTACCCTAACCATAACACGTACCCTAATCCTAACCAATACCCTAAACCGAGCCCTAACCCTAACACTAACCCTAACCCTAACCCTAACCCATACCCTACGCCGTACCAGAAGCCCTCCCCGAACCCGTACCCTAAGCCGTACCCTAAGCCTAACCCTAAGCCTAACCCTAACCCTAGGCTACCCTTGACTGCTTCTTCCTCCAATAGATTTCCTAAGCACTAGTGTTTTAAGGAACAGCTTAAAAAGAGAATCCTAATGTGATTTCTTTATAATGGGTGTGTTCCTTATCTTATCCTAGTGTCTAAACTCTTCTCCATGGCTGGACCCCCAAATAATATTCCTTTACGTGCTAAGGGGTATCTAGAGAGTGGGTTAGGTTTAATAACTACCCTAACACTAACTCGTACCCTAACCCTAAACCCAACCCTAACCCTAACACGTACACTAATCCTAACCAATACCCTATACCGAGCCCTAACCCTAACACTAACCCTAACCCTAACCCTAACCCATACCCTACGCCATACCAGAAGCCCTCCCCGAACCCGTACCCTAAGCCGTACCATAAGCCTAACCCTAAGCCTAACCCTAACCCTAGGCTACCCTTGACTGCTTCTGCCTCCAATAGATTTCCTAAGCACTAGTGTTTTAAGGAACAGCTTAAAAAGAGAATCCTAATGTGATTTCTTTATAATGGGTGTGTTCCTTATCTTATCCTAGTGTCTAAACTCTTCTCCATGGCTGGACCTCCAAATAATATTCCTTTACGTGCTAAGGGGTATCTAGAGAGTGGGTTAGGTTTAATAACTACCCTAACACTAACGCGTACCCTAACCCTAACCCCTACCCTATCGCTAACACATACCCTAATCCTAACCAATACCCTAAACCGAGCCCTAACCCTAACACTAACCCTAACCCTAACCCTAACCCATACCCTACGCCGTACCAGAAGCCCTCCCCGAACCCGTACCCTAAGCCGTACCCTAAGCCGTACCCTAAGCCTAACCCTAACCCTAGGCTACCCTTGACTGCTTCTGCCTCCAATAGATTTCCTAAGCACTAGTGTTTTAAGGAACAGCTTAAAAAGAGAATCCTAATGTGATTTCTTTATAATGGGTGTGTTCCTTATCTTATCCTAGTGTCTAAACTCTTCTCCATGGCTGGACCCCCAAATAATATTCCTTTACGTGCTAAGGGGTATCTAGAGAGTGGGTTAGGTTTAATAACTACCCTAACACTAACGCGTACCCTAACCCTAACCCCTACCCTAACCCTAACACGTACCCTAATCCTAACCAATACCCTAAGCCGAGCCCTAAACCTAACACTAACCCTAACCCTAACCCTAACCCATACCCTAAGCCGTACCCGAAGCCCTCCCCAAACCCGTACCCTAAGCCGTACCCTAAGCCGTACCCTAAGCCTAACCCTAACCCTAGGCTACCCTTGACTGCTTCTGCCTCCAATAGATTTCCTAAGCACTAGTGTTTTAAGGAACAGCTTAAAAAGAGAATCCTAATGTGATTTCTTTATAATGGGTGTGTTCCTTATCTTATCCTAGTGTCTAAACCCTTCTCCATGGCTGGACCCCCAAATAATATTCCTTTACGTGCTAAGGGGTATCTAGAGAGTGGGATAGGTTTAATAACTACCCTAACCCTAACGCGTACCCTAACCCTATCCCGTACCCTAACCCTAACACGTACCCTAATCCTAACCCGTACCCTAAACCGAGCCCTAACCCTAACACTAACCCTAACCCTAACCCTAACCCATACCCTACGCCGTACCCGAAGCCCTCCCCGAACCCGTACCCTAAACCGTACCCTAAGCCGTACCCTAAGCCTAACCCTAACCCTAGGCTACCCTTGACTGCTTCTTCCTCCAATAGATTTCCTAAGCACTAGTGTTTTAAGGAACAGCTTAAAAAGAGAATCCTAATGTGATTTCTTTATAATGGGTGTGTTCCTTATCTTATCCTAGTGTCTAAACTCTTCTCCATGGCTGGACCCCCAAATAATATTCCTTTACGTGCTAAGGGGTAACTAGAGAGTGGGATAGGTTTAATAACTACCCTAACCCTAACACGTACCCTAACCCTATCCCCTACCTTAACCCTAACTCGTACCCTAATCCTAACCCGTACCCTAAAACGAGCCCTAACCCTAACACTAACCCTAACCCTAACCCTAACCCATACCCTACGCCGTACCCGAAGCCCTCACCGAACCCGTACCCTAAGCCGTACCCTAAGCCTAACCCTAACCCTAACCCTAACCCTAACCCTAACCCTAACCCTAACCCTAACCCTAACCCTAACCCTAACCCTAACCCTAACTCGTACCCTAATCCTAACCCGTACCCTAAAACGAGCCCTAACCCTAACACTAACCCTAACCCTAACCCTAACCCATACCCTACGCCGTACCCGAAGCCCTCACCGAACCCGTACCCTAAGCCTAACCCTAAGCCTAACCCTAACCCTAGGCTACCCTTGACTGCTTCTGCCTCCAATAGATTTCCTAAGCACTAGTGTTTTAAGGAACAGCTTAAAAAGAGAATCCTAATGTGATTTCTTTATAATGGGTGTGTTCCTTATCTTATCCTAGTGTCTAAACTCTTCTCCATGGCTGGACCTCCAAATAATATTCCTTTATGTGCTAAGGGGTATCTAGAGAGTGGGATAGCTTTAATAACTACCCTAACACTAACGCGTACCCTAACCCTAACCCCTACCCTAACCATAACACGTACCCTAATCCTAACCAATACCCTAAACCGAGCCCTAACCCTAACACTAACCCTAACCCTAACCCTAACCCATACCCTACGCCGTACCAGAAGCCCTCCCCGAACCCGTACCCTAAGCCGTACCCTAAGCCTAACCCTAAGCCTAACCCTAACCCTAGGCTACCCTTGACTGCTTCTTCCTCCAATAGATTTCCTAAGCACTAGTGTTTTAAGGAACAGCTTAAAAAGAGAATCCTAATGTGATTTCTTTATAATGGGTGTGTTCCTTATCTTATCCTAGTGTCTAAACTCTTCTCCATGGCTGGACCCCCAAATAATATTCCTTTACGTGCTAAGGGGTATCTAGAGAGTGGGTTAGGTTTAATAACTACCCTAACACTAACTCGTACCCTAACCCTAAACCCAACCCTAACCCTAACACGTACACTAATCCTAACCAATACCCTATACCGAGCCCTAACCCTAACACTAACCCTAACCCTAACCCTAACCCATACCCTACGCCATACCAGAAGCCCTCCCCGAACCCGTACCCTAAGCCGTACCCTAAGCCTAACCCTAAGCCTAACCCTAACCCTAGGCTACCCTTGACTGCTTCTGCCTCCAATAGATTTCCTAAGCACTAGTGTTTTAAGGAACAGCTTAAAAAGAGAATCCTAATGTGATTTCTTCATAATGGGTGTGTTCCTTATCTTATCCTAGTGTCTAAACTCTTCTCCATGGCTGGACCTCCAAATAATATTCCTTTACGTGCTAAGGGGTATCTAGAGAGTGGGTTAGGTTTAATAACTACCCTAACACTAACTCGTACCCTAACCCTAAACCCAACCCTAACCCTAACACGTACACTAATCCTAACCAATACCCTATACCGAGCCCTAACCCTAACACTAACCCTAACCCTAACCCTAACCCATACCCTACGCCATACCAGAAGCCCTCCCCGAACCCGTACCCTAAGCCGTACCCTAAGCCTAACCCTAAGCCTAACCCTAACCCTAGGCTACCCTTGACTGCTTCTGCCTCCAATAGATTTCCTAAGCACTAGTGTTTTAAGGAACAGCTTAAAAAGAGAATCCTAATGTGATTTCTTTATAATGGGTGTGTTCCTTATCTTATCCTAGTGTCTAAACTCTTCTCCATGGCTGGACCTCCAAATAATATTCCTTTACGTGCTAAGGGGTATCTAGAGAGTGGGTTAGGTTTAATAACTACCCTAACACTAACGCGTACCCTAACCCTAACCCCTACCCTATCGCTAACACATACCCTAATCCTAACCAATACCCTAAACCGAGCCCTAACCCTAACACTAACCCTAACCCTAACCCTAACCCATACCCTACGCCGTACCAGAAGCCCTCCCCGAACCCGTACCCTAAGCCGTACCCTAAGCCGTACCCTAAGCCTAACCCTAACCCTAGGCTACCCTTGACTGCTTCTGCCTCCAATAGATTTCCTAAGCACTAGTGTTTTAAGGAACAGCTTAAAAAGAGAATCCTAATGTGATTTCTTTATAATGGGTGTGTTCCTTATCTTATCCTAGTGTCTAAACTCTTCTCCATGGCTGGACCCCCAAATAATATTCCTTTACGTGCTAAGGGGTATCTAGAGAGTGGGTTAGGTTTAATAACTACCCTAACACTAACGCGTACCCTAACCCTAACCCCTACCCTAACCCTAACACGTACCCTAATCCTAACCAATACCCTAAGCTGAGCCCTAAACCTAACACTAACCCTAACCCTAACCCTAACCCATACCCTAAGCCGTACCCGAAGCCCTCCCCAAACCCGTACCCTAAGCCGTACCCTAAGCCATACCCTAAGCCTAACCCTAACCCTAGGCTACCCTTGACTGCTTCTGCCTCCAATAGATTTCCTAAGCACTAGTGTTTTAAGGAACAGCTTAAAAAGAGAATCCTAATGTGATTTCTTTATAATGGGTGTGTTCCTTATCTTATCCTAGTGTCTAAACTCTTCTCCATGGCTGGACCCCCAAATAATATTCCTTTACGTGCTAAGGGGTATCTAGAGAGTGGGATAGGTTTAATAACTACCCTAACCCTAACGCATACCCTAACCCTATCCCCTACCCTAACCCTAACACGTACCCTAATCCTAACCCGTACCCTAAACCGAGCCCTAACCCTAACACTAACCCTAACCCTAACCCTAACCCATACCCTACGCCATACCCGAAGCCCTCCCCGAACCCGTACCCTAAGCCGTACCCTAAGCCGTACCCTAAGCCTAACCCTAACCCTAGGCTACCCTTGACTGCTTCTGCCTCCAATAGATTTCCTAAGCACTAGTGTTTTAAGGAACAGCTTAAAAAGAGAATCCTAATGTGATTTCTTTATAATGGGTGTGTTCCTTATCTTATCCTAGTGTCTAAACTCTTCTCCATGGCTGGACCTCCAAATAATATTCCTTTATGTGCTAAGGGGTATCTAGAGAGTGGGATAGCTTTAATAACTACCCTAACACTAACGCGTACCCTAACCCTAACCCCTACCCTAACCATAACACGTACCCTAATCCTAACCAATACCCTAAACCGAGCCCTAACCCTAACACTAACCCTAACCCTAACCCTAACCCATACCCTACGCCGTACCCGAAGCCCTCCCCGAACCCGTACCCTAAGCCGTACCCTAAGCCGTACCCTAAGCCTAACCCTAACCCTAGGCTACCCTTGACTGCTTCTGCCTCCAATAGATTTCCTAAGCAGTAGTGTTTTAAGGAACAGCTTAAAAAGAGAATCCTATTGTGATTTCTTTATAATGGGTGTGTTCCTTATCTTATCCTAGTGTCTAAACTCTTCTCCATGGCTGGACCCCCAAATAATATTCCTTTACGTGCTAAGGTGTATCTAGAGAGTGGGATAGGTTTAATAACTAACCTAACCCTAACGCGTACCCTAACCCTAACCCCTACTCTAACCCTAACATGTACCCTAATCCTAACCCGTACCCTAAACCGAGCCCTAACCCTAACACTAACCCTAACCCTAACCCTAACCCATACCCTACGCCGTACCCGAAGCCCTCCCCGAACCCGTACCCTAAATCGTACCCTAAGCCGTACCCTAAGCCTAACCCTAACCCTAGGCTACCCTTGACTGCTTCTTCCTCCAATAGATTTCCTAAGCACTAGTGTTTTAAGGAACAGCTTAAAAAGAGAATCCTAATGTGATTTCTTTATAATGGGTGTGTTCCTTATCTTATCCTAGTGTCTAAACTCTTCTCCATGGCTGGACCCCCAAATAATATTCCTTTACCTGCTAAGGGGTATCTAGAGAGTGGGATAGGTTTAATAATTACCCTAACCCTAACACGTACCCTAACCCTATCCCCTACCTTAACCCTAACTCGTACCCTAATCCTAACCCGTACCCTAAAACGAGCCCTAACCCTAACACTAACCCTAACCCTAACCCTAACCCATACCCTACGCCGTACCCGAAGCCCTCACCGAACCCGTACCCTAAGTCGTACCCTAAGCCTAACCCTAAGCCTAACCCTAACCCTAGGCTACCCTTGACTGCTTCTGCCTCCAATAGATTTCCTAAGCACTAGTGTTTTAAGGAACATCTTAAAAAGAGAATCCTAATGTGATTTCTTTATAATGGGCGTGTTCCTTATCTTATCCTAGTGTCTAAACTCTTCTCCATGGCTGGACCTCCAAATAATATTCCTTTATGTGCTAAGGGGTATCTAGAGAGTGGGAAAGCTTTAATAACTACCCTAACACTAACGCGTACCCTAACCCTAACCCCTACCCTAAACATAAGACGTACCCTAATCCTAACCAATACCCTAAACCGAGCCCTAACCCTAACACTAACCCTAACCCTAACCCTAACCCATACCCTACGCCGTACCCGAAGCCCTCCCCGAACCCGTACCCTAAGCCGTACCCTAAGCCTAACCCTAACCCTAGGCTACCCTTGACTGCTTCTGCCTCCAATAGATTTCCTAAGCAGTAGTGTTTTAAGGAACAGCTTAAAAAGAGAATCCTATTGTGATTTCTTTATAATGGGTGTGTTCCTTATCTTATCCTAGTATCTAAACTCTTCTCCATGGCTGGACCCCGAAATAATATTCCTTTACGTGCTAAGGGGTATCTAGAGAGTGGGATAGGTTTAATAACTACCCTAACCCTAACGCGTACCCTAACCCTATCCACTACCCTAACCCTAACACGTACCCTAATCCTAACCCGTACCCTAAAACGAGCCCTAACCCTAACACTAACCCTAACCCTAACCCTAACCCATACCCTACGCCGTACCCGAAGCCCTCACCGAACCCGTACCCTAAGCCTAACCCTAAGCCTAACCCTAACCCTAGGCTACCCTTGACTGCTTCTGCCTCCAATAGATTTCCTAAGCACTAGTGTTTTAAGGAACAGCTTAAAAAGAGAATCCTAATGTGATTTCTTTATAATGGGTGTGTTCCTTATCTTATCCTAGTGTCTAAACTCTTCTCCATGGCTGGACCTCCAAATAATATTCCTTTATGTGCTAAGGGGTATCTAGAGAGTGGGATAGCTTTAATAACTACCCTAACACTAACGCGTACCCTAACGCTAACCCCTACCCTAACCATAACACGTACCCTAATCCTAACCAATACCCTAAACCGAGCCCTAACCCTAACACTAACCCTAACCCTAACCCTAACCCATACCCTACGCCGTACCAGAAGCCCTCCCCGAACCCGTACCCTAAGCCGTACCCTAAGCCTAACCCTAAGCCTAACCCTAACCCTAGGCTACCCTTGACTGCTTCTTCCTCCAATAGATTTCCTAAGCACTAGTGTTTTAAGGAACAGCTTAAAAAGAGAATCCTAATGTGATTTCTTTATAATGGGTGTGTTCCTTATCTTATCCTAGTGTCTAAACTCTTCTCCATGGCTGGACCCCCAAATAATATTCCTTTACGTGCTAAGGGGTATCTAGAGAGTGGGTTAGGTTTAATAACTACCCTAACACTAACTCGTACCCTAACCCTAAACCCAACCCTAACCCTAACACGTACACTAATCCTAACCAATACCCTATACCGAGCCCTAACCCTAACACTAACCCTAACCCTAACCCTAACCCATACCCTACGCCATACCAGAAGCCCTCCCCGAACCCGTACCCTAAGCCGTACCATAAGCCTAACCCTAAGCCTAACCCTAACCCTAGGCTACCCTTGACTGCTTCTGCCTCCAATAGATTTCCTAAGCACTAGTGTTTTAAGGAACAGCTTAAAAAGAGAATCCTAATGTGATTTCTTTATAATGGGTGTGTTCCTTATCTTATCCTAGTGTCTAAACTCTTCTCCATGGCTGGACCTCCAAATAATATTCCTTTACGTGCTAAGGGGTATCTAGAGAGTGGGTTAGGTTTAATAACTACCCTAACACTAACGCGTACCCTAACCCTAACCCCTACCCTATCGCTAACACATACCCTAATCCTAACCAATACCCTAAACCGAGCCCTAACCCTAACACTAACCCTAACCCTAACCCTAACCCATACCCTACGCCGTACCAGAAGCCCTCCCCGAACCCGTACCCTAAGCCGTACCCTAAGCCGTACCCTAAGCCTAACCCTAACCCTAGGCTACCCTTGACTGCTTCTGCCTCCAATAGATTTCCTAAGCACTAGTGTTTTAAGGAACAGCTTAAAAAGAGAATCCTAATGTGATTTCTTTATAATGGGTGTGTTCCTTATCTTATCCTAGTGTCTAAACCCTTCTCCATGGCTGGACCCCCAAATAATATTCCTTTACGTGCTAAGGGGTATCTAGAGAGTGGGATAGGTTTAATAACTACCCTAACCCTAACGCGTACCCTAACCCTATCCCGTACCCTAACCCTAACACGTACCCTAATCCTAACCCGTACCCTAAACCGAGCCCTAACCCTAACACTAACCCTAACCCTAACCCTAACCCATACCCTACGCCGTACCCGAAGCCCTCCCCGAACCCGTACCCTAAACCGTACCCTAAGCCGTACCCTAAGCCTAACCCTAACCCTAGGCTACCCTTGACTGCTTCTTCCTCCAATAGATTTCCTAAGCACTAGTGTTTTAAGGAACAGCTTAAAAAGAGAATCCTAATGTGATTTCTTTATAATGGGTGTGTTCCTTATCTTATCCTAGTGTCTAAACTCTTCTCCATGGCTGGACCCCCAAATAATATTCCTTTACGTGCTAAGGGGTAACTAGAGAGTGGGATAGGTTTAATAACTACCCTAACCCTAACACGTACCCTAACCCTATCCCCTACCTTAACCCTAACTCGTACCCTAATCCTAACCCGTACCCTAAAACGAGCCCTAACCCTAACACTAACCCTAACCCTAACCCTAACCCATACCCTACGCCGTACCCGAAGCCCTCACCGAACCCGTACCCTAAGCCGTACCCTAAGCCTAACCCTAACCCTAACCCTAACCCTAACCCTAACCCTAACCCTAACCCTAACCCTAACCCTAACCCTAACCCTAACCCTAACCCTAACCCTAACTCGTACCCTAATCCTAACCCGTACCCTAAAACGAGCCCTAACCCTAACACTAACCCTAACCCTAACCCTAACCCATACCCTACGCCGTACCCGAAGCCCTCACCGAACCCGTACCCTAAGCCTAACCCTAAGCCTAACCCTAACCCTAGGCTACCCTTGACTGCTTCTGCCTCCAATAGATTTCCTAAGCACTAGTGTTTTAAGGAACAGCTTAAAAAGAGAATCCTAAAGTGATTTCTTTATAATGGGTGTGTTCCTTATCTTATCCTAGTGTCTAAACTCTTCTCCATGGCTGGACCTCCAAATAATATTCCTTTATGTGCTAAGGGGTATCTAGAGAGTGGGATAGCTTTAATAACTACCCTAACACTAACGCGTACCCTAACCCTAACCCCTACCCTAACCATAACACGTACCCTAATCCTAACCAATACCCTAAACCGAGCCCTAACCCTAACACTAACCCTAACCCTAACCCTAACCCATACCCTACGCCGTACCAGAAGCCCTCCCCGAACCCGTACCCTAAGCCGTACCCTAAGCCTAACCCTAAGCCTAACCCTAACCCTAGGCTACCCTTGACTGCTTCTTCCTCCAATAGATTTCCTAAGCACTAGTGTTTTAAGGAACAGCTTAAAAAGAGAATCCTAATGTGATTTCTTTATAATGGGTGTGTTCCTTATCTTATCCTAGTGTCTAAACTCTTCTCCATGGCTGGACCCCCAAATAATATTCCTTTACGTGCTAAGGGGTATCTAGAGAGTGGGTTAGGTTTAATAACTACCCTAACACTAACTCGTACCCTAACCCTAAACCCAACCCTAACCCTAACACGTACACTAATCCTAACCAATACCCTATACCGAGCCCTAACCCTAACACTAACCCTAACCCTAACCCTAACCCATACCCTACGCCATACCAGAAGCCCTCCCCGAACCCGTACCCTAAGCCGTACCCTAAGCCTAACCCTAAGCCTAACCCTAACCCTAGGCTACCCTTGACTGCTTCTGCCTCCAATAGATTTCCTAAGCACTAGTGTTTTAAGGAACAGCTTAAAAAGAGAATCCTAATGTGATTTCTTCATAATGGGTGTGTTCCTTATCTTATCCTAGTGTCTAAACTCTTCTCCATGGCTGGACCTCCAAATAATATTCCTTTACGTGCTAAGGGGTATCTAGAGAGTGGGTTAGGTTTAATAACTACCCTAACACTAACTCGTACCCTAACCCTAAACCCAACCCTAACCCTAACACGTACACTAATCCTAACCAATACCCTATACCGAGCCCTAACCCTAACACTAACCCTAACCCTAACCCTAACCCATACCCTACGCCATACCAGAAGCCCTCCCCGAACCCGTACCCTAAGCCGTACCCTAAGCCTAACCCTAAGCCTAACCCTAACCCTAGGCTACCCTTGACTGCTTCTGCCTCCAATAGATTTCCTAAGCACTAGTGTTTTAAGGAACAGCTTAAAAAGAGAATCCTAATGTGATTTCTTTATAATGGGTGTGTTCCTTATCTTATCCTAGTGTCTAAACTCTTCTCCATGGCTGGACCTCCAAATAATATTCCTTTACGTGCTAAGGGGTATCTAGAGAGTGGGTTAGGTTTAATAACTACCCTAACACTAACGCGTACCCTAACCCTAACCCCTACCCTATCGCTAACACATACCCTAATCCTAACCAATACCCTAAACCGAGCCCTAACCCTAACACTAACCCTAACCCTAACCCTAACCCATACCCTACGCCGTACCAGAAGCCCTCCCCGAACCCGTACCCTAAGCCGTACCCTAAGCCGTACCCTAAGCCTAACCCTAACCCTAGGCTACCCTTGACTGCTTCTGCCTCCAATAGATTTCCTAAGCACTAGTGTTTTAAGGAACAGCTTAAAAAGAGAATCCTAATGTGATTTCTTTATAATGGGTGTGTTCCTTATCTTATCCTAGTGTCTAAACTCTTCTCCATGGCTGGACCCCCAAATAATATTCCTTTACGTGCTAAGGGGTATCTAGAGAGTGGGTTAGGTTTAATAACTACCCTAACACTAACGCGTACCCTAACCCTAACCCCTACCCTAACCCTAACACGTACCCTAATCCTAACCAATACCCTAAGCTGAGCCCTAAACCTAACACTAACCCTAACCCTAACCCTAACCCATACCCTAAGCCGTACCCGAAGCCCTCCCCAAACCCGTACCCTAAGCCGTACCCTAAGCCATACCCTAAGCCTAACCCTAACCCTAGGCTACCCTTGACTGCTTCTGCCTCCAATAGATTTCCTAAGCACTAGTGTTTTAAGGAACAGCTTAAAAAGAGAATCCTAATGTGATTTCTTTATAATGGGTGTGTTCCTTATCTTATCCTAGTGTCTAAACTCTTCTCCATGGCTGGACCCCCAAATAATATTCCTTTACGTGCTAAGGGGTATCTAGAGAGTGGGATAGGTTTAATAACTACCCTAACCCTAACGCATACCCTAACCCTATCCCCTACCCTAACCCTAACACGTACCCTAATCCTAACCCGTACCCTAAACCGAGCCCTAACCCTAACACTAACCCTAACCCTAACCCTAACCCATACCCTACGCCATACCCGAAGCCCTCCCCGAACCCGTACCCTAAGCCGTACCCTAAGCCGTACCCTAAGCCTAACCCTAACCCTAGGCTACCCTTGACTGCTTCTGCCTCCAATAGATTTCCTAAGCACTAGTGTTTTAAGGAACAGCTTAAAAAGAGAATCCTAATGTGATTTCTTTATAATGGGTGTGTTCCTTATCTTATCCTAGTGTCTAAACTCTTCTCCATGGCTGGACCTCCAAATAATATTCCTTTATGTGCTAAGGGGTATCTAGAGAGTGGGATAGCTTTAATAACTACCCTAACACTAACGCGTACCCTAACCCTAACCCCTACCCTAACCATAACACGTACCCTAATCCTAACCAATACCCTAAACCGAGCCCTAACCCTAACACTAACCCTAACCCTAACCCTAACCCATACCCTACGCCGTACCCGAAGCCCTCCCCGAACCCGTACCCTAAGCCGTACCCTAAGCCGTACCCTAAGCCTAACCCTAACCCTAGGCTACCCTTGACTGCTTCTGCCTCCAATAGATTTCCTAAGCAGTAGTGTTTTAAGGAACAGCTTAAAAAGAGAATCCTATTGTGATTTCTTTATAATGGGTGTGTTCCTTATCTTATCCTAGTGTCTAAACTCTTCTCCATGGCTGGACCCCCAAATAATATTCCTTTACGTGCTAAGGTGTATCTAGAGAGTGGGATAGGTTTAATAACTAACCTAACCCTAACGCGTACCCTAACCCTAACCCCTACTCTAACCCTAAC